>NC_086172.1:37062916-37368333 GCF_023053635.1 Elgaria multicarinata webbii
GGTTGCTTTTCCTCTCTGAGGGATAATGGATGCCTCTCTATCTTACTGCTTTGGTTCCTTACGCTTGCAGTTAATCTATGCTAAGCCATGCAACTACCCCCAGCCCTCCCTATTTATATTATTTACTAGCGAGAGGCAGCCATTTTCCCTCCGAGAGCATTGCAGGAGGACATCAACTTCTGAAATCTTGACCAACAAAGTAAGGCTGACAGGACAAGAATGTGTACAGCTCCCCTACTTGTATTTTATCGATTTTTAAAGAGGTTATTCATCATTCATATGCACTCCTTTGAATGCCATGTAATAGTCCCCAAACAGAAAGAGTTTACAAAGAACTGAGAGACAACCAGGAAAAGAAAATATATATATCTTTTTTACCCTTTTGGGCTAAGATTTATTCTTGGTGTGCCAGAGTGACAGTAAGCAAATCCAGTTCTTCCTGCTAAAGCAGCTTTGAGCTTTCAAGGTTTCTATCTTTAAATGACAAACATTGCTTGGAAAGAAATTTCCATGCACCTGCCGCTTGACCCCAAACCACAAATAACAGGACAGGAAATGATAGCTCAACTGCTTTTTTATATACAGTCTTTTTTCCATGGTACATGATTTGCACCACTGTATTATTGGTGTGGGCTGAATTTTCAAAACACTCTTAATTCTTTTTGGGGGTGGAAAAAATAACAACGTGGCAGATGTGGGAAATGAATCTTTCTCAGGATCATCCTATATATGTGTTTGGCCAGGGCTTCTGGTGTGATGGATCCATGCTGCCTCTTGCTCTGCCTTGAGCCCCGATGCTGCAAGATTTATCTGGCCAATTGCTAAGAAGATTCCTGTGTGCTTTATGGCTGCTTGCTTTCCTTGTGTGTGAGATAGATGTGCAGAAAGGATGAAGAACGCTTGATTGGAGCCGTTGCTGCTTAAGGCTTTGGTCTAGGGGGTAGGCAACGTTCTGGGGCCCCCCGGGCCGGGCAAAGCTGGTAATAGGCCCGGGCCAGATGGGAAATGTAGGCCCCATTTCAAACTGCTCATTAAGTATTTTTAATCAGTTCTAAATATTATTTATTTATTAAATTTATATACTGCCCTCCATAGCCAAAGCTCTCTGGACGGTTTACAAAAGTTAAAAACAGTGAACATTTAAAAAGTATACAAGATTTAAAACTATCAAAAATATAAAAACAACAATATAAAACAACAGTATCCATTTAAACAACAACAGTTCTGGGGTCCATTAAAAAGCAAGCAAACTTAGCATTTGTTGTTAAATGCTGTTAAATGCCTGGGAGAAGAGAAAAGTCTTGACCTGGCGCCAAAAAGATAACAATGTTGGCACCAGGCAAGCCTCATCAGGGAGATCATTCCATAATTTGGGGGGCACCACTGAAAAGGCCCTCTCCCTTGTTGCCATCATCCGAGCTTTCCTCAGAGTAGGCACTTGGAGGAGGACCTTAGATGTTGAGCGCAGTGTACGGTAGGTTCATGTTGGGAGAGGTGTTCCATCAGGTATTGTGGTCCCAAGCCATGTAAGGCTTTATGTGTTAAAACCAGCACCTTGAATAGGGCTCGGAAATGTATAAGCAGCCAATGCATAAATACATATGAACTAGAACAGTTTATAAAAAAGGTAATGGCAAGCACTTTTATTCAAGATGTGTATAAGACATCACATCTTCACATTCAGAAATACTTTACGTGCTTTTCTTTGGGCAAATTCATCAACAACAATAGAAAAATCATGCAACTTTGCCTTGTCAACGTTAATGTTCAAAACTTCTAGTGCATTCAAACGTTCTTGCACCATTGAGTAGGCCCCCCAAAACCATAGGCCCATGCCAACTGGCCCCACTGGCCCACCCTCTGCCCAGCCCTGGGGCCCACTGCATTCTTCTGGCCTTGTGAGGAAATCCAGACAGAGAGAAAGCAGCTGCTTCTCTTCTTCCTTAACTTTGCTATTGTTTGCTTGCTCACTCCTCTGGGACAGAGGAAGGGGGCAGGTGGTCAAGAAACAATGGAAGAGGAGAAGTCTAGGGAGCTCTCAATGGTGTGTCTAGTAGTGGACATGGACCTTGGCAGATGCCCAACCATGCCGACACCTGACACCATCCCTGACCATTGGGAAACCTGTTCTTTGAACTCCTGGTTATGTGTCTCATCCAAAGGGTGAAAAATTGTCCCCGAAAGGTGATGCATATTTGCTCTATAGAGTGTCAGAATGTACATCTTTCCCCTTTGGAAATGCTGAATCACAAGATGGGCCATATGTGCTCCCAAAACCATTTATTGGGTTTGGATCCAAATTTAAACTGGATCAAAAGTTCCACTGGTAGAAGTGGACTTGCCTGCTCCCTCCTTCCCATAACATTTCCTTCAACCCCTTGAAAATGCTGCAAAGGAAGTCAGGAGACCCTGCTGAATGGGGTGAGCTGGGGTGTGTGTGTAGGAGAACCGCCACCCCCAAATGTCAGGCAGAGGGGCCTTCCATGAGTGAACCCTTCTTCTCGCAGAAGGTCTCTTCCTCTTGCAGAAGGCAGATCCTGGATCCAACCCATTGTGTTTGCAGCTCTGATTTAGAACTAACATTTGCCAGGTATTCTTCACTTTGTTCAGCTGGCTAGAATGGATGTGCTGAGAATTCTGTACGGAGAATTTTGCCTGAAAATGGATGTTGGTACAGGAGAATGCTTCTGCCCTGCCGTGATCTTAACCATCTCTTAAACGAACAATGAATACCACAAAGGAGCTACACTTGACCTTCAGAATGCCTGCCATTTCCTGTATATATATCTACACACACACAACTTCGGCCCTCCCAAGTATTTGAGGCTATCCGTCATCTCACACTGCTGTATGTTGAAAATGTAATGGAGTAGCTACTCTGCTGGTATAAATTGGGCTAGCTCTGTGAAGCTGGAGTGGCCTTCATCTAGCTCTTGAAGCACCTGGGGCTATAACTCAATGTTTTCAATTTTCTCTTCCTTTCTTAGTGAAAAGCACACAGAAAGATCGAACTTTTCCCCTTCCAGGGCATGGCTAACACTGCACTGCATCTCTTTTCTACATGAAAGGTTGAAAGCTTTTATAGCAAAGTGTACCAAATGGTTTTCATTATAAAAAGAGTTCTTTAGAACCCAGTCCATGGCTTTCACACTCAGCACAAGGTTAGATATGAGTATGTGGTTCATTGGAAGCATTCCACACTGATACGCTTAAAGTAGAGTTGTTACATAGTTCGACTGAGAAACTGTTGTGGCAATCTCACAAGCCACGGATGGGGAGCATGTGGCCTTTCAGATGTTTTTGGATTCCGACTCCCAGCAGCACCAGCCAGCATAGCTAATGGCAGGGATAATGGGATCTGGAATCCAAAATCATCTGGGTGGGGGGCGTCATAGGCTTCCTACTCCTGTCATAGGCTAAGGAAAGGAAAACATTTAGGAGAAGGAGAGTAGTATGCCAATGGAAAATCTCTTTCATGACATTTGGGAGGCAATTTTTGTTGGTGTATTTTGCTGGCTGGCTGGCTGGCTCCTTGCTCCCCTCCAATACTTTTGGGATTTATGCTCATGCCCTTTGTTACAGGCAATATAAATATACTAAGTTCAGCCTTGTGAGCAGTTCAGTTTGCATCGCATTTGAAATACAGATCCAGCTCCTCTTTTTCAAAGAGGTTGCTTTTTTTTTGGTTTTTTTCCAGGACGTGTTGACTTGTGATCTAGATGTACATTGAACAATTCACATGGCTGTTGACCTGCAGCAAGCCTGTGCCCTCTGTAGTTTATAATCATTTTGGCACTGGCTCAAAAATATTTAGATTTGTCCAAATTTGTCACTGGTCCAAGAGCATGTTGAAGATTAAAGTCATGAATTCTTGATGACATGCTACAAGGACTGCCTTGTGAGACAAGAGCAGAATGATTTGCATCTGGTTTTCCATAACATGGTGGTTTTTCATATATGTGACACTGACGTAGACCTTTACCAGCTCTTAAGAATTTCTTAGGAGCTGGCAGGATTCTCTTAATTCACTCATGTCTGTGAATTATCCTGTAGCACTTAAGATGACAGTGTGTGTGTGTGTGTGTGTGTGTGTATGTGTGTATGTGTGTGTGTGTGTGAGAGAGAGAGAGAGAGAGAGAGAGCACTCTGGGCCAGGGCGAGAGATGGTGGAACCCTCGGTAGCACGCTGTGATGAGTTTGCACGGCACTTTGAAGATAAAGTCGCTCAGATTCGTCATGAATTGGACACCACACTTAATGCAGCTCCACTAGTAGAGGCGTTCAGAGCACCATCCAGTTCAGTTTTATTGGATGAGTTTCAGTTATTGAGGCCCGAGGATGTGGACAAGGTGCTTGGCCAAGTCCGGTCGACCACCTGTGTGCTTGACCCTTGCCCCTCGTGGCTCATTACATCAAATAAGGAGGGGATCGCTGGCTGGGTCCAGGAGGTTGTAAATGCCTCCTTGAGAGAGGGAGTGGTGCCGGCCTCTTTAAAAGAGGCGGTAATTAGACCACTCCTGAAGAAGCCTAATCTGGACCCGGAGGATGTTAACAACTACAGGCCGGTGGCTAATATCCCTTTCCTGGGCAAGGTGCTTGAGCGGGTGGTTGCAGGACAACTCCAGGCACTCTTGAATGAAACGGATTATCTAGATCCATTTCAATCGGGTTTCAGGGCTGGTTTTGGAACGGAAACTGCCTTGGTCGCCCTGTGGGATGACCTCTGTCGGGAGAGAGACAGGGGGAGTGCGACCCTGTTGATTCTCCTAGACTTCTCAGCGGCCTTCGATACCATCGACCATGGTATCCTTCTGGATAGGTTGTCTGAGCTGGGAGTTGGAGGTACTGCGTTGCAGTGGTTCCGCTCCTACTTGGATGTCCGATTCCAGAAGGTGGTGCTGGGGGATTATTGCTCTGTGCCGTGGCTCCTAAGCCATGGGGTTCCACAGGGCTCTATCTTATCCCCTATGCTGTTTAACATATACATGAAGCCGCTGGGGGAGGTTATCCGGAGATGTGGACTGAGGTGTCATCAATATGCGGGTGATACCCAGCTCTACCTTTCCTTTTCATCAAACCTAGGTGAGGCAGTGACTGTTCTGAACCAGTGCCTGAGCACGGTAATGGACTGGATGAGGGCTAATAAACTGAGACTCAATCCAGACAAGACGGAGGTACTGTTAGCGGGTGGTTCATCTGTCCGGCGAGGTGATGTTTGCCCTGTCCTGGACGGGGTTGCACTCCCCCTAAAGGATCAGGTCCGTAGTTTGGGGGTGCTCTTGGATCCAGAACTGTCACTTGAGGCACAGGTGAACTCAGTGGCAAAGAGCACCTTTTATCAGCTCAGGCTGATATACCAACTGCGCCCTTATCTGGACAGAGATAGCCTAGCTACAGTTATCCATGCTCCGATAACCTCTCGTTTGGATTACTGCAATGTGTTATACGTGGGGCTGCCTTTGAAAACGGTCCGGAAACTTCAACTGGTGCAAAACAGGGCAGCAGAGTTACTAACAGGGACTGGCCGACGAGACCACATTACGCCAGTCCTTTTCCAGCTTCATTGGCTGCCAGTCCAGGTCCGGGCCCAGTTCAAAGTGCTGGTATTGACATTGAAAGCCCTAAACGGTTTGGGGCCAGGTTATCTGAAGGAACGCCTCCTCCCATATGTACCTACCCGGACCTTAAGATCATCTACAGGGGCCCTTCTCCGTGAGCCCCTGCCAAAGGAAGTGAGGCAGGTGGCTACTAGGAGGAGGGCTTTCTCCGCTGTGGCACCCCGGTTGTGGAACGAGCTCCCCAGAGAGGTCCGCCTGGCGCCTACACTGTACTGCTTTCGTCGCCAGCTGAAGACCTTTTTATTCACTCAGTATTTTAACACTTAATTTTAACTTAAATTTAAATTATACTGTTTTAACTCTGTATCTTAATCTTATAATCAACTTTGCTGTGTGGTTTTATCCTGGTTGCGCTTTTTATACTGCATTTCGTAATTGTGTTTTTAACCTGTTGGATGTTTTTTGTGGTTTTAATTTTTGTGAACCGCCCAGAGAGCTTCGGCTATTGGGCGGTATAAAAATGTAATAAATAAATAAATAATAAATAAAATAAATAAATAGAAGAGGACTTTAAAAAAACAAACTCAGATAATATAAAGCATTAGGCAGCAGCAGTTGCATATTTATTTAATTTTTTTATAACAACAACAACAACAACACAACAAAAGAACACTTGTAATGTCAGAACTCACTGTAGCGGTTTCCAGCAGAATTTTCCAGAGTAGCCAAAGATGGATCTGTAGCCATGCAGAGTCTCAGAGTCTGTCTGTCTGTCGCTGTCTCTCTCATCCTTGCTCCAAAGGACATTATTTTTGCCCAAATCTGAAATAAGAATAGAGTGGGAAGTAGAAAGATAATGAATGGGCAGTAAAACCCACCAAGTTACGCCAGTGGCCCGGAGAAACGATTCCCTCTGTCATTATAGAACTTAATGTCAGTATCTTTTTGCTTTCTTTATTTATTGGAACATTCAGATCAGCCTTTAAAAGGAAAGTTTCTTCTAGAGGAATCAGCGGGTAGAATCCCACTGAAACTTAATGTAGACCCATTGAAATGAATGGGGCTTAACTTAGTCTAGCGTAAGTCCCATTCATTTCAATAGGTCTACCCTAAGTAGAACTTTAGTTGGATTCTGCCCAGTGCTCTAGATTAGGAAGCTCTCCTGCAGTTGCACCTAGCTGTTAGTTACACTTTCTCCTGCATTCAAACTTTTAAAATCCCCCTCATGAAAATGAAGAACTCTGCAAATTTTGGTAAAATAAAACAAAAAATGAGCTCAAATGTAATTCACCTCCATCTGATCCAGCGAAATTCAATAGGTACAGCATGGAGAAGACCAGGATGTGCTTGCCTACCACGTGGCTGTTAAAGGTGAGCCTGCCAGAAAACAAGGTAGTGGCAACCCCTGTTCAGTACTTACATGGCTGAAAACATGGGGAGAGAAACACAGGCTTTTAGGTACCATGTATTCAAAGCTGTAGGCCCGGATGGGCAAATTTTCTGTCAGTTTTGTTTTCTTCCACATTAAGTTCTTTAAAAAAAATACTCTCAAGTTTGTTTAGTCATGAACATGGAGAACGTCGTGAATCTTGGAATCACAACTGAACTGAAACTAAATTCTCACCCACCTCTAGTTGCTGTGGAAACTCTCTCTTCTTTGTTACCTGGTGCAGGCAAAGTCCATTCTGATTCAACAGTCTGACTTTTTTTAAAAAGAAGTATGGTATGTTTAACCGTTGTTTAGTTTGCATTTGTTTGTTTCCTGGCTCCGGCATGATAATATCTCACATTTTATGGATTTGCTCATTTATTTGGTATGTTTAGTTAGGCTTTTGTGTATTTTGTAATTAGTACTTTTACATTGTATTGTTGTTATGGTTTTTATTGTTGGAACGACTGTCTTGAGCGTGATTCGCAGAAAGGCAGCATATGACATTTAATGTACCATTTACACATACGTACATGCATAGGAACACTGTCGTGAGTTCCCAGTTAGCCCCATGGCTTCATCTGTCTGCATAGGCCGCACTCTAGGAGAGCAGGAATAACACTGTATCTTCCCAACCTGGGAGTATTCCATGACAACATATACTTTCCCCAGCCATGCTGTTTGGTTGCTGGCTAAAACTCAGTCAGTGCATAGGGAAAATGTCAGTGAAGACCGGTGGCTCTGATTTCAGTGAAGCCATTCCGGATTTCCATCAGACCCAGCCAGAACTCTAAAGGAGTTATCTGCGGTACTGAGCCTAATTCAGGGATATGGTTCAGTACCTTGGATAGCTCCTTTAGAGTTCTGGCTGGTTCTGACTGAAACCTGGAATCGATTCACAGTCCCACCACCACCAGCCTCCACTGGAAAATATACTTAAGTGGTTTATGAGGAAGTGGTTTGTCCCCTTTTCCAATAAACTACTAGGCATATTCTTCCTCAGTGCCAGCCACTTAAGATGGCTTCCTCATTGAAGGAACTGCAAGGATTAGGCAGACGCTGCTATGCAGCATAATAGCAAAAGGGCCAAACCAGTGTAGTGTAGTGGCTAAACTGTTGGACTGGGAGTCGGGAGATCCAGGTTCTAGTCCCCACTCGGCCATGGAAGCTCACTGGGTGACTTTGGGCCAGTCACAGACTCTCAGTCCAACATCAATTTTCACGTTAGAACCCTCAAATTAGGCACCATGACACCTCATGTATGTATACACATGCATGCCAAGACTCAAGCAAATCTCATCATCCCCTGATTTTTGGGGAATTTTTGAAAATCGGACACCCCATTTTCAGACATGGACTGTTCTCCGACATTTTGACAGATAATTTTTTTTGAAGTGGGCACCCTCACAGATGCCATCTAGATCCACATTCATGCCAAGTTTCAAGCAAATCCCATCATCCCCTGATTTTTGGCGGGGCTTTAACTTTTTAACTCACCCCAAATCAAGTCCCATGCTAGAACTACGTCAATTTTCACGTTAGAAACCTCAAGTTTGGCACCATGACACCTCATGGACGTATACACACGCATGCCAAGACTCAAGCCAATCCAAGTCTCCCCGGATTTTTGGAGAATTTTTGAAAGTTAGACACCTCAGTATCTCAGGGATTTAAAGCTGCAGACAGCTCAATGGGGCCATTTCAAAGGAAATCCCAACATGCCATGAATTGGGGAGTAGATAAACCTATGAATCTTCTTTCACACTTGAAAAATTGATTTGGAACTTCAAAAAGTCTAAGTGAGCGCAGGAAGGACTTGTCCCCTGAGACAAAGCAAGACACACAAAAACCATCCCTGCAAGGCGGGCACAGAGGAGGAGGACAGGCGGGCAGAGAGGCAGGCAAAGATATGCCATAGATCTATGGGGGAGTCAGTCTCGGCAGATACCCCAAAACAACAGCACACAGGCGGAGGCAGGAAGGTAGGCAGGGAGCAGAAATTTCTGGGGGCACAGGGAAGTGAGCCAAGGATGCCAGTAATGCAAACCATCCCTGTGAGGCGGGAGCAGCACAGAGAGATGCATTTTCTTTTGCATCCCATAACTAGGAGGCTAGGAGGATAAGAGTAAAGCCTTGCTTCAGAGTTGATTGACTGCATTGTGATCACAGCCATTATTAAACAGCAACAAAATAATAATGTTATTAATAGCAGTACTAATTAATATTAATAGCAATAATAATAACAACAACAACAATAAGGAGTTGAACCACAATGAAAGCCTGCCTGACTTCACTGAAGAGGAAAAGCCAGGAGAGCTTGGGCTATGGGGTGTAAAATGGAATAAATACATACATAAACAAAGGAGGGGTGGAATTAAAAGCAGCAGTGCTGCTGAATAAACAACAAGAAGAATTTTTTTAAAAAGGCTATGTCTGTCTTTTACCAGTAAGAGGGAAGTGGACGTGCCCAGGGGGAGGGGGTAATTAAGAAGCTACCTGTTACTTCAACTCATAACAGGCATTAGCTTCTCCAGTCTCTCCACTGGTTACTCTTTGGAGGGCTCTGATGACCCTCCAAGGAGTGCACATGCCCTAGGGGACCTCATCCCCTTGCACCACATCTATTCAGTTGTTCACCAAGGTTAGGGTGGGTAGCAGTGCTGTGTTTCCTATCTGACTGTTATTTATTTGCTTAGTATATGATTTCAGGTTGTGTTTGTGCATTTGGTGGGGATACAGTTTTAAAAAACACTGGGAAAAGTCCGTTCAGACTAAGAAAGAGAAGTTTCCCAGTATCCCAAGTTACTAAGACGGTCCCTACCCACAGGCTTAAAAATCTTAAAAAGACACGACACACAAGGAAAAATGGACGTGGACTAATGAGGAAAATAGCACACGGTCTTTCAGGATGTATACCTTGCTCCCTATGTTGGGTTCTCGCATTCATTCCTCTCCAGACGGTCCCTACCTGCAGGCTTAAAAATCTTAAAAAGACACGACACACAAGGAAAAATGGATGCGGACGGATAAGGAAAATAGCACACGGTCTTTCAGGATGTAAACCTTGTTCCCTATGTTGGGTACTCGCTTTGAGCATTTATATTTGTTCATTCCTCTCCAGACCAGTTTACATGCAATCACTTAAATAAGACAGTCCCTACCCGCAGGCTTAGACATGACACACAAGGAAAAAAGGATGGGGACGGCAGAGGAAAATGGCACACGGTCCTTCCTGCGCTCACTTAGACTTTTTGAAGTTCCAAATCAATTTTTCAAGTGTGGAAGAAGATTCATATAGGTTTATCTACTCCCCAATTCATGGCATGTTGGGATTTCCTTTGAAATGGCCCCATTGAGCTGTCTGCAGCTTTAAATCCCTGAGATACTGAGGTGTCCGATTTTCAAAAATTCCCTCAAAATCAGGGGATGATGGGATTTGCTTGAGTCTTGGCATGCATGTGTATACATACATGAGGTGTCATGGTGCCTAATTTAAGGTTTCTAACGTGAAAATTGACATAGTTCTAGCATGGGACTTGATTTGGGGTGAGTTAAAAGGTTAAAGCCCTGCCAAAAATCAGGGGATGATGGGATTTGCTTGAAACTTGGCATGAATGTGGATCTAGATGGCATCTGTGAGGGTGCCCACTTCAAATTTTTTTATCTGTCAAAATGTCAGAGAACAGTCCATGTCTGAAAATGGGGTGTCCAATTTTCAAAAATTCCCCAAAAATCAGGGGATGATGGGATTTGCTTGAGTCTTGGCATGCATGTGTATACATACATGAGGTGTCATGGTGCCTAATTTGAGGTTTCTAACATGACGGAGATATCGAAAGGGGTGTGAATTGGGGTTATGGGGGATGCGTTAGAGGTTAAAGCCCCTCCAAAAATCAGGGGATGATGGGATTTGCTTGAAACAAGCAAACAAACACACACACAACCCAAGCTAAATCCTAATCTAATCTCCTCCAACTCCAAACACAGCAGCAGCACCTAAAAACTAACTCCTTTCTCCACGAATGCAAACCCACAAAGAGACTGAAGGAGAAAGCTCTCAGGGTGGCTTTGCCTTAGTCCCCCCTCCAACGCTGGGATTGGTGGATGCTTCATGAGGTCATCAATTCTCATCAGGATTGGGAGTTGAATGTGCCTGTCATCGCTACAAAAAAAACCAAAAAAAAAAAAAAAAACCCTGCCGGTTTACCCTCTGTCCCGGTTTTTTTACCCAATTTTTCCAAAAATTATAGCAAGCAAACCGCACCACGCAGAGAGCTGAGAGTAGGCTCAAAATGACCCCCAGCCACGACTCTCTAAGCACAAGAAGTTTCAGAAAGATAGCTTAAAAAACAACATAGTTATCCCCTTTTCTTTTCCGCAATGCAATCCTATGGGCGAAATGATCCAAAATGGCGGGCGGATCGCTCCGCGAAAAGAGAAGCGCTTCTCCTATGGCCGCTTCTCTTTGCCATGCTTCTAAGGGTCCGCAGTCTGCTTCTACTCCGCCTCTGGGCAAGGCGGAGCAGGCCAATTCACTTCTGATTCTCCAATTCTAATCGGAGCGGAGCACACCCCTAATAATTTCTCCTCATGAGGGTGTTTCCAGACACATAGCTACTAGTGCTTCCAGTGAAAGGCACTGTGCAGTTATTCTGTCCTTCACTCTTTAGGATGCTTCCAGATTTTTATCATGTCATTGCCTTGCGTCATTCACTGAATTTTAGCAGGGGGTCCAGATATCACCATCTTCCACTTGTAACCCTCCCGTGTTTTCCCTTCTGCCTGTTTCCTTACCGCAGAAAATTTGTTAAGGAGGAAAAGGTGGGAAGCTGCCTTCCAATCAACAGCAGCATGTGGGCAAAGAAGCAGGAGAGGAGGAGAGTTGGCAGGCAGGTACCCTCCCGGCTGACTTTGAATGGGTGGCCTAGGAGCCCTCTGTCTGGAAAGAACCCTTCGTGGGTTTTTGTGGCAAGAAAAGAGGGAAGAAGTCATGGGAAAACACAGGACAGTTACAAAAGGAGGACGACAATGTTTGGATGCCTCATAATATTTCATGCTTGAGGCAAGGCCACTGCACAACAAAAGCTTCATCTGGGCCGTTTCTACACCTGCCTTTTTTCCTGGGATCGTCCCGGGATCATCTCTGTGCATCCAAATGACACACAGGGGATCCCAGGAGCAGACAGGGATGATCCCTCCATTTGCCTGGGATAATCCTTAGGTGTAGAAAGGGCCCTGGAAGCACCCTGGGCCTCCACGAACTCTCTCCCCCACTGGCCTCTGCCTCAATTGCATCTGCACTTAAATCTTCTCTCTTCTTGCTTTAGTTTCTGGAGCCCCTAACTCCCCGACAAGAAAACAGCCAATGGTCTCACTCTCTCTTTCAGGTATGGACAGCATCTGTGGGAGGGCACCAAGGCCAATTTGTCCTTTAGGTGGGCCGAATCTATTTCCCCCCTTAATTTATTACACTTGCATCAGGTGGTTCACAACAATTAAAATCTGTATAGTTCACAACAATTAAAATCTGGGCAGTTCATAACTAAAGGATCTACTTAAGGGCACATGACTCTGTCAATCTTCTCGCAGGCATCATCATCAGTGTGAGGTCACAGTGGCCCGTCTTCCTTCTTCAGGCTGGCTAAGCATCACCACGGTGCCACATTGGACAGGCTCTCTCTCATTGAACCAGACAGCAATAGCAGTGTGCGGGCACCATGTCTCTCCCCTTCTTACACCGGGGCAGACAGAAGCCAGAACGTGTGGGCAAAGTCTCTTTCTCACTGAGGTGGGCATTTGTGGGAACCTTGTTGGCACAGCCTCCATTTGATTTAGGTGGGTGGTGGTGGCAGCATGCGGGCACAGTTAACCCACCAGGGTCTCTGTCATTGAAACTGACAGCACCGTATGGGCAAAGAAGCAGCAGGCAGGAGAGGAGGAGGCCTGGCAGGCAGGTACTCCCAGCTGACAGTGAATGCCCCAGGGTGGCATGGCACCCAATGAGGTACTGGAGATCATGGATGTGGGTATAAGAAATGTTGCCAGCACCCCAGGTGCCACAGAGTGGAAACATGATGAATCAGCCAGAGCTGGCCACATTATTTGAGTGAGAAACTGGCAGGCTGAAGGCAGAGTGGTAGAGAAGACACGGCAGGTGGATAAGCAGCAGCAGTGGTGGACATAGGCAGGCATTATCTTTTGCCGCAGAGACCATTGTAGCCTCAGTTTATAGTATGTATCATGGCAGGGTGGGGGGGTGGGGAGGGCAGAATATGAGAGAAAGGTCAGATGGTGGATGGTGGGCAGAAGAGAGGCCCAAACTAAACTTTATTTATTTGTTTGTTTACTGAATTTTAATCCCAAAGCTGTTCACAGCAATAAAACAGAGAGAGAGGCCCTACTATTAGACTAGCAAACTAAAAGGCTGGGACACACAAGTGAATGGGGACACACTTGACTTTATTTATTTATGGCATTTTTATACTTCCCATTAGCTGAGGCTCTCTGGGCAGTGCACAATTAAAACAACATAACTCTGCCCATAACTGCAGAATCCCCCCCCCACACACAAATTGCCAGTGTGACACCCCCCCCCCCCCACACACACACTGATGTGGATCAGGGCAGTAGAAAAGCCTAAAATCTTTGCCCTGTCTGTCATTCTAAATTGGATTGAGCCTCCTGCGGTCCCATTTGGTTCAATAAGATCTTCTTCTTTTTTTTGCAATGAAAATGAAAATTGCTTGCACAGATGGTGGTGATTTGGATCAGGCCCACAGCAGGGGAGAAAAGATTAATCCTCGAGACCTTATTTGCAATACAAATTGCAGGTATGGGCAGTGGTGGTCTGAATCAGGTCCATGGCAGGAGACAAAGGAATAAAGCCACCATACAAGCCTTGCCCAACCTGGTGCCTTCCAACTGTTTTGGACTACAAATCCCATCAGCCCCAACCGGCAGGGCAATGGGCAAGGGATTAGCCCAAAGCATCTGGAGGGCACCAGATTGGTGAAGGCTGCTTGAGTCCCAATCCAGAGTGGAGCCCCCTGCTGGCATTTTGGGGCAAAACTCCAACAATGCTGCACTCAACTATGTGGTTCTGATAAAAGAAGGAGACTGTCATATAGCAGCCAGGATTTGGACAGGAAGAGTTGGGAGCAGAAAGAGAAGTGATATGGGCAAGAGGTGCAATGCTCACTTTGGGGTTGGCAGCATGCCTCTCAATCCAAGTCCTACGCCAGTTCAGGGAGCCCCAGCAGCGGAAGGTTTAATCTTCAGGAACGCCCAGCCACCAGGGAAGGGAAAAGTATAGGAGGAAATCAAAATAAAAAATCGCAATAAAAAATCGCAAAAAACCCACAAAATAACACCCAAGTAAAACTAAAGTGGAAGGATTGAAGCACAGAGAATAAATGTAAAAAGGAATGGATTTGGAATGAGGGTATCGCTTGGGGAGGAAAAATGTGCCAGGCACTCGGCTCACAGAATTGGCAGCAGAAAGGATCTCAGAGCAACAGCACCCATTTAGTGATAGCATTCCCAGTGCCCCATGGTCTGGCATTGCCAAGCAGGGGAACACCCAATCCCATCCCATGGCAGGATTTCCCAGTGTGTTTCCCTGTGCCATCAGACGCTTTTACAAGGACAATCGGCCAGAAGGGATGACAATCGTCATTATTCTTGCTCTTTCCTCTCTTTCCTAGCTGAAATTGCTGCATCGTTTTCTTCCCAGTCTCATGGCAGTCTGCTGTAAGCAAGACTAAAACTGCATTTCATTTACTGTCTATTTAAAACTTTAATTAATTTAGTAGCTAAAACAAAATTGACTGATTTTGATTATTGCATTCATTGTACATCTTGAATGTGTGGCACTTTGAATGCTACACAGATTATTTTTGTTATCTTTTCAGCAGCTTTAGCAGGAACATGTGTATGTAAATGCTGCAAGAGAATTGGGAGTCATTAGGGCAGAGAAACAGTTGGGTTTTTTCTAGGCGAAGGTCCAAATGTTTTCCAGAAAATAAATAGTTTTATTTTTAACTTAAGGCACCATTTATTTCCAATCGACATTCCTCATTCCAGAATATCACAGTTCCATAGTATGTATTGTGGGGGAGCAGGGATTCCCTTATTTCAAAAAGAACACAGATTAAAATTTCTTTGTCTTGGAATTCTGATCTTCAGTCACTCATAGAAATGCACAGAATTCAGATTATTCAGTTTTGTAGAGTGAATGAATGGGCCTGTTCAAGACAACGTTAGGGTGACCCTATGAAAAGGAGGACAGGGCTCCTGTGTCTTTAACAGTTGCATAGAAAAGGGAATTTCAGCACGTGTCATTTGTATATATGGGGAACCTGGTGAAATGTCCTCTTCATCACAACAGTTAAAGCTGCAGGTGCCCTGCCCTCTTTTAAATCTGGTCACTCTAGTATAGCTCCTGCAGCTTTAACTGTGGTGATGAAGAGGGAATTTCACCAGGTTCTCCATATATACTTGTTACATTTATTTGTTACATTTATATACCACCCCATATATACAAATGACATCTGCTGAAATTCCCTTTTCTATGCAACTGTTAAAGATACAGGAGCCCTGTCCTCCTTTTCAGATGGTCACCCTAGACAACATGCTAAGCCATGGTTATGCTGCTAACCCTTTTGCACCAAATAGTTAGTGAGCATGCTTAAACCATGGTTATGCAGCCATCATGTTTAGGAATGGTTCACATGACATGATAAGTCATGGTTCACATGACACGCTAAGCCGTAATGTTTAGCTCAAAATGCTTAACCACCATAGCTTAGCGTGTTGTCTGAACGGGATCAATGAATGAATTGTTTATTATGTTCATAGTTTAATACACATTTTTGTACAAAAGAAAGATACAGCTAAATAAGAGTAATTAAATAAAAGCAATAAAATTTGAAATGGGGCCAATATAATCCCCCCTTGTTTGCATGAAATAAGAAAGCACCTAGCAATCTTCCCAGTAACATAGGATGAATCATCCTTCAAATGGAACGTCACCAACTCTCCAGAAGGTCATCCCAGGAGAGTTTTTAATAAGGTGGAAATTAGCCTCTCTCGCAGTCTTTATATGGTTTACAGTACAGGAGTACATAATCAACAGACTGTACTTCACCCATTTCCCATGGACACAAATCTTCGTTAACTGAGAGTTGTGTAGCATGGTGTTCCTTGACATACTCCTTGTAGAGGAAATTTTGATTTTGAACCAAAAGGACACAAACTGTCCTCTAATTCCTGTTACAAAGAAATAAGCTTGTAAAATTGATGGGAGTGTGTGTGTGTGTGTTTTCCTGGCGAGTCATTAAAGTTAACATAAATATTATCTGGCCTCAAAAACCTAATACCAGAGTGCCGGAATGCGAAGTATAAATTTAATCCTATGCATAACAGAGATAAAAGTAATACGTAATGTTTAGCTCCCTTGCTCCCTTGTGACGTCTGTGGTCCGTCAAACGTGCCAGTGCATCAAATATAGATGGCAAAGGCACATAGAGAGGAATTCTTGCTGGCTATTCTGCTCGCAAGTCTGCTTTTCCCTTCCTGCAAATGTCTGCCAAAGTCAAATTCTGAATGCCTTCCAGAAACAATACAAGACTTTGTAAAAATGTAAACAGAGATCTAGTAGTTGGAAATAATAATGGGACAGCTTTAATTGTGTCGTTTGAGGATGAGGGACCTATTTAGGCCCCCAGGATAAATGATGCTCAATGTGTCCAAAGAATTCTGACTGTTTCGTATTGCCGAGAGAATACTTTGCCATCGGCCTAGTGGAACATTGTGGTCATCTTTTCTTTTTACAGTACATGGGAATGTGCCTTACGGCTGAAAGGTTTGTTTTCTTAGGAAACCAGTTCTTTTTCTGGCTCATTTCAGATGTTTTAATTTTAATAGTTTATGCCATATTATGCTTGTGGTAGTGGTGAAGCCTCTGTTAACCATCAGCTGCATGTTCATGAACATTCAAATATCCCAGAGAACATAGCTCTCAGATTATTTGCAATCCACCTTCTGTGAGAAAAGGGAAAGTTGTCAGTTTGAAAGGAATTAAACTCTCACACAGGCCTGGGATCAGAAGTCATTTTGTGGGCCTGACTGACTGGGAATAGGTCAAGAGGATAGGGAACTAAATTACGTGAAGTTTAGAGGCAAAGTACATAGTTGTAATAGACTAGATGAGTGTGAACAATCAGAAGCTTAATCCAGACAAGGTGGAAGTACTGCCAGTTGGAAATGTAATTCAAAGTACAACAAAGTATTATCTGAGTTTGGGATGTTTTCTATAGTAGCACTGAGGCTTTGGAATTGCTTCCTGGGGAGGTTCTTTTGATTCTAGTTTTTCAATGGCAAGAAAAATAGTATCTTATTTCAGAGGGTCTTTGTGATCCTCTGACCTGTTTTTACTGGAGAGCATGGATGTTGGCTATTTTGCAGGTCTGGGCAAGGAACAAAACTGGGAGGTTGTGTGTGTGTGTGTGTGTGTGTGTGTGTGTGTGTGAGAGAGAGAGAGAGAGAGGGGGGGGGAGAGGGAGGGAGAGGGAGAGAGAACGTGCTGCCATACATGACTGGTATGCATCATGAGTTACAAGTTGTGCCAGCCAGATTTAATAGGCATTAGTTTGAGGCTTGACAATAGGCTAGCTGTCTTAGGGGCAAATTTCTACAGAAGAAACATAGAGGCAGGGATGCTTTTATAATGTGTCTTAGGGCCAGCATACCTTGGACAACGTTTTCTCCCAAATAAGTTGGCATGCTCTCATCCCAGATGAGATACTTCTGGCATGTTAGGCCACCTGGGAGGTAAGATGCAGCGTATCCCCAGGCTGTCTAAGGATCAGGCAGCAGGGAAGGTGGCTCAGCCCTAGTGATGCAAGGAGCATTTAACTGGGGAAAGAGGTGGAGGCGTTGTTGGAAGCCAAGCTGGTACAGGGGAATAAGCTTAGACTGAGGCCTTTGCTAGACCAGCCTATATCCCGGGGTGATACCCAGGATCGTTCCTGCGCATCCAGATGATGCACAGGGGATCCCGGGCTCAAGGAGGGATCAACTCTCCCTGGCCCCGGGATATAGGCCTACCCTTTGGCCCCGCTTTTTCCCGCGGACTGCGAGCGTGTGGCCCGTTTCCGCGGCTTTCCCCGGCGCCGCACGATTACTCGCACGGAGCCAGAAGCTGCGCACGGGGTGCAGCGCTCCTCAGGAGTGCTGCGTCCATCAGGGCTAGGGTAGGGGGAGCGGGGAAATCAAGTTTTTTTAAAAAAACAAAAAAAAAACACCACTTACCTTGCTGCCTGTCCTCTTGTGCACAGCCAGCCCTTTAAACGTTTTTTTAAAAAATGGCGCGGGCGTGACGGCTCTCTTCTTGAGCTCGTCACGCCTCGTGTGTAAACGAGGGCGAGATCTTGCATTATTCATAACGCAAGGTCTTCCCTCCTCTCCCCCGGATTTTCAGTTAGGTCTAGCAAAGGCCTGAGTAAGACCTTCTAGCTCACTGACTGGAAGCAACACTCCAGGGTTTCAGGCAGGGGGTATCCCTGCTTTATTGCAACAATTAAAGCTGCAAGAGCCCTGCCCTCTTTTGTATCTGGTCTCTCTAGTATAGCTCCTGCAGCTTTAACAATTGTGATAAAGGGAGAATTTCACCAGGTGCTGCCTGCATACAAATGACACCTGCTGAAATTCCCCTTTCAATACAACTGTTAAAGATACAAGAGCCCTGTCCTCCTTTCCATATGGATGCCACATGCTGAACAAGGTACAGAAATAGGCCCTCTTTCATCCTCCTACAAATATATTTAGTGGAACTAGTGCCAAACGTTATGCTTCATTTCTTGATTGTGACATTCACTAGAGCGAGGGAGCGTGAGAGAATGAGGATTGCTGCTCAAAGAGAGCGAGATTCTTACAGTCGTGTTGTTGTTATTTCCTGAGGTGATGAGCTTCCAAACCTGCCTAGTTCTGTAGTTTAAATGTTGGGGTGTGTTTTCATCTGTGTAATGATGTGTTACTAACCCCCTGAACTCCAATGACATTTCAGCCTATTTAATTAGCTTTGCTGATAAGGGGAATCGCTATGAAACCTTAAAGCTGTTCTGGGTGATTCTCAGCACACACGTACTCCCCATGGATTGGCCTTAACCACCTCCGCCTGCTGTTCTCCCTGATATGTCAGCGAGGTTGATTAACTTGGAAAATGAAAAACACCGGCAATGCCCACTTACTTAGCCATACATCTTTTGCCCTTTTGTAATTTTTTTGACCTATTCTTAATTGCTCTGGGCTTCTTTTCTTCCCCATGTGACTCTGTGCATTCAGATTATGTCTAGCTCTATTTTATTATGCCTCCTTGGATAAAGATGTAATATGCCCATTTATGGAAGATGAACAATGATCTCAACTCATTGCCTGATCTACACATCCTGATCTACACATCCTACACAATTTACAGCTTCAGAATGTACATAAGGGGTTGCATTGCTGAGTGCTCCTCGCACACCACAACCTCCCTGCCAATGGAAAGCTAGCATATCAGTAAGAAGAGTTCTTTACTTCTTTCTTTGCAATAGACAAGTTCTTCCATGTGTATTTTTTGTTTATCTTTCTAATTCATCCCTTATCCATACTCAGAAGTATTGGCTATTCATTTCTTTCCGTATGCTCTCTTTTAAAACATCAAATGTGAACTGCCAAGCTTGAGAATACATACCATGGTGAATATCAGCTTCTTGCGTTACCTGGTTAATTGATTTCCCTTATCAGTACTGTGATCTAATGAGCAGTCTCTACAGAATCAAGATGATTTCAAACCCGAATTCTTAACAGATTTTGAACCTCACTAATTGTTTAGGGATGGGTGAACAAGCTATGTCTTGCTCTTGATTTGCTCTTGCATTTGTGATTTCTGTTCACAAATGCAATTGCAAATCAAGTGCACAAAACCAACTGCTATCAAACATGAAAACTGCACAAACAATTCCCAAATTTGCGCAAGTTTCCAAAATTTGCACAAATTCTCCCCATAAGCTAAAACATGGGTGATTTAAAATGTGTGTATTTTGATAAAGATGTGCATTTTAAGAAAGATGTGCATTCTGAGAAAGTTGTGCATTTTTCCGGTACACATTTTGTGAACATGAAGACATGTTCAGGAATTGCAAACACTTTCTGAGAAAATGTGCTCCTGTTCTCATTCACAATCAGGATTGCAAACTAGGCATTTTTGAGCAATTTCCAAATTGAAACAAAATGAGGTTTCCAGTTGTCACTACAGAACAATTTAGCATTATGCGGACAGAAAGAGTAGGAATTAATCTGTAATAAAAAGCGAATATCTTGTCTAAGTGGCACATAGTTCATTAGGCTGTCTGCTTGGACTAGAGTCAGGAGTACACAGGCAAAATGCTAATGTTGCTTTTAGGCGACATTAATTTGCAGTGTTTTAACCTTACCTTTTAATTTGTTGTGGTTGTTGCTTTAAAAAAAAAGTTCATTAGCTGCCTTGCAAACTTCTGGGTTGAAAGGTTGTATCTGGTCAAGAGGGCAAGGCTCCTGCAGCTTTAACTGTTGTGATGAAGAGGGAATTTCACCAGGTGCTGCATGTATACAAATGACACCTGCTGAAATTCCCTTTTCTGTACAACTGTTAAAGATACAGGAGCCCTGTCCTCCTTTCCATTTGGTCACCCTAGCCAAGAGGGGACTAGAATCTGGATCTCCCAGTCCAGTACTCTAACGACTACACCACTTTAATGTTAAAAATAATAGTTTAAACTTTCCACTCAAGCTAATGAAAATGCATGTCAAGAGGACAATTTCTGTGTTACAGCCAAATGCAAAGAAAATTCATTTGTGTACAATTTATACACGCCCAAGATATAACTATACACGCCCAAGATATAACAGCTCTTAAAGAATGCAAAGGTATCAGGGTTCAGTCCTTCCCACACCATCCCTGTTTGCTGTGATGTGCAAGCCAGGGTTGGACCCCAGGGTTGTTTAGCCCCTTCCCATCCTGCTTGTTGTGACGTGTGCGCAAAGAAACCAAGAGAAACTTCCAGTGCATTGTGGGCTGTGAACATACTTTATCATAGGCTGAAACTACATTAAGAAAATGTAGTAGGATTTTGCTGAATTGACATTTTAACTACCTTGAAGTGATTCAACTAACTACAGGATAAATTAATATTAATAGATCCTTCATGTTCTAAAAAAAGAGGACTTAATTTTAATAGCTTTCCAAAACACAGCTTTGTCCAAACTAAAAACAAATGACCAAATTTACTAAGGGCTAGAGATGGATGGAGTGCTTCTCCATTCCCCGCAGTTTAATTCCTGAAACATACTTCAGAAGCAGAACTGCAAAGTTGCACTTTCATAAAAGGGATCTATAGCTGTTTTTGTTTTTAAAATAACAACAACATGGCCATAGCAGAAAAATAAAGATACATCACCATGGGCGCATAGAACTGAGTTGACAATACAGTTAATTGAAGATGTGGAAGAGGGTCAAACATACACATTTATGGCTTGGTGAAGTCTGCTGCAATGTTTGTGGGTGATTTGCATGTTGCAAACAATAAAGCCATCACAGAACAAACAGCTGTGCTGCTTCTAGTACTGAGCAATCAAACGACCAGAAGTCAGGTGTACCTGCATATTAGAACTCTTCCTGTCCATGAACTAAGAGATATGTCTTAAAACCCTGAGAGTTTGGAGGCACACACACCAGGGTCTTCTTGGCCTCAAGGGCTTCTCAACTGATTTCACAAGATCATAAGAAGAGCTGTACTGGATGAGACCAAAATTTCATCTAGTCCAGCATTCGGTTCACACACTGGCCAACCAGATTCCTATGGGAAGGCCACAAGCAGGGCATGAGTGGAAATTTAGGCATTTTGCTTCTGATACTGGAGGTAGTGTATAGCCATCATGACTAGTAGCCATTCATAACCTTGGCTAGGAACATGGAGGTTCCATCTTGGCTGCAGACAGCTATTGGCCATGATAGCTGAACAACACCTACATGTTCAGAGGCATCATACCTGGATAATACCAGTCCAAACTCCCAGATGTCTGGGAGTTGCTCCAGCCCGTTGATCATTTTGGTTGCCCTTTTCTACAGTCCTTTTTTTTCAATGGAGAGGCCAGAATACATTTGTTTGTTTAAAAAATGTTACGATCCTCCTTACGCTCAAATGATCTCCAAGGGGTTGTCTTCACGGCACTGGGTTGGAGCTGTTCCGCCGCCAAACCCCACGCTGTCGCTGGTGTGCGCTGGCAGCAATTTGTCCTTACAAGGGGAGGCAGCAGCGGCTTTCTGGTAGCCATTAGGCTTGCTGCCCCCTCCCCCTCCCGCAGCCTCCTGCAACCAATAGGAGGTCCCCTTCTGCTCACCCTGGCTGGAAAAATCAGGGAGGCAACTGACAGTTGGAGCAGAATGGAGCTATCTCCTTGCAGATGATTCTTCTTTGGCAACGGCTGGGGTCCAGGGTGACCTTCCCCTTGCTGTGACATTCCTTACGTGAGGGAGAGGTAAAACAAAACCTCCCAGTGACAACCTCCCTTTACTGCTTCTTCTGTTGATTGGAAAAACTTTCCACACACAGCAGAGTGCAGGAAGGTTGTTTGGAAAGGCCGTTCGTCTCAGAACCTGAGCCTCGGGCCTTTATGTTAATACACAGGCAGCAAACTACACTGGGATACTTCAGTGCTATGGCACTTCTGACATACTGAGCACTAGGAGAGATTTGCATAGCCTTTTAATACTGCATCTATAAAATTTAATCAAGCTTTATCAAATATTGAGCACAGGTCTATCAAAATCCTAGAGGATGGACCTTGGGGCCTCATTATTTTCAATTAATTATTATTTTTATATGTAGGCACTGAAATATGCCAAAGGGAGTACACCAATGTAGCTTAATGTTTCACACAGGAGGCGGAAGTGTAAAACTAATTTTCTCAAAGGAAATTAAATGGCTACTAATGCTGGATCTCATTTAAAACGCATCTCTTTATCCCAAAGCTTGCACAGCATCAGCATGTGAGCAAGAAGACAGACACAGTCTTACTGGAGTTAATGCAATCATATTAAAAGTGATCCTGGCCATTCTCCCCCCCCCCCCCCCCCCGCAATTCGTTTTCACTGATGTGATTTAAAGGGGAAATCCTGGACTGCATTCCCAAGAAAATGAAAAACCTAGCTATGCTTTCTGAGTTTGCATCATGTCAGCTTTATTTTATTTTATTTGTTTTAAAAATATCTAGACTAATAAATTTCTAGGCTGTGCACAGTAACATAAGTACAATATAATAAAAACAGTGTATCATCATCCTTCATCTAACATATATATTTATGTCAGAGCCATTGTGCTCAGCTGCTATTGCTCCTCACCTTCTTTCTCATCATTGCTACCAATTACTCGCTTGACAAGCAGAGAGCCAGGGAACAAACGGTCAGGGGCATCCCTTGGGCCAGAGTAAGAAGCAGGTGAACAAGCAGGTTGCCATGGTGAAGAGGGTGAGCAAGTCCAAAGGGATCTTGTCAGTGGGCCCTTGTTGGTGTGTGGGCCCTTGGCAGGTGCCTGACTGTCAGGTATAGGTACAAGGCCAGCCTTGTACTTAGTGGTTAGACTGATTAGGAAAAAGTTTGAGAATGTCAGATGTTCTCTGCAAGCTTATCTCTGTAAGCAGTTCCCATGGGAGTAGCTGGTTCACTCCTTGGCCTTGAAGCGGCTGGTTCTCTGGGAACTTCAGAGTGTTTTGGAAAAGGTGGGGGCTGCTCTTCGAAGTGAGTTATAACATCCCACCCTCTTGGCACGTGGGCATGGTTTACAAGTCAGGGGACCTCTCTGTCAAGTGACTTTGAATAGGCCTTAAAGGCTGGTACAAAAGCTTTGCTAGGTTTCATCTCTCAGTGCAACACCTAACCTCCCTCCTGCTTTAGATTCTATCTCCACTTGGGATTTTGTGCTAGACCTACCTTTAAATCCAGGCAGGTAGAGGGGCCAGCCCACGCTAGAAGTAGCACGGGCTGTCACTCCTGTCTACATGCGATGGGGTCTAGGAAAGCCCCGTCGCGTCCGCCATTTTTATTTTCAGTTAAAGGGCTGCGTGCGCAGGAACGCACTACCGCTAAAGGTAGGTGTGTTTTTTTAAAAAATGGGGGCCCTGCTCCCCCTTCCCCCGATTTCCTCCCCCCATGATCTCCCCTGGCCTTCAATCCCCCCCGATGTCCCCAGCCTCCGTTTCCAGCTGCCACCGATGTCCCCAGCCTCTGTTTCCCCCGCCGCCAATGTCCCCAGCCTCCGTTTCCTGCCGCCGCCGATGCCCCCTGGCCTGTGATGCCCACTGCTGATGTCCCCAGCCTCCGTTTCCCGCCGCCGCCAATGTCCCCCAGCCTGTGATGCCCGCCGCTGCCGATGTCCCGCGCGGCGGGCATCGCAGGCCGGGGGACATGGCGGCGGCAGGAAACGGAGGCTGGGGACATCGGTGGTGGCGGGAACGCTGCAGCCCTTCCGCCGCTTTTCCTGGCTACTGGGAAAAATGGCAGACCTGGCTACATGCCTGCGGTCTCGGGCAGGAAAAACTGGGCTAAAAGAGGTGCCGGTTACCCCGGGCCCAGGGAGGGTTTACCCCTGCCTGAGCCCGGGATACCCTGTGCGTCATCTGGATGCACAGGGATGAGCCCGGGCCTTGCACTAGGCTAAAGCCTCGTCTAGCAAGGCCCTAAGAAAGCACTCTGCACATGGATGCTTTGCTATTTGGACTTTGGATATCTAAGCATTGTGCCATGAAAAGTAGTGAGGCTTTTCATAGACAGACTTGCATATGCTGTGAGTTCTGTGTTCGTGCCCAGACTCAGATGGCAGGGAGTTCCCAGTCCTTAGCAGAAGGATGGGACTCCTGGACCTGAGGCTTAACCTTTCCTGAAGTCGTGGTAATGGGGTCAGCTCAGTAGTGGTAGGCTGAGATTGACAAGTGTGTGACGGATCTTTCTGCCCAGCTCTGGTGGCCCAGAGCAATCTTTCCTGGGACTTTGTTTTAGGAGATTGGCTCTGTCCCTTTGAGGTGCCAGTGTATGTGGTGTCTGGAGAAGCTCAATGCTGTTATTGGCATACCCTATTCACCTCCGCCTCTCCGAAGGTTTGCCTTAAGAATCATTTCAGAAAAAAGAGCCTAAAGCTTCCTAACCATTGTTCAGCTTTAAGTGTGTTTTGGAGACTCTGTAACTAAGCTTGTCTACCGTGTGATTTCCTCAATAAAAGAAGTCTCACTGATGTGCATGTTTCGTGACAGCTTGCCTACACATGTGAATGCCAGAGGGAACAGGCATGAGCACGACACCAACCATGCCTTCCGTTGATGCTGGCCCTGAATACTGGGTTTCACCCTAGGGAGATATAACTGAACTGGAATAAATACTGTGAAAGGCAAAATATAAAGGTCTTTGATAAATAAATGAATCAAAACATCTGTTTTTATTCTGCTGTTCGCCGCTCTGAAATCTTTGGATGAGGACTGGCATACAAATATTGGAAATAAATATATATAAATAATACAAATAAATCAAACTCAGCAGAGATGGAGCAATGCCAACTAACAAATAGTTCCAAATCAGCCATAGTTGCCTAAATGGCTGTACTTTAGCAAACATTTCAGGAATGGGCAAACTTCTTGACAATTGCACCATGGTAAACTGGCCATCTGTATTTATACAGTGTCACCGCAGATAGAGAGCAAAAGTCCACCAGAGAGTTTTGTGACTAAGTCTTTAGCATGCTAAAAGCCATCATGGCACTCAAGGAGAGTATAGGTGAAATTTCAAGGTCAAAATGCTGAGCTCTCTCTACAAATGACTTGCCCTGAAGGCTTTGTTAGATGTATTGGTTCCATATTTTTCTTTTGTTTTGTCCTTTTTGTGGAAAAAAAAAATTAAAACAGAAAAATGCACCTGACCAAAATAAACAAAGAAGAGCAAGAGAGCTTAGATTATTTATATCCATAATACACACGAACGCTCTAACAACAGCATGTGTTGTAGTTTTAAATAGTCGTGAATACCAAACAATGAAAACAGCTGTAGGTACTTTGAAAATGTTCACTTCAGTGTTCTAAACAAATCTTTCCAGAGGACAAACATGTACTTCAGCCTATATTTATTAGGCACAAGTAAAATGGCCATCATAATTATGGTGGGATGTTTGGAGTGGGATGAGATATATATATATATATATATATATATATATATATATATATATATTGCAAAGATGCTTAGAGGTGAGTTGGATATATCTCCATGTCAGCGGTGGGGCCGATACTCTATTTTGTAGAAGCTCTTGGGCCCCATGGTCCAGTAGTGGGCGGGGTTGGAGACAAGAGGGGAGGGGCGAAAGACCAAAGGGGCGGAGCTAAAATACCAGCATGTTCTAACAAAGTTCTTTACTTCCAGTTATGATGCCTCAGGAGGGGCATCTTAACCTTTTAGAATGGGAAAAATGTGCCCAAAAGCGAGGAAACCACCACACAGTGGGTCATTGGGGAAAGGAGTAGGATGGGCAGAAGGGGACATGGCCATTGGGATAGGGTGACCATATGGAAAGGAGGGCAGGGCTCCTGTGTCTTTAACAGTTGTATTGAAAAGGGAATTTCAGCAGGTGTCATTTGTATTCATGCAGCACCTGGTGAAATACCCTCTTCATCACAACTGTTAAAGTTGAAGGAGCCCTGCCCTCTTGACCAGATGCAAAAGAGGCAGGGCTCCTGCAGCCTTAACTGTTGTGATGGAGGGGATTTCAGCAGGTGCTGCATGCATACAAATGACACCTGCTGAAATTCCCTTTTCTATACAGTTGTTAAAGACACAGGAGCCCTGCCCTCCTTTCCATATGGTCACCCTACATTTAGAGTCAGATTGAGACCCCTGGTGGCCAGATTTGGCCCTTGGGCCTGATCTTATGCATCCCTGCTCTATGCCCACTCTGCATGGGGGTGGGGGTGGGGTTGTCCTCACCTCAATGGTGAACCCAATAACAGTGACTTACTTTTATCTAATTAAAAATGAATCTAATTAAAAATGAAAGTAAGTTCTTAGCAAAAAACGAACTGAACAAAATTACCACCCATTCCTAGGGAGGGGCAGAGCCCCACACACTGGCCCTGCCTCCAGCATACCTGTCCCTGCTGACTGCTGCCTCAGTCCGTTGCATCTTTTGCACTGAGTCTGAACAGGGATTCTCCTGAATCTGTTTCGAATCCTCCACAAAATCAGGGACCCCAACCTCACAGGTTCCCTGTTGCATGGAGGATTCCAAGTGTGCCCAACTGAACATGTAAAGAATTCCCCTTCAGACCTTCTGCCCAACATACAGGAGGCCAGACGTTGCAGCTGAGGGGGATGGGGACATTGGGGGCAAGGCTAGCTTGTGTGACCCTGGTCCCCCCTTCACACATGCTAAGAATGCGTGAAGTCAAAGAAGTGAATAGAGCTTATAATAATGTATCTATATAGCGGGTGGGCAATGTGTGGGCCGCATGTCTCTCCCTGTGGCACCCCCTTTTTTTTAAAAAAAAAGTATCTGTAGTGACTATGGAGCACCAAAAAGGTTAAATTTAGCTTGTGAATAAGTTAAATTGAACAATTATAGCATTACAGAGTGGTTTGCCATTGAATTTTGGTAGGAAACCAGCAATTTTGGCCCTTTGGGGTAGGCGCCCTACAGAGAGTGCTGCACAGGGGTATCTTGGGATTGAAAATGGTCCCCGGAGCCCCAGAAGTTGCCCACCCTGCCGTATATGTTCAGGCAGTATTGGAGCTAGAATGTCTTATAATGTCTACAACATTTCTATCTAAAATATGGCAAACTCAGGTGGCTCCCCTCCTTCTCTCTCATTTTAGATTTTGTTTTTGTTTCCCTGCCTCACCTAACTTTTAGTTTTGCTATGGTAGAGTAAGTTGTAAGTGTACATGGTTAGGTATACCACGTGGTGAACTTTAACCTGCTGTCTCCTGTTTTTAGCTGGGGGTGGAACTGACAAAAATCTTCAGGGGTAAGGAGTGACGGAATACCTAATGCTTTCTTCCCAAGCACTGATGGATATCTCCTCTGCCACAAGGGCTTTTCTCATTCACTTCAACAGAAAGGGCAGCCTGTGTGTCCTTTCACCAAAATGAATGGAGACATTTGCACGTACGTGGTGGAGCTACATGTGTACACTGGAGTGTATTCAGAGCTTGTAATCTGTGTAAGCACATCAAGGATTTTGCTATAGAGCAACAAATCACCTTCCACAGAATTTGGAAGGCAAATATCCTATTTATTTCCATAGAATGGGATTGCCTGCTAAAAGGACTCTTGGTTTTGCTTTCAATCATCTCCATTTTGTTTTGTTTTTTTCAGATTAAGATGTTTAGTGAAGCAGCTGGAGAAAGGTGATGTTAACGTGGTTGATTTGAAGAAGAATATTGAATATGCAGCATCTGTGCTGGAGGCGGTATACATCGATGAAACAAGGTAAGATGTCAGTTACCTCTTCATTGATCTGTCTGGAGATAGTCCCCTAAATTGAGAACCAGGCAGTCCCTGGTTCAAACTTCACCTCTGCCTTAAATTCAATATGTAGTCTTGAGCAAACCACTATCTCTCAGACTCAGTTGCACTACCCTTACAAGGCAGTTGTAAAGATTACCGAGAATGTATGAAACATGCTTTGAGAACTCAAAAGTGTTATCTAATACATTCCAAATATTATTGTTATTAATCTGAGCCTACATGTAGAATCTACAATACCTTCGCTGCGTTACCTCATGCCTTTTCATGACCTTTATTCTCAGTTCAAGAGAATAGGATGGTCATTGGAAGAGAAGGTTGTACTCTTGTGTAGTTCAATCACTCTGATCATTCTTAATGCATCTGTGATAAATTAGATTGTTTTTATTGTTACAAATGCAGATGTTCATCCATTTTAACAATCCTAGTACCGATACTTGAGTTTTATTGAAACGATTTCACAGCTAATTTCATGTCTTTGATTTTTACCGCTTGAAATGATTTTCAGGACTGCCATGTAAATGAAACTGAATCTCACGTGAGACCAATTTCCAGTATGTTTACCTAAGTTTTACATTTCACCGTCTTGACCTTTTAACATTTTATTCAGGACTGAATGTCCTCCTAAGTGTGGCTGCCAAAATGTCTTCAGCATCACTTGGATAGAGCATGCTCGTCTGGTCCTATTTCCTTATTAAATTTAAGGTCTGGACTTCTCATAATTCCAGGGTGCCAGCTTTGTTATATGAGATGTGATGTAGATGTAATTTGTATGACTTTATTGTTTAGATGTACATACTAAACTTTCTACATCTGGAGTGAATAACTAGGGAATAAAGCAGTGCTTGCTCCAGGTTTTGGAGGGCCTCCTTCCCTCAGTGAACCTACCTTCTCACTGCCATTGTCACCAGCTGCTGTTGCTCCTCATCGTCTTTCCCATCTTGACAGGCAGAGAACCAGTGTAGAAGAGGTAATGGCATCTACTGCTCCTCCTTCTCACCACTCTGCAGGTGAATGAGGAGGTTTTTATTCATTTATTTATTGCATTTTTATACCGCCCAATAGCCAAAGCACTCTGGGCAAGGGTGAAGATGTGGAGCAAGTTCACCCAACCTCCCTGCAAGGTAGGCTCTGGGCCAATTGTCCGATTACCCAGATCCCCACCTCCCTATCCCCGTACCAAGATGGTATTAGCTGGCCCTTCGGAGAATAACCACACATACCACAGACTAAGGACTGAAGCAGTTTTATTAACACACACTAAAGCTAACACATAAGGCTCCAGTCAAAAGCACACTCAGTGTCAATGCACAGACATGCGAATGCAAAGGAAAGGGAAGGAGAAGCGCGGATGAGGGAAGAGGTTTAGGGGAAAATTAGCAGCAATCAAACACATAAAACGTTAGCCCACCGTAAATCACGCCTCAAAGGCGGCTGGTCAACTCTGGAGCGTCCAGGCACTTAAAACACAAAAAAAACTTCCTATAAACCTAGCAGTTACCCGGCTTGCTGGGGATCCTCCACTCCACACGCATGTCGTTCCAGGGAAGATGTTGTTTTTTTCAGTGGCACAAGTGAGAACTTAGGCCTTCTGCATTCTCTATGCCTTCTGCCTTCACTTCAGAGTGACTACAGAAGGCATAGTATCCAGGCTTATTTATATCAAGGCACATGCTCATATAGTTAAAAAAAAGATATTGTGATCAGACTTGAAAGTTCTGAATAAAAACTGTTCTGATTAATATATTCAAACAGCAATTGCACATCAACCCAAGTATCCATCTATCTGCAGAAAGATATATAGGCACTGGATACATATGTTTTTGCAAATGGATGGATGTCTTCTGAATATTAAAAGTACTTTTTTCAGTAAATGTGTTTCTCCATATAGGGTCTGAATTTATAAGAATGGGCGACCATGGGAGAATGACAGATTTCTGAACTCATGACAGCATTTCCCATAATAAATAATTCTGCAAATTCACCCTCATTATGGCATGAAACACATTTTCAAACTGGAACAGGTGCACTACATTTAGCTGTAAATAACAGGCCTTCATGCTGCAGTCCTGAGAATTTTACTGGCAATAAATGCCATTGACATCAGTGGGATTTACTTCCAAATAATTTGGTTTAAGCTCAAAATGTGCATGAGTGAAAAGTATCATCCTGGATTATTATTTTTTAATATAGCCCTAGACATGTATAAATCCACACTGATTTCCCTACTGTCCCTGGACTACTTCTTTTAAGAGACTAGTTTTATTATCATATACTGGTACTATTAAAATATTTTCAAGAATTCAGGGAAAACATCTGAATAAAACATTTATCAGTTTCCCCAACCACTTCTGGGCAATTGTTGTTAAAAAAAAACCTTGTTATGGTCCAGTATTTATATAAATAGAAAGAGGGGAAAAGAAAAAAAGATCTCCTACAGACGATATTGTGGTAAGTGTCAGAAATAGGGTGAATGCTGATGTTTATTGGTAATTCTTCAGAAGCCCAGAGGAGAATGTTAGAAAATACTGACATTACAAATCTCAAAGCTAACAGAGTAGCCTTAGTAAATGTCCAAATATCGCCCTAATTTTCATCATTAACTGACAGAAGGAATTTACCATGCAACATGTGTAAATGTCAAAAATGAGTCGTTACTCTAAATATTTTGACATTTTTGTTTGACATCATAAAATTTTAAGACTTACCAGTAAATAGCAACATTTGCCAAGTCTCTGGCATTCACTATAACAAATATTTATTACTGTAACTACCTCCTTCTGAAATAATCATTGTTTACAGTGACAGAAATGGCACTGTAATTTTTGTGAACCGCCCAGAGAACTTCGGCTATTGGGCGGTATAAAAATGTAATAAATAAATAAATAAATAAATAATAAATGAATATCTAGCTATAAGAAACCTTGCGCAGGACTTCTAATATGCTGTTTAAACATAGCGACAAATTACTATAATGCATAAAGGGCCATAGTTAATACTAAGGATCATATAATAAATCAAAGTAAACATTCCATTGTGGAAAATCCAAATGGCAGTTCCATTGCTGCCCTTAGAGTACTGATGCCACCACCATTGCCTGGTAAGCGTGAAGGGGCCCATTAATGTAATAGAGGCCCACCAAAGGCCAGTTTGCCCAGGGCCTAATCTACACCAAGCAGGATATTGCACTATGAAAGCTGTATGAAAGGCAGGAGCCACACTACTGCTTTATAGCGGTATTGAAATGCACTAACAACTGTTGCAGCCCACTGACACATACCATTAGGGTGACCATATTTTGGAAACCAAAAAGGAGGACAACATGGTTGCCCCCAAGGGGGCGTGTCCAGCACCAAGGGGGCGTGCCCACCCGAACATAGCCTTGGTCACATGTCTGATTTTACAGCACACATTTAAGACAAATCTGTTCTACATAACATCTTAATGTTAAAATCACTGAAATAAAGAACAAGTGAGATTCAATGTATCTGAAATTAACTTCACTCACTCCTACTTTTGTAGGTTTTGCTGTACTTTGAAGCTTTTGCTATACTCTGTGTGTTACATTCTCCCCTTCCCTCAAATATCTTTTCTGACTGTATCTTCACTCATTGCAAGCTGCTATTGTTGTTAACAGGGTTTGCTACTGGCCCCAGATCTGTTTCAAATTTGGTGTGGCTAAAGCTCTGCCTAAATCCTATCATGGTATAAAGTTTCATCTCTTTAACTTTAAAAATGACGATTTTAAAAATAATAATTTTAAAACCTCAATTTTAAAAAAATTCCTAAAAAAATCAATGGATGAACAGATCTGTTTCAAATTTGGTGTGGCTAAAGCTCTGCCTAAATCCTATCATGGCATAAAGTTTCATTTCTTTAACGTTAAAAATGACGATTTTAAAAATAATAATTTTAAAACCTCAATTTTTAAAAAATTCCTAAAAAATCAATGGATGAACGGATCTGTTTCAAATTTGGTATGACTAAAGCTCTGCCTAAATCCTATCATGGCATAAAGTTTCATTTCTTTAACGTTAAAAATGACGATTTTAAAAATAATAATTTTAAAACCTCAATTTTTAAAAAATTCCTAAAAAATCAATGGATGAACGGATCTGTTTCAAATTTGGTATGACTAAAGCCGTTCCTAAGAGCTACCATTGTGCCAAGTTTCATGTCTTTATCTTAAAAAATGACGGAGTTATAAACATTTTTGTTAATTCCTATTAGAGCTGCTCTTTGAAAAAAATCTGGATTTCCCCTCCCCTCCCGGATTTATCATCAAAAACCCGGACAAATCCAGGCAAATCCGGTCATATGGTCACCCTACATACCATATACCACTTTCCTACTGCTTTCATAATGCTTTATCCTGCTTGGTGTGGCTCCTGCCCTTTATAACATTTTACTAGGAGGAGGGCTTTCTCCGCTGTGGCACCCCGGTTGTGGAATGAGCTCCCCAGAGAGGTCCGCCTGGCGCCTACACTGTACTCCTTTCGTCGCCAGCTGAAGACCTTTTTATTCACTCAGTATTTTAACACTTAATTTTAACTTAAATTTAAATTATACTGTTTTAACTCTGTATTTTAACCTTATATCAATTTTGCTGCGTGGTTTTATCCTGGTTGTGCTTTTTATATTGTATTTTGTATTTGTATTTTTAACTTGTTGGTTGTTTTATGATGATTTTAATTTTTGTGAACCGCCCAGAGAGCTTCGGCTATTGGGCGGTATAAAAATGTAATAAATAAAATAAATAAAAAATAAATTTCATACCGCTTCCATAGTGCAATATCTGGCTTAGTGTAGATTAGGCCCAGGTAGAGTTACCATATTTTGGAAACCAAAAAGGAGGACAATATGGCCACCCTCAGGAGGCGTGGCCACCCCAACATGCCCACCCCTGAGGCGGGGCCTACTCAACATGTCCGGCCCCCAAGGGGGCATGGCCTTGGTCACATTTATTTATTTATTTATTTATTTATTATTGCATTTATATCCCAGCTTTTTTTCCTGCAAGGAATCCAAGGCGGTGTACATAATCCTCCTTCTATCCACTTTATCCTCACAACAGCCCTGTGAGGTGGGTTGGGCTGAGAGTCTGTGACTGGCCCAAAGTCACCCAGTGGGTTTCCATGGCTGAGTGAGGACTAGAACCCGGATGTCCCGACTCCCAGTCTGATACTCCCAGTCTGATACTCTAGGTACTACACCACACTGGCTCTCACACATGTCTAATTCTACACCTTACAATTCAGACAAAAATGTAAATATTCCCCACCCCAATATAATTCCTTGTGCCATGGATGACCATATGGAAAGGACAGGGCTCGTGCATCTTTAGCAGTTGTGTAGAAAAGGGAATTTCAGCAGGTGTTGTTTTGTATGTATGCAACACCTGGTGATAGTCCCTGTTCATCACAACAGTTCAAGCTGCAGGAGCTGTGACCAGATTCAAAAGAGGGCAGGGCTCCTGTCCCACAGCTTTAACTGCTGAAATCCCTTTTCAATACTACTGTTAATGATACAGGAGCCCTGTCCTCCTTTTCATATGCTGATCCTATCAACAACAGCTGTCCCCAGCCTGGTGCTCACCAGATGTTTCAGACTTTAACTCCTATCAAATCTATAAAACAAGGCCACTATCACCATTCCATTACCATTATTACCATCCATTACCATTATCATCATTATCAGCAGCACCATTATCAGCAGCACCATTATCATTATCACCATTATCGCCATCATTAGCAATATCATCATTATCATCATCCATTATCATTATCACCATTATCACAATCATTAGCAATATCAACATTATCATCATCCTCATTCTACACGTGGTGCACGACATGCCTGGAGGGCGGAGAATGCCGCAGCAGCCATTTTGAATGTTTTTTTCACCGAAACAGAGCATAGGAGCGCTCCAGCACAAATGTGAGTATTTTTTTTAAAAAAAAACTCACTCTCCCCCTAGCCCAGCCACCCCCGATGGGCAATTTTAAAAATAAACCCCCTCGCCCTCTCCCTAGCACCCCCAAGGGGCACTTTAAACAAAAAACCCTACCCTCTGCCCAGCACACCTCCAATTGGCACAGAGCCCACAGTATAGAGCAGCTGTGGCAATTTTGGCTGATCTGTACTTCAGGCTCTATGATTTCTGTCCATTAACCACAGTCATTCCGTACTCAAAGTAGTTTATGGGGTTATTAGCAACATCATGTTCCTCCAGTTTCACTTCTGAGTCTAACCAGCACTTTGCCACCACAGAGTGGTAAAAACGTGGCATTTAATTGTGGAAACATGCCTCCCCCCCAGTTTTCCCACTTGTGTATTTGTGCTATTCTGTTATACCACAGTGCCACCTAGAGGTTATGTTGCAGAAAAACAGGAAAAGAAATGCTCTTTGTGTAAAGCTCCGATTTCAATTCTGCGACAAAACCAAAAGCATTGGTGGAATGGCCCTGTTTCCCTTTTTATCTTCTTCTCTACATCCTTCTGGAATGGGGCATTAATGCATTTGGGATAAGATCGCGAGCCTCATCGATCAAATGCTTTTATTTCTTCACCATTAAATTATATTCCAAATACTTTTATGCAATATCATGATGCTTGCACTTTTATTTTATTTTTAAAGAAACTTGCCTCTACAAGGTTTATAAGACTATTATAATATAAACCAAGAACAGCAACAAACAATCAACAATAACACACGAGCAGCAAAACCCTTGCTACTTCTAACGAACAGCATGGTCCAATTGCTTTTAAATTGCTTAATTCCCCAAATCAGCAAGAGTTGCAAAAGTTCCTGAATCTCAGCAGCAAATCAGACTGAGACATCTATTTTTCATCTTTTTTCATCCCTCCTGAGCCTCAGAAGGACTGTTGTGGAAAAGGCTTTGCTCCCCCCTCCTACAGTCCTAATTTCTTTGGACAAAAGAATTCTGAGCAAGGGTTCCCTGTCTTACTTAACAAGTGGTCTGGGGTGGGGTGGGAGTCCATATAAAAAGAAGCATTTGTGTGCAAACGATCATGGGATTGTTCACTCTCTCACTGTGCCAGTAGCATGATCAAAAGAAGAAAAAGAATCCCAGGAGTGCAAAATAATTGTTATTCTTCCTATAAAAATCCCGTGTATGCATGTGTGGAGTGATATCACTCTTCCTTGGTGAATCAGTGACATCTTTCAGGGAGATATATGGAAGATTTAAGCTCTTTTCCTTGCCTAGAAGATTATTCAGATATATATATATATATATATATATATATATATATATCTCCCTGACTTATTGAGGGAAGTGGGGAGGGTGGTTCTTCCTAAAGAAGAACACAAATGAATATGAAATATGGGTATGAATATGGCTGAATTTTATCTGAATAATACAATTTGTTAGGCGGGTTGCACCTTTTCTTATTTCTTGCATTGCTGTATGGGGTGGCTCTCTCTTTTGATGTCCTGATATGGTTGAGCTAAGATCTATTTCAGTCCTGACTGGTAGTTCTGTGGTAGAACCCCTGCTTTGCAAACAAAAGTTCCCAGTGTCAGGATCAGGCCCAGTCTCCCTGGTGTGTACCCCGAATTGGACTCAGAGGTTGAAGAAGACCAACCAAGAGAGAAAGCAGGAGAGGAAATTCTCCAAGACTCTCCAGGAGTTAAGGAGGAATCTTCCCAGGAGCTTATTGGACAGGAGGTCCAGGCTCAGAGATCATCTTCCCTGCCTGTAGGAACTCAGCCTTTGTAGGAGGGGGAGGGAACATCAGAACTGACAGATCCCAGAGTTCACTGCAGGGTCAAACGGGTGGACTTGGGAGGAGGTGGGAGATGGTCCACTAGGTTAGCCACTCACCAGAGCTTACAACTTGGTGCTAGGTGGGCTTCAGTAGGGAGCTCATTCTATACTCGGGGGGTCACCACTGAGAAGGCCCTCTCCCTTGTTCCCATGTTCCAAGCTTCCCTTCAAGGTGGCACTCGGAGGGAGGCCTCAGGTGTTGATCGTAGTGTCCAGGTATGTTCAGATTACCTAGGAACCTACAGGACTTGGTGCTCATTTCCCCATCCATACTAACTGAAGTGGGTGGTTGTTCTAAATTCTTTAATGTATACAACATGTACTTTTAGGAGGCTCTTGGATACGGAGGATGAATTGTCGGATATCCAGTCGGATTCAGTCCCGCTGGAAGTACGGGATTGGCTAGCTTCTACCTTCACAAGGAAAATGGGGATGACGAAAAGGAGGCCAGAGGAAAAACCCAAATTTCGAAGCATTGTGCATGCTGTACAAGCTGGGATTTTTGTAGAAAGGTGAGTTCTCTGGCTTTATGAATAATATAGAAGTGAACTGTCGATATCAACCACTAGGCATGTGACACAGTGAGCAAGAAGTAAACACTTAGCAGAATTTCTAATCTCTGACTTCTGGTTCAAAAGCAGTTATCAGCTGAACCACAGGCTGGGTTCCATCAGCCCTGATCTTTGAAAAGCTCTGGATTCAGACTGTGAGACTTATGCTCATTTATATCAAAATATGCTGAAATTGGTGCTTGGTTTTAAGCAACAATAAACACATTAAGGACACAATCCTATCAATGTTTAGTCAGAAAAATGTCCTACAACTCCCAGCATTCTCCTGCTAGCCATGCTGGGAATTATAGGACTTTTTTCTGTCTAAACATGCATAGAATTGTGCCTTATGACTACAGTCCTAGACATACTTATTAGTAGGGATGTGCTCCGCTTCTCCTCGAACTGGAGAAGCAGGAGCGGAGCGGGGGGCTTCGCCTACCCTTAAGGTGGAGGCGAAGAGGATTGGGAGACCCGCGGAGCGTTGCGGAGCAGATCGAGGTGAAGGCGGATCCTTCGCCTCGATCCAGAGTTCTGCCAAAAAGGTAAGTGGGGTTTACTTGGCCCTGCCACGATGGCGGCAGGGCCAGGTAAACCCCCCCTCCCTCCTCTCCCTTACCTGCATCCGTCCGCGGTCCCATGGCTGCTTTAACTGAGCCCAAGGACTCAAACAGGAAGACTAGGCTGAGTTGCGGCCTAGTCTTACCTGGCCCTGCCGCCGCCGCCGCCCGTGCGGCGACTGCGGCAGAGCCAGGTAAGGGACCAAGGGGGAGGGGGGTCTTACCTGAGTCCATCGCAGCCCATCCCACTTCCAACCAGGAAGTGTAGGCCGCAATCGGTGCCTACAGTTCCTGGTTGAGCCGCGGGCTCTAGTGAAACTGGGATGGGCCGCGACGGACACAGGTAAGCGGGAGGAGGGAGGGGGGCCCTTACCTGATGCCACTCCCCGCCACTGCGGAGCTCTGATTCGGAGCCGGAGCTCCGCAGCGGAGCAGAGTGGCCCCCAGGCGGATCGAGGAGGGGCGGAGCGGGCCTGATCCGCAATTTGCAGATCGGCCACGAAGAGGATCGGGGGGTCCGTGCACACCCCTACTTATTAGGGAGTAAGCCCTTTTTAATTTAGTGGGGCAAACTTTTGAGTAGACATGCATAGGATTCCACTGTAAACATCAATCCTATACACACTTCCCTGGGAGTATGTCCCATTGAATGCATTTGGGCTTACTTCTGAGTAGAGATGTCTAGGATCACACTGAAATTCACTTGGAGTTACACCTCCTGTTGTTCACAGTGAAAGCAGTGGACTGTCATCCTTTTAAAAGAAGTGAGAGACTGGTGTTTGATGTTTACCTAGGCTTTTATTTGGAAGTAACCTAGGAGCAGAGAGAAATAAAAAAATATGGGGGTGGAAAGAATGGCATTGTTAAGCAGCGTCCTATGTGTCTTTCATTTATGGGTGTCTTCATTTGTTTTAGTCCTCTTTTATGATAATTTGAAGATAGGTCTGAAAGCCTGACATATGCTAAGCACCTAAAAAATCTGTTTGTTATCATTGTCCCAGAAGGAGTTATCTTAAGTACCTGTGGTCATAATGAATTATTGAAAGGACATCAGCATAACACAATCAGAGACACAATAAATTATAATATTAACTGATATGACTATAAATTGATATGTGCAGTGGTGTCCTACTTTGGGGAGGGAACTTTTCTCAAAGTTGTGGCCCAGTCTTTCATACTATCTTAAGAGTTTTTTAATTTATTGAATCTGATTTCAAACTTCGGAAAAAACTTCATGAGACCTGCTTCCAACAAATAAATACATCCCTACTAGTTTTCAAGGGCCATTTCATTTCAAGAGCCAACAGTGTGATATGGCTGCAAGAAAGCCAAATGCTATTTTGGGCTGCATTAATAGAAGTATACCTTCCAAATCACATGAGGTACTGGTTCCTCTCTATTCGGCCCTGGTTAGGCCTCATCTAGAGTATTGTGTTCAGTTCTGGGCTCCACAATTCAAGAAGGATGCAGACAAGCTGGAGCGTGTTCAGAGGAGGGCAACCAGGATGATCAGGGGTCTGGAAACAAAGCCCTATGAAGAGAGACTGAAAGAACTGGGCATGTTTAGGCTGGAGAAGAGAAGATTGAGGGGAGACATGATAGCACTCTTCAAATACTTAAAAGGTTGTCACACAGAGGAGGGCCAGGATCTCTTCTTGATCCTCCCAGAGTGCAGGACGCGGAATAACAGGCTCAAGTTAAAGGAAGCCAGATTCCAGCTGGACATCAGGAAAAACTTCCTGACTGTTAGAGCAGTACGACAATGGAATCAGTTGCCTGGTGAGGTTGTGGCCTCTCCCACACTAGAGGCCTTCAAGAGGCAGCTGGACAACCATCTGTCAGGGATGTTTTAGGGTGGATTCCTGCATTGAGCAGGGGGTTGGACTCGATGGCCTTATAGGCCCCTTCCAACTCTGCTATTCTATGATTCTATGATTTCATTTTCATTTCTTCTAGAATGTATCGAAGGACCTCTAGCATGGTTGGTTTGGCCTATCCAGCCGAAGTGATAGCAACTTTTAAGGTGAGATCAATTTGAGAACTGTACAAAGTAATATATTTATTCTGAGAGGGAGGGAGTGGGGTAGGATCTGATTATTTTCAGTATATATTCCAGTTGTTGTTGTTTTTTGCTGAATCAGTAAGGTCAAGTGGTTCTCCTTTTCTTTTGCCTGATTTCATATGGAGGTACATGAACCCACAGATACATGTTTGTATGAACTATTAATGTACGTGCAACGGCCACAGCCATTTCTTTGATTGTAGCTGTAGTTGCCACTGTCACAGACAAACATGATAGATTCAAATGAATGGAGTACACATTTTTGGCATGAAGGGAAAATAAAGCACCATTTGCTTGGGTGAATCATCTTAAGTATTTCAATTTTAAATACATATTATGCAAAGGAAGATTTTGGTACATTCACAAAAGGTTTGGGATTGTATTGCTTTTGTAATTGTTGAGTTGTGATTTCATTTGAGAATTACTTGAACAGTAAGGCAGATCCGACAGGAAGGGAATCATCGATATTTTGTCAGTATTCCTTAACGTCAGGGTTAGCCCACTGTGTCTCCTTCTAGACTAGCATTCTCATGGGTGTGGTAGCTTCAGTACAGAAAGGTTCTCTCTGTCCTTGTGAGGGATGTTCAAAGGGTGGTGACCAGAAAATGGCCCTTTTTCTGTGGTAGCCCCCCAAGTATGAAATGCTCTCTCCAGGGAAGCTCACCTGACACCGACTCTGCCATCTTTTTGGCATCAGGCGAGGACTTTTCTCTTCTGGACGTTTGGATGGGCGATGGTTTTAGGCAATATGGACGATGAGCATTTTTAATAGATCTGTATTTTCTTAATGAATATGTTATTATATATTACAGTCTTCATCAACCTGGTGCCCTCAATATATTTTGGACTACAGCTCCCATCAGCCCCAGCCCTCATAGGCAATGGTCAGGATTCCTGGGAGTAGTAGTCCAAAATGCTTGGAGGGCACCATGTTGGGGTAGATTGATATATTCTATTCTTTGTATTCAGGACTCTTTTTAATTGTGTGAAGCGATACATAAATTTAATAAACTAAGGAAATAAAGTAACTAACCGAATCACATTTAAGTAAATCTAATCTTAATGTAACTAGTTAGGATGGATCTATCTATATCTATATCCAAGCTAACTGCGTTAACATTAGGTTGGTCACATACAGTATTCATATAGCACTTGTTAGTTTAATCTAACGAAGTTTATAAATTTTTCAGAATTATTTGTTTGCTTTGAGGAGAGAAGTATGAAAATCTTTTGTTATCTTCTCCCCTTCTTCCTTTAAGGATGTTGATAAATGGTCATTTGATGTATTTGCCCTAAATGAAGCAAGTGGAGGCCACAGCCTGAAATTTATGATGTATGAATTGTTTACCAGATATGATCTATTGAGCCGTTTCAAGGTAAGGAAAGTTCTCTACAAAATACATATCCCCCAAACCCAAGGGATACTTCAGGTTGCTTCTTTCCCAACCATTTTTTGTAATCTCAGGCCTTTTGTCATTTAATGAAGTAGAGTGCAAGTTTCTTGTCTGTCATGAGAATGGCCAACTGTTAGCCACAGTGTGCATGATTTCCATGTGTGAGGGAAGTAACATTTGGAAAGGCCCTAAGAGATGGGAGCCTGCTGAATAAATAACAACATTTGGAAGACGTTGCACTCAGCGGGCCACCTGTTAAGTGCTCAGGTATTTATTGACTGGTTGCTTTCCAGCTTGGTCTAAAGACTTGAGAGGAGTTATGATTCTCTCTGTGTGTTCGGTGTCACTCAGGATCCTAAGCAGAAAATGGTCGTAGTATGGGTGCCTTTGCTTTGGAATGATTTGGGGGCAAGTGTGCTGAGGCTATTAAAGGGAGAGGGGCATCCTTTCTATGCAGAGCTGGTTGCTACTTCCAAGCTAGATGATTACACCGATCAAGCATAGCTCCGCTTCTTTTGTCACCAGACTGTCTGCTAGATCCTTGGGCATTTTTGCCTCAGCATGTCACACCAGTCCTTCAGCCTAGGCAAAGAAGAGGGCAGATTGAATGGCAGAGTAAGAGAAAATGCATGTCTGAATGGGAAATCGAAGGGGGAACAGGCCACTCTCATCCATCTCCTGCAGTGTGCCCACTGTGGTGATTTCATTCTCGCTGGTTTCCCACCTGATGCTTCCCATCCAGACTATAAGGGACAGTGAGCAATAAACCACTGTGAGCCACACATTGTGCACGGCAAAAGTCAGCCACACTGAGAGGAATAGTAGCTGCATTTTGAAGTGATGCACTTTATGAGCTCCCCACAACTCCAATTTAGCATTTGAGCACAGGAGAGATGGATGTTTGCTGCCTGGAAGTGGCCTGAAATGTTCACATCCACATCCGTTATCACTGCAGGGCTAAAGAACTTGTGTCTAAGCCTTACTGCATTGCTTTTCTTTGTCCTGTTTTATTGGTGGCATTTGGAGGTGGGAATGGCAAGATGAGCTGGGCGCGTCCGCCTTGCAGACCGCACACTTGAGATCTGACATTTTTTGTCTCTGACGTTTGCCTCTTGCAGATCCCTGTTCCCAGTCTTATTTCATTTGGAGAAGCGTTGGAAATTGGCTACAGCAAATACAGGAACCCTTACCACAACTTAATCCATGCAGCTGACGTTACCCACACTGTGCATTGCATCATGCTTCTTACTGGTATCATGGTAAGGGACAGTGCGATGAGCCCAGCCTGTAGGAACTAGATGAGGTGACTTGATACATAGCCAAAGAAGGCCACTAAACATGGACTGGATCAAGATTTGTGTGCTTTTGATTTCACAAACCAGAGGTCACGATCCAAAGGATGCCTTTAGACAAGCTCCAAGGTCCATTTCCAGACACCATCAGCATTTGGCCTAGACAGCGTTTTGTAGTCACTAGAAAAAACCTTTTAAGGCCAAAACAAACAGTATTTTAAATGTGAGACTACCAGCTATGTGGGTTCCCCCCCATGTTTACTCTAGAGTAGGTGCAGGGGCCCTGATCTAGATCTTAAAAGCTCCTCTATCTTCCATGCTAGGATTATGATCCAAATTGGGGGCCCTATGAGTAAAAAAGGGGGAGATGTACCGCTCGACGCATTTAAAGGAATGTCTGTTTGGCTCCCAGTGGCAGCTAATAATCTCAAGGGCCTGTGCATATTTTTTTTTGAGATTCTCCTCTCCCAAAGGAAAACAATCAGTTTGAGCTTGTAACCTCATCTACCTCTGAGCATCTTGATGGCAGCAATGAATGAGGAAGAGGAAGAAGTTTAGATGTTCATCCCAATCAGGCAGGAAATCTGTAAAGTGACTATAGCTTTAGGTTTAAGGCTACATGGATACATGCAAAGGCTTTGTAGTGTTAGGGCAGCATTCCACAACCTGGCAACCACCAAATCCCATCATCTCCAGCCAATGTAGCCATTCACCTTGCTGACTGTGGGTGATGGGAGTTGTGGCCCAACACATCTGGAGAATGCTGGGTTCTAAGTTATACTTTATGCTCTATTAAAGAAGACCAGGATTATGTAAGAGATATGTTGAATATGTATTGGCGTAATATTTAGCCAGAGATGAACTATTTGCACTACATATGATGGGGTGTTCCTTTTCTTGACTAGCACTGGCTCACTGAACTGGAAATATTAGCCATGCTTTTTGCGGCTGCAGTCCATGACTACGAGCATACTGGGACTACAAACAACTTCCACATTCAGACCAGGTAGGCCTGCTGCATAAGAGATATGCACACCTCAAATGAGGAAGAAGGAAAATGTTGATGTGGGGGAAAGGTTCTGATTGTTGCTTTCCTCTGATGGCAAACTCCAGAAATACTGTGCAGGAGCTTCCAGAGAGGCAGAGGGAGAGAAGGAATAGAACAAAGGCAAAATGAACTGAGAGACTACAGGACCTATTCTTCCTGGAGATGCTTTAGGTCTTCACAATAGTGAAAGAGAACATAAGAACATAAGAAGAACCCCGATGGATCAAACCAGGGGTCCATCTAGTCCAGCACTCCCAGCTGTTGACCAGAAACCCACAAGCAGGACACAAGTGCAACAGCACTCCCATCTTCCCTGATCATTGGTCATCCTGCATGGGGCTGATGAGGGTTGGAGTAACGATATCCAGACAGATGTATATAGGAAAACTACTGATGCCAATTCCTTTTGGGCATATGACAGCTTCCACCCTTATCATCTAAAATGGAATCTACTCTCAGATGATAAGATTGCATAGGAATTGCAGTAATAATAGGGATTTCTCTATACAGGTTAAAATTAATATCTTAGAACAGCTTAAGCAAAGGGGATATCCTTCTAGAGTCTTGAAACATGCATTGTATAAAGTTAAGAACCTGGATAGGAGAATGCTATTAGAGCCCAAGCAAAACCAAGGCAGTGTCTGGAGATCTGGCCTAGTGAATCAGGAAAGGTTTATAGTGCCCCTAACATATGATGGATATACAACACAAATTTATGTGTAAATCTGGGCAGCTTTTGAGTGTTGGTGTAATGTCACCTGCAAGCTTACAATTTCCCTTCCCCTGATATATGATAATAAAATTCACATGGACACCAGGAAATAAGTCTGGTTCTCACTACCAAAGATGCTTTTGTGCAGTTGCATTGAAGGCCCATTGGCTTCATCATAGGATGCGATCTCTGTGCTGCAGCACTTAATAAAAAAAATATGATGGGAATTTGTTTCCCATTGCTGCAATCTGAGCATCCTGCCCTTCCCGTAAAGAGGACTGAATTTTCCTCAGACAACATGCCGCTTGACCAGGGTTCTGTTTAGGGTTACTCTCTTACCACACAGCTTACTCAAAGATTAAACTTCAAATGCTCATTGTTATTTATCCAGTGTTGTGCTTGCTCCTATGGTGACCATGTCGAACTAATGCTTGCAAGCTACAGCTAAAAATAACTTTTTACCACTTAATCCAGTAATTCCAAATTTAAACCAATTTTCTATTTTCATCTTAAGTAGTATGGCTTGGAGGGGCATAAAAGTGGGAGCTATTTTTCTGCCTTTTCCCATTCAGTCTTGAAGAACAAAAATAAAATTCAGCAGGGCTCTAGTTATAGTGGAATTTCTCACCCTTCTCTCATAACGGAATCTTGGACCGGATTTATTAATACAGCAGAATGTGACGGCAATGCAGTGGAAGCTTCCAGAAGTGGTGGGAAATGACATTTTTGAATACTTCCCTGTCCTTGACCCAATGCTTTGCTATTCTGGCCATAGCTAGACAGGGCTTTATCCCGGGGCGAACCCTGGGATCATCCCTGTGCATCCACATGACGCACAGGGGATCCCGGGATCAGGGAGGGATCGTCCTCCCTTGCCCTAGAATATAGCCCTTGCCTTTGGCCCCGGTTTTTCTGTGGTCCCAGGCTGAGCCCGAGACCACAGAATATGTGGCCAGGTGCCACGCGTTGACCTAGCTCTGTGCAATTCCTCAGGAGCGCTGCGCCCATCAGGGGTAGGGGGGGGAGCAGGAAAAATAATGTAATTTTTTTTTAAAAAAACTTACCTTTAGCTCACGAGCGTTCATGCACTGCTATCTCTTTAAAAAATAAAAATGGCGGGCGCGACGCCTCCTTCTGAGGTCGTCGCGCATCTCGTGTAGACAGAGGAGGGATCTCGCGATAAACACATTGTGGGATCTTCCCTCCCCTGTTGCAGGCTAAACAATAGGTCTAGCTAAGGCCTCTATCTATCTATCTTTATAGATATATTATATATTTGTGTGTGTGGTATATATAATCACAACAGAGAGGCATCTGGGATAGAATCTGTCATCTTGTTGTGCTAGTTTGCTTTATTTGCAAGAAACGTTATACATGCGAGAGCAATCAAAATGGCCCCTCTGACCTCTGCCACCTCATTCTGCTGCATGTTTGGACCATACTTTTGCCCTTCAAAGTATCTGATTACAAACGTTTCTGCCGGTGTATCTGTGATGTAGCAACACCCCAGCAGGCCTGATATAATCTCATGTCCAAATGAGGGGTCCACCTCCCTGCTCCAGGTTACAGCTCATTGACATACACGAGTGGAAATGGGAGGCAGAAAATGGGGCTCACTTTGCCACCTGAAGCAGCTGCTTCACAATGCTTCATGGTAAGATTGGGCCCAATGCCTGTGGTCACCACTGCCTCTAAATGTTTTACTGCAGCAGCTGGAAAAGTGATCACACTACAGAATACAAAAGTGTTTTTTCTCTTGCATTTGGCCTCAGTCAGATATAGCTCCCTTTACTAACATAACAGATATTAAACGGATATTGTCTGTTTTTGTTTGTATTTTATGCTTTTTAGGGTTTAAAATTTTTGTATTTGTTTTTAATATTCACTGTTTTTAACTTTTGTAAACTGCCCACAGAACTTTGGCTATGGGGCGGCATATAAATGATGATGATGATGAAAATAATAATAGATAGATTAACCCATAACGATGCTGTGAACTTTAGTTTATTACCCTCTGCATTTAGGTCAGATGTTGCCATTTTGTACAATGATCGCTCTGTTCTTGAAAACCATCACGTAAGTGCTGCTTATAAGATTATGCAAGAAGAAGAAATGAATATCCTGGTGAACCTAACCAAAGATGAATGGAGGTAAGACTGGCAGACTTGTTAAGAATGACACTAATCATAGGCCTGGTTCCTGTTATCTCAGCATCCACAAAACCACTCCCTGTTGGCTGGGTTTTATGTCGCCAACGTAATGGAATAGGTTGCCACTGGGTATCTCTCAGGCCCCTTTGTTGCAAGCTTTTAGGAAGGCCCTGCAGACTTAATTGTTTTTTTCTGGCTTTCCTTCCTTATGTTGGACTGTTCTGGTTGTAGCTGCAATTGTGTTGTAGATTTTAGTGCTGTCATGGCCAGATGTTTTGTTGCTAGTGTGGGTTGTTTTTATGAATCTTTCCTGTTTTATCACTCTATCAGTTTCGCTAGATGGGATTTTATTGTTGCAAGTTGCATTGGGAGAGTGCCTGCCCTGAAAGTCAACCCAGAAATATTTTAAAATAAAATAAAATGTATGGAAACATCCTCCAATGTGGGTGGCCTGCATCATGTGGATTCCCCCCCCCCCATGCCAGTGTTGCCCCTCAATAGAAACATTGCTTTGGTGATATGAGAGCCAATCCTACCTTTTCCTAGATTGTGTGGAGTATAGTTCAGGTGAAATTTGCCATTGCGGAAAGACAACCTGTCTGGGATGTCCCAGTGTGGGCTGGTGAAGTGCCCAGACCACAATGCCCATCATTGCCCAACCCACAAATCTGATCTTGGACAATTCACCAATTCCACAAAGTGGCAAAGGAGAGGAGCAGATCCCGGTGCAACTACAACTTCTAGCTTAGTGTCTGAACCTGTGGCAAATGCTGAGGAAGGACAGAATCATGGCCTCGTTATCCAGGCTATGGGGGCAGTGACATCCTGGAAGCACCAGATTTCTTGCAAGAGGCCTGGTGGCTGCAGAAAGCACACATGGCTTCCATGCTCTATTTAAAGAGGGAAAACAGCTAATTGAGCAGGATCCTAGGGTGACCATGGCCTTAGCTAGACCTAAGGATTATCCCAGGCAATCTTGGGATTGCCTGGGAGGGGTCATCCCTGCCTGCTCCTGGGATCCCCTGTGTGTCATTTGGATGCACAGGGATGATCCCGGGACAGTCCTGGGATATAGGCCTTGTCTAGCCATGTTCCATCTTTCCTCTTTTACAGAGAACAATCCTCATTTGAAGGGCTGCCGACGGACTGTCCTTGATTTTGAAGGTGTCCTCTGTTTGAAAGGTCACCCTGTCCTATTCCAGTTTACAGATAAGGAGCCATAAACACAGTTGCCTTTTGCTGCAGACTAGAGAAGCTGTTACATAGGTCATCCAGCCACACACTATGTACTCTAGATTTATTTATTTATTTATTTATTATTACATTTTTATACCGCCCAATAGCCAAAGCTCTCTGGGCAGTTCACAGAAGTACAGATGTACTGTACTTCTAATTACATTATAATAATTCTTCCTAAATTTCCATGTAAATTAGCATATGCAAATTTTACGCAAAGTGCTGTCCCTTTTTTGGATGATGCATGTCCCCTTTTTTGGGTATCCATGTGTGGCCACCCTAGCCCTTGACTTGACTAATCAAACACAGGAAGGCAAGTAGGGTAAGGCAAAATGGGTGGTTGTCCAACCTCGTATCCCACCATATTTCAGGCTCAGCGAGAATGAGGTGTCAGAGAGCAAAAGGTATTCTTTTGCCCTAGGCCCTCTACATAGACACAGCATGTGAACTATTTCCTGCTCCTAAAGTCTTTGGTCCTAAAACAAGGAATCAGTGGCTCCGCTTCAGTATTTTATTTTATTTTATTGTTATGTAGAAACAGGCAAAGCTCTCTGTTTCCGGGCAACATTTTTGCCCATAGCTGCAGAAATTGTGTTGCTGGTGCTGAGGGACTCTGTTCTATACAAATGTTCAGAAGGGACTTGTTGATTTCCAGCCTCCAGTTAGGTCAAGCAAGGCAGGAATTTTCCCTACCATATGTTACCATGGCTACACATTGTCATTTAGGCAGAAGTAACAGGCCCAAGGATTCATTTGGTAAAACTACCACCAAGCCACCAGAATTAACAGTAACTTGAAATCAGCACTGAAAACCAAGTGGTCGTTTTACCTTGAGAGTTTATATTTCGCCTTGAGCCAGAGAGGTACACCAGATTTTCAGCTGCGGGTTCTTTATAATCCTAAATGTTACTGCTGTTAGAAAGCGGAGCTTCTGTGCCCACCATATTCAAGAAAATGTTTTCAAAATTGGCGAGTCACAAGATTTTATATCCCAGCTGAAAGGGGATACTGGTAGCCTTACATAGAAGCTTTGATCAATATAGGTTGTTCAAAGCTTCTATGGATCAAGAAAGCATAGCAAAAGGATGTTTCCTTTACCATGCTTACTCAAAAGAAGAAGCAAGAGGGACAGTAGCAGACAAAGAAACACCAAGGCCTGCTCCAGTTGGACTCCCCTCCACTCCAAGCCTAGGCCAACTGACATCAACTGCCCTCTGGGAAGGAACATCAGATTCTGGTTCCTGCTCAAGTGGAAATGGTTGTTCTTTGTTTTTTGAGCAAGTGGTTCTCGCTGTACAAATCTACTACATAAACAAATAAATGAAAATGGAAGATGATGTTGAATTGAAAAATAAATACATAATTGAAAAATAAATACATATTGGAGGATCCCAAGAGAGTGCACTTTAGGTCAGTGAAAGGTGGTAAAACTACACCCACCCACCCTTCAGCACTTATAATCACCTCAAAGAATAGGGAACACCTATGGAGAAAATGGTCTTCAAAAGCATCCCCACAGGGTAACGGCTGAAGTCACAATGTCCTGAAATAAGCTTATTTTCAAGGATGTAGTAGAGTGTCATATTACCAGGTGGAGGTGATTTTGGAAGACCGTCCTACCACATGCACATTAAGATGGCAAGCCAACAACTGGGTGCCAGCCAGCCATGCGGTTGCCTTCCCAGCCACTTCCCACAGCTCCTTAAGAAGAAGAGACTTCTAAACCTTGAAGACATTGACTTTAAGGGCAGGGATCGGCAACTTATGGCCCTCCAGATGTTTTGACCCTACAACTCTCATTATGCCTCACCATTGGCGATGCTGTCTAGGGCTGATGGGAGTTGTAGGCCAAAACTTCTGGAGGACAACAAGTTGCCTATCTCTGTTGAAGGGTATCATTTGGAGGGGAGCGTATGGCAGAGTCTTATCCGCACATCGTTCTGCTGACTGCCATGGTGGAGAAGTAAGGAGAAGCATCCCATCCTAAGTTTCTGAATGGCACGTAATTACAGTTCACACTTTTGAAATGAGGAATAACAAAACAGCAGGACTGAAACAGTAATAATAGTAGGGTTGTGTTTTTTAAGTATACATCTGCCATCAGCTCTCCTGGGGGCTGGGGGTGTTTCCAGTTAATAATAATATGAAGTGCTTTTTTATTATTTTTTATTATTTTAAAATGTTTTCTGTTGTGCCAAGAGATAAATTAATTGGTGCTTTGTCATCAAAACGTCTCATTACAGAATAAAATACAATTGTAAATTAGTAACTTTGATTGCCTGCAGGGAGCTACGGAGCTTAGTCATTGAGATGGTCCTATCTACGGATATGTCGGGTCACTTCCAGCAAATCAAAACTATGAGGCACACTCTTCAGCAGACCGAGGGGTAAGCGGCTTGCCTGCCTCCCATTTTTGTCTTTATAGCGCTCATGTTGTATAGCAGGGGCTCTCAGTCCAAAGGCCATTTTGGAGAAACTCTCTGGGGGTGGGAGTTCCAGTGGTGGGAGGGGCCAGAGGCAAAAGAGGCGGGGCCAAAATACCTAAACACCTCGGCATATTTTAGCTTATAGGTTTTCCTGTTATTAGCTAAGCCTTAGGAAAGGCATTTTAACCTTTTAGAAGTAGTGCAAATCCCGTGTCGCCACAGAGGCTAGTAGTCTGGCAATGGTTGGATCAAAATGCCTTGTTCTTTTTAAAAAAATATAATTTACCATTTCTTCAAGTTTGAGGTCGAAAACACATGATGTAAGATTTTCCTCTCTCTTCTCCTCTGGTGTCTTTTCAGTTCTTTCTCCTTAGCTTCTCTTCCTCCCCCTCTAACTACCCTACTTCTTCGATTCTAAGACACACTTTTTCCCCCATATAAACATCTCTAAAAATGGGGTGTGTCTTAGAATCGCGGGTGTGTCTTAGGGTTGTTGTTTTTCCTGTTGGTGGTACTGAAATTAGTGTGCATCTTACAATCGATGGCGTCTTACAATCGAAGAAATATGTTATCACCAACTTTTTCTCCAGTCACTTTCTCAACATTCTGGGCCTGTCCTATCATTGGCCCAGCACTCTGAGACCTCACAGGAGCAAGCAATATTACACGTGATATACATACACACAGTGTCACATGTGTGTTACATGCACAGTCTGGGGCACATACGTTAACCTCCCCTTTGCCTCATCCCTCTCCCTACTCCCTTTCTGAGCTGCCCAAAGCTTGAGCTTTGAGCTTTTTTGTACTCTCAACATTTTCTGCACGTCTACACTGCTTAAGCTTCAATTTAAACAAAAGTGAGCAAAATTGGTCTGGTACATCTCTAGTAATAAACCTTTCGCTACCATAGTCTTATATAAAATGGGGAGGGGGGGAACCTGCACAAAAGCCAGGACATTACCAAATGATCAGTATTCAGGAAAAAGGGTTGGGGCCTTCTGCAGAACCCCAGAGGGCCAGATTGGGATTGCAGGAGGGTTGGATTTGGCCTAAGAATCTGCAGCCCTGTTGTATAGTTGAAGCAGAGTTTATGTTCTTGAAAATGTCTTGCTGTTGCTGCTGTAACATAATGAGAGAATATCTTTGAATGGACAGGATAGACAAAGCCAGGGCCATGTCCCTGATCCTACATGCGGCAGACATAAGCCATCCGTCAAAGTCCTGGGAACTGCACTACCGGTGGACGAAGGCATTGATGGAAGAATTTTTTCGACAGGTACTGATCCCTTCCCTCAAGTCATACACAAAGATCTCAAAAACTGTGGCTAGCACAGTCAGGCATTTGTATAGCTACCTGACTGCCCCTTATTTATAACATTTTTTTAATCCCACCTTTCAATTAAAATACTAATCATCCCGATTTAGAAATGATATTGTCAGGATGCAATAACCAACAGCAAGAAAAACAGTTAAAACAATAGAACAGCAAGAACAAAATAAACAGGCACCAGCATTCGAGGGTTGTTAATAGAAACCAGGAGAGGCCCACACACAGCTCAGGCGTGGGGCACATCCCCGCAATTTGTGGGTTAATCACAATTTGCTGCCGGACACCACTGTTACATCTGAACAGAGTCACAGAGAATGCATGTTTTGTTTTGTTTCAACAAATTCACAACTGATATGGAAATGGGATGGAACAAATGTAATATAAAGTTGAACTTGAGAGATTTGTCCATCGCTAAGGGACACACTTGATCGTAGCTGCATTTTCTAAAACCAGCATTTTTATATGTATGTATTTTAATATAGCCAAAAATGAATGCATTTTTCAACTTTTATCCAGTTTTTGCAGGTCATTTCCCCTAAGATAAAACCATCTTATGCTCACTTGTCTGCAATATATGCATTTTTGTGGGCACCTTTCTGTACTATATACATTTTTGCATGCAGTTTTAACGTGCAGCCTTTGATCACAAACTCCAGAAAAATGCAGATCTCAACATTTCACTGCATTTCAGTTTGAGTATGGATTTGGGTAATGTGGATTTGGTAAGTTCACATAAAAATGTGAACTCAGTGGCTTTCTCCCCCATCCGTAGTGTCCCCCTAAATTGCAAGGAAAGAATGAATCATGTATTGCGTAGAAGAACATTGATCTTGCCTTCCCTAAAATTGGTAGGACACATTCGGCCTAGACTTAAGAAGACACACACACACACACACACACAAAATTTGGGCACAATTCTATGCATGTTGGCATAGAAAAATCTCCAACTATTCCCAGCATGCAGGCTGGGGGATGTTGGGAGTTGTAGGACTTTTTCCCTTTTTCTTTTGCCCTTAAGCAGTTCCCTGAGTGATGAGAAAAATCTGCTAAAAAGCCATCAAGGCAATGTACAAGAATTTTAAACAATATATCCTCTGAAAATAAAATAAAAGCAGTAAAAACATTAGAACTTTAAAACTACACATTTCGAAATTAAAGATGTGAGAATTTACACCCTTTCTAAAGGCTGAGAGAGTAGGGGGAGTGAAATCGTAGTTCTATTTAGGAAGACAGACCAGACCAGCGGAGGCCTGTGGTGCCTCCATAACATCTTCTTTATTTACACAGTTAAACAAGCAGAGCATACTGGAACGAAATTCTCCTACAGCAGGCCGTGAAACTGCTGATCCTTCATTGGATTCCCAAAGACAGCAACGTTTTAGACCCCTACAGACTCCCTAACACCTCCTGGGCTCATTTCAGTACAGCTAAACTCCCAGCTCAAACTGTTTAGCACTCTGTTTCAGATTCAGGTTTGCTGGGAACTGATTCTCTGCCCCTGTTTGCTGTCCCATCCCCAAGGCAGGGGAGAGAGATTCCCAAGTCATTAAAGGAAATGTCCACAGTCATTAGGAAGCATTGGCACTTCCTTGGCATCTATTAATCTGTAATAGTGGGTTTATTGATGCTAATCAAGAGAGCAAACACCAGTATGCATATTCTCCCACCCATTCCAGAGAACTATGAGCACAGCAGCAGGTTGTACCACAAGAAGTGGTCACAACAATACTTGGTTTTTATTTATTTGTTCTGCCAAAGAAGTAATCAGCTTGGTTACTTCCTGGAAAGGAGGTGCGTGGGGTCTGGCCACCTTCTTCCCCCTCTAACACCACCTCTCAAGTGAGCAGTACTGTCATAAACCAAAGACGTTGAAACATGTGTTAGGCAGGGTAAATAAAGAACTTAAGAATTGCTCTGATGGACAGTGGTGTATTGGTAAAACCTAAAGTGCAGGTCCTCATGATGGCAGTCCCATAGCCATGCACACACACACACCCCCCACAAGGAGAGTCCCAAAATTCAGGCAGCTGTCTGGACCCATATCAACAAACCAGTTCTAGCAGTTTTATATCCACTGGAAGCAGGCCATTTCTAAAGCTAGTGGGCCTTAATTGTCCATTCAAGACCAAGTCCCCCTAAAATACTTTGTATGAAAACATGGAACAATCTATTGCTGCTAGGAAAACCCATTTCCCCTTAGCTATTGTGAGGATTGCAGGAGGAACAAGGAAATCTGAGGGTTGATTTTTATGACCTCAGCATCCCTGCTAATAAAAAAGTGCTGGTGCTGCATCCCTGTGAGCCTTGGCTCCACTACATCACTGCTGATGGATCGGACCAAAGAGCCAACTTATTCCAGCCTTCGGTTTTCAGCAGTGTCTAGCAAGATACCTCAGGGCAGTCACAAACATGAAAATGAGAGCATCCTCCTGGTTTCAGCCCCCAGCATCGGGTACCAGAGTTATACTACCTCTGGACATGGCTAGCTATCATGGCTATTATCTATGGATAGGAATATCCTCCATGACTGTGTTTCCAGGCACGTACCTGGGTGGTGGATGAAGGTTTCCACGCTCCCTCCCAACAGCCACATGTGAATCAGCTTCTCAGCACTGCGGGGCAACTATCTTGGTTTGCATCCCACCATACGGACATAATTTAACACTGACTAAATTCAAGCTCATCTATTGTCCATGGCTGAGAAGTCCACGCACTCATGGGGTGGGGGGGTCCCCTTCCCTGCTGCGGGAAACACTGCTCAAAGAGCTCCATTACAAACAACAAGGGAGGGGTACAGTGCCAAAATGTGTGTGAGTCAAAGGTTTCTTCACTGTATTGCCTCCTGCTTGGTGTACTTAAATTAGCTGGGAGTATATTGAGGTGCAGTCCATGAATTCTCACAGTTGCTCTCATTTGTATATGTGGACTCATAGTTTTCATTGTGTGCTTTCCGCCCCCACCCTTTAGGGAGACAAAGAAGCAGAACTGGGGCTACCATTTTCTCCTCTCTGTGACCGCAAATCCACCATGGTGGCACAATCCCAAATAGGTAATGCATGGTTGTTGTTGTTATCATCATCATCATCATCATCATCATCATCATCATCATCGAAAGAAGCAGTGCTGTGATCATTCTAAAACAGGGATGTCCAACGTTTTAAGGCTGATAGGTCATTTGCTTCAGACACCAGGGGCTTGGAAACCATTTCATTATTCACACTCTTGCTACTGGAAGAGGATCTCATAACATCCAGAAGAACCAGGGAGGGGGTCTTTTCCCTTTAAAGGTCTTTGACTCTGAGGAGAGGTAGAGGTTTGGGGCAAATATGGGAGTATGGCTATAAAGAGAAAAGTGGAGTGGGGTAGGAGAAGGCAGCATAATACAAGTCCCAGGAGTTTGGTCTGAAGGCACAGGATAGAGCAACCTAGCTGAAGCTGAGCTGGTCAGGGTCTGGTCAGTGTTTGGATATGGGAGACCACGTAGGGAGGGGAGGTGTGCCACCACCATTGTGTCCCATGGAAAAAGGCAGGATATAAATGTTATCCTAAGTAACTGTGGATCAGTAGGGTGATCAGGGGTATTACTTATGCAAGATTTGCAGGCCAGGCCCTGTGGGACACACATTTTCATTAAATCTACATATGCTAATTGATATCTGCATATGCAAATTTAGGAATAATTTCTAGGGTTTATTTTAATTTCACTGGAGGCAAAGCCAGCGGATTCCTTTCTCATTCCAATCATTTCAAATAAAATAAATTCTTCCAATAATTTGTACTCTGAGCCAAATCATCCCAAACCAATGGAAAAGGGCATTTTAACTTTAATTGTTATGCAGGGGGAGATTTGGACGACGTGTTGGAGCACATGGGACAGGGAGATATAACCCTTCCCTCATCAGCTGCAATCTCCCTTAAGCCCCCACCCCCTGCATGGCAATTAAGCTGAGAAGTGCATCTTCTATGGACACTCAGGGCTCTGCGGAGATGCATGGAGAACCCTGAGAAACAGATTCAAGGCCTGGGCCCCAGCAGTGCATCTGAGGCTGATGAAGGAGCCACCATCACCTATGGACAACTTGTGGCTCTCCAGAAGTTTTGGCCTACATCTCCCATGATCCTTCATCGTTAGCTATGCTGGTTAGGGCAGGTAGGAATTGTAGGCCAAAATGTCTGGATATATCTCTGATCTATGGTGAACATCACATTAAGAATTTTCCAACACCAGTTAGCTTTTCCGATGCAGGTGCTGGGAGAATTCCAACCTATCTCTAGCCCTGGTTCCATTGCACATGTATGGGTGAAGAGGAGTCTTCAGGGGCAGATCCACACACAGGCTTCGAGACGCCCTGAAGGCGCTTTAGGGCGCCCCGAAATCGATGATGTACACCCTACCTTAACTGTTCCAAGAAGAGACGGAGGAGGAGGAGGAGGCAGCCTTGCATCGCCCCTCGCGGGGATGGGATGAAGAGTTGCCGTGCCCGGCGGCTTCGCCGGGGAATCAGCTGCCGCCCACCTACCCGCCAGCCTCCTTTTGCCGGCGAAAGAGCCACCCGGGCCCACCCGGGTCGGAGAGCTCGGCAGAAGAAGCCGCCGGCGGCTTCCGCCTGGGTCATAGAGCTCGGCGGAAGCCGGCGGCGGCTTCTTCCGCTGAGCTCTCCGACCTGGGTGGCTCTTTCGCCGGCAAAAGGAGGCCGGCGGGTAGGTGGGCGGCAGCTGATTCCCCGGCAAAGCCGCCGGGCGCAGCAACTCTTCATCCCGTCCCTGCGAGGGGCGATGCCGGGCCTCCTCCTCCTCCTCCTCCTCCTCCTCTTCTTGGAACGGTTAAGGTAGGGTCTACATCATCGATTTCGGGGCGCCCTAAAGTGCCTTCACGGCATCCCGAAGCCTGTGTGTGGATCTGGCCCAGGTTGTGACTTTTGCATGTGATCTCCTTTTAGTTCATTTACCTGGCTTGGGCTAGTAGTTGGCTCTCATGAGCAGTTCTTTGCATGAGTGTGTCAGCTGCAGTCTTTTAGGAACTGGCCCTTAACCGCAGGTACATGATGGGCTGGCAGTGTTCAGAACATGTGCTTGGATGTGTACTCTTCTAGAACAGCCTTCCCCAGCCTCATTTTTGGGATCAACTCTCATCATCCCTTACCATTGGCCATGCTGGCAAGGACTGATGGGGGTTGTAGTACAAAACATCGGGAGGGCCCAGGCCAGGGAAGCCTGCTATAAAGGGACTTCGTGCCGGCCAATCGTTTCTCAGCCACAGCTCTACGTAGTACAAGTTCTCATATTTGGTGCCACTTCCCATCCCATCTCAAAGTGCTGGTGGATCTTCTCATTCTGAAAATGGCCCCTTTCCCTCCCCACAGTAAGGTAATGGGCTACTGCTCTCCTTTATGCCTGATGCATTTATTTAACGTGTCGAGAGGACGTGAAATCTATTGCTGTTCAGTGTAGTATCAGATTTTTGCCTGTTCAGTGCTCAGCGGGGGATAATGCTTTGTTCTCTGCGTAATTTCTTGCCTTGACAAGCGTTTTGAAAGGGGTGGTGCTAGGGCGGAACAGAGGGAGACATTGTTCAGCACTGACATCTCAGAGCTGTGGGTTGAATTCTGTCTCCTGGGGATAGTGCTTGTTCCATTCACTGATTTGACAGAACTCTGCTCACGCGTTGTGACCTAACACTTGCGCAGACGGATTAATAAACAGTAATTTGAAATATCAACTCACACGTAAAGAACAACCTCGTCCGCAGTTCCTGCAGGTGGTTGCATGCTGCATACACGGGCATCTTCTGCTGAAAAGGGAAATGGCCCTGAGCACTATCCTGGGCCCACAAGGGGGCATCCAGAACGGTACAAAAGCTTGCTTCCATGCAAGGACTGGCTGGATCAAGGAGGATCCCTTGAATGTCAGGCTCAAATCTCTCCTCATTAGCAAAGTTAACTTTGCAACTCTGGGCAAGCGATTAAATTCCAGGCAAACGGACTTCAAAAGGGTCTTTGTGAACCGGATGCTGCAATCCTACATGGTGGGTGGGCAATTTGTGGCCTTCCAGATGTTGTCGGACTACAACTCCCATCATCCATCAATTTTGGCTATGCTGGCCAGGGCTGATAGAACTTGCAATCCATCAATACCCTTTCTGTTTAGAAACACTTCCCTAGCTGTAAGTGCTATGGGAATATGGGGGCTTACTCCTGAGTAAAGACGGACAGGATTACTTTGCGTATGCACCAGTCTGAATTTTTGGGGGTAAGGTTGAGAGATGAAGGTAACAATTACATAAAATAAGTATTCATCCTTTCTTAGTGACTGGGTGTGCAAAGTAAAGACTAATAAACACTTTTCTCTTTCCTCCCACTGCTCTGCAGGTTTCATTGATTTCATAGTAAAGCCAACATTTGCTCTTCTTACTGACTCGATGGAGAAAATAGTTTTTCCTCTTATAGAGGAAGCTTCAAAATCTGGAAGTCCTACCTTTGTGTCAGCACCAAGGTTTGAGTTTTTTTTCCCACCTTACATTTTAATTACGGAAAACTGAAATGACCCTGATATAATATTGCCACCGTGTGGCCATATTTATAACTGCACTATATGATTCAGGACAGAAACAATCTGTGCATATGGAAGGAGAGGCAGAAAACAGAAAAAGCTGGATTTGATTTTATGGGTTCATAGTCTGTTTTATATATAAATTGGGTTTTCTGTGTTTGTTTACTGTAAGCTGCCTTGAAAACTTTATGTTATGAGGTCACATTATACAAATGCCATAAATAAATGAATGAAAAATTATTAAATTCAGAGAAACTGAAGATGATTTATTTAAGAAAATACTGGAGGCAATGGTGGGGTATACATAATTTTAGTTTTTAGAATTCATTTCTAGCATGTACATTACGCTTGCTATGTTAGCAAAATCCTGTATATATTTGATTCATATTCTGTATATATGTGTTTCTCATCAACTAGTAACAGAATCTAAATTCAAAGCTGAAGGATTTGATATCATATGATTTACAATATATAAAAGTTAATAACCCAGTACAACTATTTAACAAGGGACAGAGGACTACAACACCCAGCAGGTGCCTTAATTCTCCTAGTCTAAGTACAGTGTGATCCTCTATAGCAGCCTTCCTCAACCTGGGGCGCTCCAGATGTGTTGGACTACAACTCCCAGAATGCCCCAGCCAGCTGGCTGGGGCATTCTGGGAGATGCAGTCCAACACATCTGGAGCGCCCCAGGTTGAGGAAGGCTGCTCTATAGCTAATCAGAAATAAGTTTCGCTGGGTTCGCTGGGACTTACTCCTGGTTAAGTTGGAAGAGGTTTGCAGCCTCGTGCAATCCCATGCATGTAGACTCAGAAGTAAGTCCTATTCCCAGGTAAGTGTGGACAGGATTGTGATGTTTGTGCTCTTCAGTTGATTTAGGCTGCAATCCTTTGCACATTTTCCTGGGAGTGAGCCACATTGAACTCCATGAGACTTACATCTAAGTAGATATGCATAGGATTGAACTGCCAGTGTAAAAAATAAAGGGCTTAATCCTTCTCACACTCTTCCGCATGTGGGCTTTGCTTGTATCAGTTAATGGTTATGGCATGCAATTTATTTCATTATTTTACTTTACCTATAGCTGTGATTACATTCCATGCACTGGAGATAGCCTATTTGTTCATTTATTTATTAATTAAAACATTTGTATCTTGCCCTATATCATTGAGATCTCATGCTGGATAAAATCAATTCAAACAGTATAACACAATACATAATTTACACAGCTAATTTATACAACCATTAAAAATAAATATCAGAGGGGAAAAACAATAAAAAAACAAATCAAACTGTGTGCCACTTTAGGCAAATTTATCCCTCAAAGGCTTTGATAAAAAGCCATGTTTTAACTTGGCACCGAAACGAAGCCAGCGTCTGTGCCAGTCAGGCCTCCAAGGGGAGGGTAGTCCACAGCCATGGTGCCACAGCAGAGAAGGCCCTCTCTCATGTTCTTCCATAGTGTATGTCTTGCATTGGTGGGACGCGGAGGAGGGCTTCTCCAACAGATCTCAAGTTTCGGGCAGGCATATATAGGGAGAGGCACTCCCTCAAGTATCAAGATCTCAAGCTGCTTAGGGCTTTAAATGTCATCGCCGACACCTTAAATTCTGACCTGAAGCATATGGGCAGCCAATGAAAATCCTACTCTGTGTTTCAATCGACTTATTTTCCCTCCCCTCTCTTTCTAGTGAGAATAGCATTGGAGGAACAGGAGCTGACATGCACAAACGAATAAGTATTAAAAACTCTGCATGCGTCGGCGGGACTTGCTCAGAAAACACTTTAGCGACTGTGGACTTAAAAAGCTTTAAGGACACCTTATTTCAGATCATCCAAGAAAACAAAAACAGGTGGAAAGATTTGGCAGAAAAGGGTATGTTTTCCCTTTGGACAAGTACTCAGATCCATTCTCGTCTCATTTGGTTGACCTATATCAGCCATTCCCAATGTGGTGCCCGCCTGATGGCTTGAACCACAACACCTATCATGGGATGACCTGCATTGTAGTCCAACCCATCTGGAGGAGACCAGATTGGGGAAGGCGGACCTATCTTGTAATGATGGAACATCTACTTTTATCTGCATTTATTATGTACGCTTGGATGGTTGCACTTTGTACATGCTGCGGGTCATGTGCATGAGGAAAATTCAGTCTCCCCAATCCAGCAATCATGGATGGATGGACTGAATCAGGACTAGTTTTTGTGCAAAATTGTAGACAGATCCGCTGTTCACCTGATGGAAGCCATGGCTGCACTTCTAGTGTTTATGCCACTAGGTGGCGGAAGTTCATATCTGGGAAGCCTGTAAATTGCACAAAGAGTACTAGTTGGTCCATGCATAGGAGATGGGGATCTGAAGTTCTCTTTTGAACAACAATTAGTCAAGTACAAGTGAAATGCAGCCTGCTTCCAAACTGCAGTACATTTATCAAAAGAACCTCAGTAGAGCACTGCTGGATCAGTCATTGGATTAAATCCCTCTCATTTCAATGGGTCTACTTGAAGTAGGACTAAGATTGGGGGCCTTGTTAGACCTGCCGGCTTACACCGGCAGGGAGGCGGGGCCGAGGCGCGCTAACGTTAGCGTGCCTCCCCCAGGCTACCACACGGCTGACGCGTAGGGACGTCGCGTCCCTGCGGCGTCCACCATTTTTTAAATTATTTTAAAGGGGCCGGGTGCGGCCCGAAGATGGCGGACAAGATAATCGCACCCGCCCTCCCCCCGTGCCACCCACCCTGCCACCCACCCTGTCATCCTTCGCCCCCCCCGCCGATGGGCACAGCGCTCCTATGAGCGCTGTGCCAGGTCCACGGCTTTTCGCGGCTCCTCGCGAGTAAGCGAGGAGCCGCGAAAAGCCGCGGAACTCTCCACACTTTCCTCAGCCCCGGCCTGAGGCTGGAGCTGGGGAAAAAGCACGCCATAAGCGCATTGGCTTATGGCGCATTGGAGGAGGCCTCAGCGCGGCCTGTCTCCGGATTCCCCTGTGCGTCATCTGGACGCACAGCAGGGAAGCCGGGTCAGAAGGCGCGCTAAGGCCTCGTCTAGGAAGGCCCCAAATATAATACCAGGGGTCCTTCTAGTCCAATATCCTGCTTCCCACAGTGGCCAATCAGCTGTTTGTAGGGTGCCCAAAAGCACAACACAAAGGCAATGACATTCTCCTACTCTTTCCCCCTGGAAGCAACTGGTATTCAGAGGAACACTGCTGAATCAGGAAAGTCCATTTAAGGCACAATCCTATGCACGTTTAGAGAGGAAAAACCTCCTACAACTCCAAGAATGCTGGGGATTGTAGGAGTTCTTTTCTGTCTAAACATGAATAATAACAACAATAATAATAATAAATAATTCTTTCCTGCTTCCTCCTCTGGATCGAGGCAGAGAACAACATTATAACAAGTGATCTATCAAGCTAATAAGGAATAACTGGTGCTGCACTGGGCAGTTTCAGCACAGCACTGGAGAAAACAAGGACTACTTAGCGTGTTGGGACGTGCTCTTTTGAAGCTGTTGAGTAGGCACAAACGTCTTGTTTCAGATCGAGTGTTGTGTCTTCAGTGTAAAGTTTACTCTCTCTGGTCTTGTTTTGTTATTATGATGTGGTGTGTTCCTTTCCTGATCTGAACTCGAAGCAGCAGTTTCAGATGGTAAATTCTGTTCCGTTACACTTCATACCCAACAGCTCAGCGCCCCCGCTCCTGCACCGCATAGGATTGCACCCTTAGCTATCTTGGCTAATACCCATTGAGGGATCTGTCCTCCGTGGATTTTTCTAATCCCATTTTACAGGCGTCTCTGTTACTGGGCCACTGCATCTTGAAGTGTCAGATTCCGAAGATGAATGATGTGTCCTGTGAAGAAGGATTTTCTTTTTTCTGTTCTGAAACTATTGTCAATCCATTTCAGCTTCTAAATATGTGACCCACCCTGGTTGTGCTTTTATATTGGCCTGGTTCAGACAACACGTTAAACCATGCTGCTTAACAAACTTCTAGTGATTAAAGAGGGAGAACAAAATAGCCCTGCCTGAGGCAAGAAGACCTGCCTCTTCTTTCCCCCACCCCCAGCTTCCTACTGCATTAGCAGTGGCAGCACAGTGGACCTTCTCCTATCAATACCGATTCCTCAGGGTGAAGCATTTTGGGCAAGTGCCACTATCCCTTTGCTGAAACAGTGGGAAATGCTGCTTCAAGGAACTCTTGGCCACCTCATCTATAGTGCCTCACTCTCAGGAAGGACCCCTCAGAGAGAGGCATTTGGCCTGGCAGACTCTGCAGGGAGCCCAGCCAGCAACTTCCCTGCTGTGGCAGGAAAATGACCATTGGAGTTCTCCAGAGCACATCCGCCCGATGCCTTGCTCTGAGGAAGGGCTCCTCAGAGTGAGGTGGTGGACCTGGGAGGCTGGCATGTTGGTCCTTGTTGGCAGCAGCTCCAACTCACAAAGCCAGCCAGGCCACCAACCCTTCTAAGCTTCCCCCGGAGTCACATACTCAGTGTGGCTCCTGGGAGGGCTGGCTGTGAACCTAGGACAAATTGTTGACATGTCAAGCCTAATGCAGACCTCTGGCCATGTATTTAGACCTTCTGTTTTTGGAGCTCCGGCTTTTTTTAAATTTATTTATTTGCCATCTCAGGCCAGAAGCAAGGACAGGAGTTTTATCAAGCTTCTGATGGGCTACCATACATGGCTATTGGGGTGCATTTGGCTGGTTGAGTCACAAGCTGCACAGCCCCGTCCATGGAAAATGCCACGACATGACAAAAAAAACCCCACCAAATGTGTGTTTTGTTCCCTTCCTGTAGAAGATGTGCGAAAAACTGGTGGGCTGAAAAAGGAGCAGCAGAAGGACCAAAGCAAACATGCCCCGGACCCACAATTAGAAGACGGAACAACAAAGACACCCAGTGGCAAGAATCAGGGAAGCCATGATGAAACACCCTTATCCATAGACTTGTCCCGTCCATCTGTAGTTCTTCAAGTGCACTCTCTCAATTCTCTTTCCAACGCACCCGGCTCTGAGACTTCCCCAAAGCTTTCTTTGAATGCAAAAGGAACGGCGGACGTACAGCAAGAAGCGCAACCCAACGTCCCACTCAATGGTAATGCTACATCACCAAGCACGTATCAGTTCATATTTTTTTTTCCATTACTGCGTTCTGCCACTGCATTTCTTCCATCCCTCTTAAGTCTTTGCAAATAGGTTGTTCAAACTGCAGTTCATGGAAAGTCCCCTCTGCCAAATAGGGATGTTGGAGGAATCCGTCCAGGGGTGGGTCTCACTGAGCTGTCATCAGCTCGGCCCCTTGAACTTCAGTTCGATTCCCCACAAGCTGGCCCAACTCAAGCTGCATCAAATTGGGCCAACTCGTAAATTTCCAACGGTTGTTTAAAAAACTTGTAAATAGAATTTTGCCCAAATTACAGCTAAAATTTGTGCACGTTTTTATTTACGGAAAAGCAAACCACCGCCACCACCCCATCCCAGGAAAAACTCACATCTCAGCTCACAGAGTGCCAGATTTCCTGGCAATGTACATTCCTACTGCCAAGGTTGAGCAGAAGGTAGATCTGGGTCTACTGGTCGATCGCTGGAGATTTGCAGTAGATCAGCAAGGATTTCTGTTTAGCAATTGCAGCAACAAAATGACCCCCCCTCCCATGTTTAAATTATATTGCTCAAATTAGGGATAACCAAAGTGGATTTTCATGTAGAAGGACTATGAGATCTGGGAATCCAAGCACATTCCTGGACTTAGAATTCTTTAATTCTAAGTGTAAGTCCTTTGCTCCAGCTCCAGTTGGAAGACCTTGGGGCTTTCATGGGAAAAAAAGAAACACTAAGGGAGGATGCCTTAGACAAGAATGCACATATCTCTATGTGAAAGCTAGCCAGTGTAAATATGCAGCTGGATCCAATAATTTCTTATTATAAGTTCAAGAGTTCTGATGGACGTACATTATTCCGCTGTCTGCAAGAACCTCTCATTCATTTCACTAGAAGAAGCTGATCTTCATCAATACATACAGAACTGCTCCCTTTATTGAAACGAATGGAGCAGCCAGGCATTAAAGAGCTCCACATGTGTTTCAGAACACGTCCTGGGCTGTGTGGATCTTCTTCTGGCATACCATCATATAGCCTCTCGTCCTTTTGATTTCAATACGTGTAAATCGGAACTAATTCCTAAGTTAAAGATCCAGAAAAGGAAATAGCCCTACACCCCCCCAACACACACACAAATATATATTGGGTGCATGATTCTGTCTGCATTGAAATACTCATCTGGATCCCTCTGAAGTAGCTGATGCATCCTTTGATGTGTATCGGGATGCACATTCCAATTCAGGGCCACCGGTTGTTGCATGTGAACCGCCCAGAGAGCTTCGGCTATTGGGCGGTATAGAAATGTAGTAAATAAATAAATACATACATAAATGTGACTAGTTACCCATGAATAGACTTGGACAAGGCCTTGGATTTTTAAATATATGATGAAAGATTTGGTGGATCATACTAAAGAAATGCGAAAGTTGTACTTACAGTGCAGTTCTATTAATGTTTACTCCAAAGTTAAGTGCCACTGAGTTCAGTGGGATTTATTCCCAGGTAAGCATGTACAGGATTGCAGCCTAATACTATTTTAATAGGAGCTTTTGATATTAGTTGAACATCAGGGATGCTGAGAACGAATGTTAACCTTTTCTACGTAAATAGCAATGGCTGGTTTCTTTTTCTGGCTGCATCCTTCTCTTTCTGTTATTGCAGCACCTCCCGTTAATTGTGGCATTTAATATCGTCCAAACCTCATGGGCCAAGCTGAATTTACTAAAAATAAGGGACAGGTTCCATTGCTAATTTATACCCCCTTACCTGAATTCAAAGGGATTTACTCCTGAGTTGACATGTATAGTATTGCAAATAAGGGAGAGGTAAGAATGCATCATCAGTTGAAATTAATTGTGCTTCGTTTGAATGTACAGTGCCCTTTTCTTTCGGTGGGAATTCCTCAACTATGCAGCATCATTTTCAAATGATTGTTATATTTTTCTCCCACCCCCTCCTTGGAATATATGGGTTCACCCCACACTAATTTGTCCTCACAACTCCGCAAGGGAGGTTAGGCAAGAATTGGTGACTGGCCCAACGTCACCCACTGGGGGTCATGGCTGAATCGGAATTTCAACCTGGGCTTCCCTGGTCATAGTACAGCACTCTAATCACTATGCAACACTACCTCAGGGAGCCTGGTTGCACAGTAACCACCTAATGCAAACTACATATAGACTTTATGCGTTTTTTAAAAAGTTATTTGTGTTTTCCCTTTCCAGGAGAGTCTAACCTCAGTGAGAACTCAGGAGAGCCCCTCAAAGAGCAGAAACCGGTTGTGCTGCGCAACTAGATGAATGGCATCTTAACAGTTCCTTCTGCTTTGGGAATGAGAGGTAAATTTTCCTACCTCTTCTTCTCCAAATATCAGTACCCTGAAGATGTCTGTTTTGTTCTTTCTGCAGATGAAAATGTTCACCTTGTTTGCAGTACATTCCTGTCCAGGTCTACTCAGAAGTTAGCCCAACTGAGTTCAGTGGGACTTACTCCAGGATTGGACCCTTAGGGAGCAATCCTGTTCATGTTTAGACAGGAAAAAATGTCCTACAACTCCCAGCATGCCCTATCCAGAACTTTTTTACTGTCTAAATAGGCTCCAGTCTTATGTTCACTTTCCTTGGAGTAAGTCCCATTGATCGAACTTTTAAGTAAACATGGACAGGGATGTACTGCAAAATGTTCTTGACACTGGAAGACTTAATTTGGATTATAACTCCTCAATGCAAATCTCAAGTGTTTGTTTCCCGAAGAAAACAGGAAAGCGCGTGTTCCTCTTTTCTCTAAACTTAAATTACAAGAAGATGCTATTTGACGAGGCTAGGAAAATAGTGTACTGCATTTTCCTTTTGGCAGTGTGTATTTCGTGGTACTCTTCTAAATCTTACTTTCATTACTCTGCAGCGGAATGCCTGAAGTTTCATGCAGTGGCAAAACTCAGTCATTTCCCCCCTTTCTTTTTATTGCAGGATGAAACAGAACAGTACTAAAATATCTTAATTTTCCTCGAGGCTGTTACCTTCTCTGTCAAATCATCCTTGGACCATCCTACCTATATGCACAACTGATAGATACAAATGTCGGCATTAAATACTACGAAGCCCTGAGCTGGTAACTCAAGGCACTTACAGCTACACTCAAGATTCAGAATTATTTTATTTCTTCTTCTTTTCTGTCGTCCTTAACTGAGTTGGAATACATTTTCAGCCAATACCCACACACACACCTTTTTTTAATTTTAAACGACGAATCCAGTCACTACAATATCACCGTGTACAAAATTGACTGGCAGAGACTTCATGGAAGCCAGCTGCTAAGTGGATCACATGTAGATGATCGGAGGACAGTACAGTGGGGGTCACAAAGTGAAGTTGTTCCAGACAGCGGCAGCCTTTCTTTTGGCAGTCCGGTTGCGTAATGACATTCATATCCACATGTACAGATTTTTTTTTCTTAAAGAAGAAATATATGTTTGTGGGGGCGGGCAATTGAGAAAAGCTGTACTGCAGAATTCAGGAGTCACAGAAAGCCTCTTGAATACATCGTGAATGTATTGATGCCATCACGTCCTTATGTGGTGGAAATCTGGCGTTTTTATTTAGCTAGCCATTAATTTTAAAGGAGCAAAAAATAAATCTATTTAAAGCTAGTGACATAATAGTAGGTCAGAATGTATGACAAGATCAAAACACTACCTTTGGTTGGGCTCTAGGGAGAAACCATAGTCTCTGAGCCGAGCATGTGCTTTGCATGCAGAAGATCTCTGGTTTTATATCCGGCATCTCCCGGTAATAATGACCTTAAACAGCAGGGTTGTGCAAGGTCTCTACCTAAAGTCTTGGGGGTATTTCCAGACAATTAGAAGGTATGGCGCAGCAATCCCGATTTTTTCTCCTTAGCGGATTTTCTGCATTACGGAGAAAGACAGAACAAGCAGAGAGGAAAACATGGGAGAGTTATGAGTTGAAGACAATGATACCTGGACCCCTTGTAAAATTTCAGGAATGAGGCAGGGCAATAAAATCCTTGTCTAGAAGCATTACTAGACTAGGCAGAGTAATAGCTTGACTCTGTTTAAGGCTGCTTCATGTGTTCATGGGAATGCCATGTTGTATCTTTTTATAGAGAAAAGGTCTACCAATTATTTGGGCACGTGATCTTTATGTGTTCAGAACCATGTGCAAATGGGTTGTGGGCAACGTGGAAGAAGCGATTCAGGCCAGGCTTGTCCATCGCCCTGAGGACAGTACTGAGACTGCCATGGAGTCAAAGAAACTACTATGGCAGTTCTGCATGGCTACAATGTTTTCTCTGCTGCTTCTTGGCTTCCCCCTGTTCGAGCTGGGCACATTCCACACTATCAGGAATATTCTAAGAGAATACCAAGAAGTCATAACTCATGTCAGTTGCCATGAAAGCCATATGAGCTGTGCATATTACATCTGAGTTATTTAATTAAAAAAAACAACATTTGATGCGTGCATTTTAAGAATATTTTTGTGAATAAGGGCCAGAGCTTGCATTTAGCATGGGCTTTCTGTACCGTGCAGTAAACAAATGACCTTTTAGAGAATAAACTGTATGATATACTGTATAATGCAACATAGTTTTGCTAAGTCTTCTCTCTCTCTCTCTCTCTTTCTGTATTTGAGTGTGTATACATACACACACACATATACTGCTACTATTAGGTAGCACCAAGAATTGGGATCATTCCCTGTATCTTCATGCTCTTGCAGAAATGTTTTTCCATTATAATAGCCATTATAGTGAGCAGTTTGCTTCAAATGGGTGTATGAGAGATGCAACAAATGTGTATGTATATTCTGGGCCTATCCGTAGGTATTACTCAGGAAAACACCCCCAGTGTGGAGCCCTGTGTGCAAACAGATGTACACATTGATCAGCTTCCTCCGCTGAAGTGAGAAAAAAAAGAAAGACTTTATGGCCAGGAGAACTCTGCACAGGCAAAGGATCCAATGTGCCTACAGCAAGTCATTCATCTAGAGCACTGGCTCTGAGGGCAGCTTTGTCTCTGGGATTCCCATCTGAAGTTTTTAAGGACACAGGATGAAACCTTTGTGCCATCTCTTTCTGCAAAGATGCAGCAACTACATCCTTGCACCTATTTTTCCAACGGAAGCATGATAAGGAGCTTACAGATGAGTCCCTGCATGAGTCTACTAGGTGGCCAGGAGATTAATTTGAGCTAAGGCTCAAGAGCCCTAGGATCAGGTCTTACCTCTGGGTGGTGGAAAGTGGGATTTACTAATTCATTTGTCTTAGTTTAAGGACTGTACACATTGGGACCAGTTATTTGGAAATGAGGACTAAAGAGAACTAAGGATTCAAAGGACCTACCGAAATTGAAAAAATGAGCAGTGGTGCAATTAGGTAATTCTAGACTCTGGATATACAGGGCTGTAAGATACAGGGCTGTATCTTACAGGGCTGTTCACACAACACACTAACCCAGTGGTTGAGTGTGGGTTGTTTTGAACCGTGGGCTGTTTGTCAAACTGTGGCCTGGCATGTTGTCAGAATGCAGCACGCTTTCTGCAGGGTGAGTTATCATATTATCTGAAGGGTGGGTTGTTAATTACCCTGAACAACCCAACAACAAACCAGTGGGTTTCAAGGTGGCTTGTTCAAGAAAAATAAGCCATACTGCATGGTTAACAAGCCGCCCTTGTGTGAACAGCCCCTCAGCTTCTCCTGTAGGGAAAACTGGGCAGGGCCCCTACAACAGACAGCTGAGGGCTGCATGAGGGCTGTGGGAAATGCACCCCGTTCTACTGAGTGGAGTCTTGGTCTTCAGCCCCAAAGTCCTTCCCTGACGGCACCACAATAACTGGCCAGTAAAGGGTGAATGTTCATGGCACTTTACACTGTACTTATGTACTGTTACAGGGAAAGAAAATGGAGAAACAAGTTGTTCATATACAATTTCTGTTCATTTACCAAGAAGGAATGAGTGTTGAGGGTCTTCAGCTTAAGCCCAGCTCTTATAGCAGAGAACATGCATTAAGGGCACAATCATATGCATGATTGTTTAGACAGAAAAAATGTCCCACAAATCCCAGCATTCTCCAGCCAGCCATCATCTGTCTAAGAATGCATAAGATTCTGCCTTAATCTTGCTGTATCCATGAACTGCTTTTGAGAGTATGCTTCATTCTACCGGTTGCCTTATTCTGAAACCAACCTGATGCCCTCTTACTCAACCAGATTGAAAATATTGGAAGAATCTCTTTTAGAACAGGCAAAATGGGGCTGGCAAGTTCTTCAAAAGCATCCAAGCAACCCCAGCTTCAAACATGAGTGAAGGCTACAATTCCCAGGATTCTTTTGGAGAAAACGATGGGATAAAAACAATGTGCTTGTGACGTATGTAGGGCCTTATATGGAAGTGTTACTAAACACTCCACAAAGGCCTTAAGGAAAGTGAATTCCATATTATCACAAGCAACTGTTGAAAGGTTTAATTACCAACATGTATGTTGTATATTTATCTTGAGCTATCTGGTGTACTCTCTAACATAGTCATGGAGTATCATGTTGGCGTTTAAAAAATAATAATTTTCACTGTGGCAACCGTCATGGAATGTATGGGGGAGGGTATTTTTCTGCTGTACTTGCCTATGATAAGATGGCTAAATAAATTACATTGGAAGGCAATGTTTGTACAATACTGACATAGCTTGGCTATATAACGAAAACGATTGGGTCACTGCCTTTAGCTGTGTTTGGCAAAATTGATGCACTATATATATATATAAATGCCATTGGTTTCTGTGGCTTGTGATTTAGTAATTTCATCTATTCCTCCCCCTGCACTTCTTCCTTTGCCTCCCATCGTAGAAAGTATACACCATTTATGCTACATCAATAGCTACTTTCAGACGTTTTCCTCCATACATTCAAGTAATGCTTGGAGGGGACCAAGCCCTCAGATGTTGCCTGACCCACTGCAGGTGTCGTCCTAAACCTGCAAAAATCAGGACTAGGTGCTTTTTCCATTCTGTTCAGTTTCATTTTTATAACTGAGGTCTGCATGATTGTTTGGCCCTGCATTTTCCCCAGACCTGAACAATCCTGGACCCAAATGGATGAGTAACCAGAGGCAGTTCTCAATTAAATGGCACTTGTGAATTCTCCCATCTCAGTTTTCTGCCCTATGAGTTTTAAAAAATCAATTCTTGAGCATTAGAGGAAGTCTCGTATGTGCTGCTGTTCTCACATACCCAACAGAACTATATTATGAATTTTGTCCACCTCCCCTTTATCAAAATGTGGTAGACCCCCACTTGCTGGTTCCTAGTTCTATAGCAGTTCTTGAGGATCAGTGTAAGCAAATGTGAACTTCTAACATCATCTAGGCACAAGCAATTGTTATTAAAGAGAGCTGAAAGCCCTCAGGTATGCACACTCTTTTCTTTTGCTGCACTGTCATTTCTGCTCAGACAGGATTCTTTAGGCACTACTAAACTAGGAACAACCTGTGAGCAGAGAAGGTAGTAGGATGCCTGTATACATCTTAAACAACGACAGCTCTACTTTCTGGTCTCTGAAGGGGGTGGAGATGGAAACACAGAATGTCTCTGACTTCATTTCAGCTGCCTGCAGCAATAACATGGCACACTTTAAATGCCCACTTCCTGTATTCATGTACACACACACACACACACACACACACACACATACACACATATATATATATATATATATATATATATATATATATATATTAGGGTGACCATATGAAAAGGAGAACAGGCCTCCTGTATCTTTAACAGTTGTATTGAAAGAGGAATTTCAGCAGGTGTTATTGGTTTATACAGAGAACCAGGAGCCCGTCTACACTTGTCTAGATGAAACGTAACAAGTTGGCAGAGATGACGTCAGCAGTCACGTGATGCTGTTGTTGTTACGTTTCTTCTGACTTTTAAAACCGTTCCACTTTCTGTTAAAATCGTTTTAAAACTAACAATGTGCCCCAACCTTTCGTTGTATTCAATGCCATCTTTCAAAGTCATGTCTCGTGACCATGGTCTTTGCTTCCTGATTAGGACGTGAGAGCTTTTCTAGGGGAGGGAGAGCTGGCACAACGCGACCAGGGGGAGGGGGAGGGAGGGCGGTGAAAGAGGGGACAGAGGCTTAATTTTTTTAAAAAACCGCTTATCTTTCGGGGCGCACATGGCCCCTTTAAGACGCTGCAGGGCTTCCCTCGTCCCTACGCGTCGCCCCGCCTCCCTGCCGGCTTATCCCGGCAGGTCTAGCTCAGAGTCACCAGAAGAAGGAGGTTTACTTCAGAGCCGGTATGAGCATAATGAAGAACGTTCTAAAGAAGAGTGTGCCGGGGTAAAACGATAGAAGAAAAGGTATTTCGATTGACTGGGCTCAAGTTGCATTTTGTAACGTAGCAAGGGAGGACGCAACAATGCACTTAAACAACAGTGTAATGAATAGTGTAGATCCTGCCCTGGTGAAATTTCCTATTCATCACAATAGTTAAAGCTGCAGGTGCCCTGCCCTCTTTTAAATCTGTTAATCTAGTATAGCTCTTGCACCTTTAACTGTTGTGATGAAGATGGAATTTCATCAGGTTCTCCATATATACAAATGACACCTGCTGAAATTCCCTTTTCTATGCCACTGTTAAAGATACAGGAGCCCTGTCCTCCTTTTCATAGGGTCACCCTAATATATATATATATATATATATATATATATATATATATATATATATAATAGTTGGGAACAGTCTGTTCTCTCCAGGATGAAGAAGAACTGTATTATTAATTTGCATAAAAAGAACAGTTTGTCTCTTACTTACACTTAAAGCTCCATCCGACGAGCGTTTTACTGTATGCTTGTTACTGGGCACTCACGAATTACTCACCTGATGTCATCTGCCTCTCGCCCGTTCTGGCCATTATTACGCTGCAAAAAAACACCTCATTAAGTCTGGTTGCTGCTCTCTCCTACCAAACTGAATGGGGCTAATTACTTCCGGTTTCCAGGAAGTGACGTGGGAGCGGCGACAGAAGAAGCGACGGGAGCCATGCATTTGACTAGATGCGATGAAACTTTTATCTTCTGTAACTTGTACACCCTTCACTTGCAAAAAAACATTCTAAGACATGATGGTACTCTTTGTCCCACAAGGTATCTGGCCATTTTCAGATTATTCTTAAGTTCATTTTGCTAGTGAAACATTATAATGTTGAAAAGAAACAAGCAAAGTAACTCTCAGGCCTTAGCTAGACCTAAGGTTTATCCTGGGATCATCCCAGGGTCATCCCTGTTCATGTAAATGACACACAGGATATCCTGGGAGCAGGCAGGGATAAACATTAGGTCTAGCTAAGGCCTCAGTTACCAACATGTATGATGCAGATGAGGGACTTGCTCAAGAATTAGAAAATGGGTCCCCAGGTGCTTATTTGGCATTTTAAGTGGAGGAAAGTGGCAGAGGGGATAGTTGCAGGGGGAAACAGCAGGCAGAAAGGTTCATTGACTCTTCTGCTTCTGTTGTTTCTCTGATACAAACCTGCCCCCTCTCCTGCCAACGCACTGATGAGAAAACAGGAGGGTTACAAGGGGAAGAGAGTGTCTGGAACCATCCCACCACCACCACAGTAAAATTCTGTGATGGAGACAGGGCGATGGCCCATGCAAAGCCTTGTCTGTAAGCACCCTTAGCGCTTCCTGGAATGGGGGCCATAGAAATGGATGGGACTTAGTTTAGTCAGTAGACCCATTGAAATCAATAGGACGGACTATAAGTTTGTTCTGACTAACTTACGTCCCATTGATTTCAGTGGGTCGACTCTTAAGTATGACTAAGTCTGGATCCAACCCTGTATGTTTTATTTGGCTCTAAAGTCAGAATGAGGAGAAATGGCAATTCTCAAAATCAGAGCAAGTTCAAATATATTACAAATCATTTGCAACAATGTAGTGGTTCCAACTGCAGCATACCCTGGCAGGCCAAAACCTTGACCTGGCGGTTTACAAATGGAAGAGGCTGATAATCGCCACCCTTTCTGCTTAGTGTCATTATTTAGCCCATTATATTTTGTAGCTCCCAGAGAGATTAGCCATGCATTAGGTTGCTACAGAGGTCAGATCAATGAGTGACTAAGTACATATACCTCATTTGGCGGTCTGGCCATCTGCTGTCGAAGATTTTGCCTCAGTTCTTAAATATCCTTACTGTTGATTTTGAAGCAGAAGCTTTGGAACTTTATGGATTGAACAGCAGTGTGCTAATGAAGTATGCCAATCATCCGGTCATGACATGTAGCCTGTAGACATATACTGGTATCCCTCACCAGAGGTGGAAGTCACAATGAAGAAGAACTTTAAGGCACAAAGGAAGGGAATTTATATCTCAAAAAGAACATTTGAGATATGACACAGGTGCATTGGGCATAGAAGGAATGTGTTGCATTTCCCATATATGTTTCTGGATTGTATAAACAAGAGCAGAATATAAGTGAGTCAACTGATTTCTGCTTTTTCTTCTCAACAACAAAAGTAACAATACCTGTAATGACTAAATGGTAATCATTTGGTGTTGCTAATTAAGCTCTGATTCCCACAAATATAAAAAGATTTTTTTTTTATTTATTACATTTATAGCCCACCTTTCTACCTTTTGCAAGGAAGCCGAGGCAGGTTCAATGGTCTTCATCTCCATTTTATCTCACAACAACCCTCTAAGGTAGGTTAGGCTGAGAGTTAGTGACTGGCCCAAAGTCACCCAGTGAGCTTCATGGCTGAATGGGGACTAGAACTTCCCAAATCTCCCCAGCCCCAGTCCAACACTCTAACCATTACATCACACTGGCACATATAACAATATATGGTCTGAGCACAGATACATCAAGTTGGAAATAGGCTTTATTGTCGGACACAGAACTTGACGGATGATGCTGTGTCAAGTTTCCACCCATTTCCCTGAATGTGTTGCTATAATTATGTGTGCTATGACATCAGTATGTCATGGGTCATATCCAGATTTAGGTGTGTGCAAATGGGCTGGTGGAAGAAGACTTTCCCACATCTCCTCCCATAAGATGCTACACAGAGGGAATGGGACCTTGTTGAATAGAATGAGCTGTCAGGGTGAGGGAGGAATCTCTGGAAATCAATTGCACGCTCCTTCCATGATCACAGCCCTTCTGCCCATTGAAGGGCTGGCGACTAAAGATGGAGGCTGGGAATGTGCAAAACAAAACAACAACACGTGCCTAAATCGTGCAGGAGGAGAAAGTGTTGTTTCTGGTGGTATGCCTGAGACCAGCATAGTGTCTTGCTCTGCACAGAGAGACCACCGACACTTCCGGGTTCCAGATAGACCTTCAAGATTGACCAGCAATGCTTAATACTTATGCACGAGGTCCACAGAGAAGTTTTTCCAATGGTTGCTCCTCACCTTTAGAATTCTTTCCCCCAAAGGCAAAGGGAGCAGGACAAAAGGGTTGGGGCCAAAATTATAAGGAGGTCACACATGATTTAGGTTGAAGCCCCTCCTGCCAGTTGCTACGCTTTAGGAGAGGCATATCATCCTTTCAGAATGGGGGAAAAGAACTGTACACAAGCTGAGAAGCCACCAAATGACTGGCGGTTTGGAGAAAGGGGTCTGGGACCAGGGGAACAGGGTGTGGCCATGTGGGGAAAGATGGAAGGATGGGTTGGGAACCCAGGTGGGCAGGATTTGGTCCACAGGCTTCAGGTTCCCCACCCCTGTTCAATATACAGACAAGGACAGATTGCATCAAAGGCCATAGCTAGATGGGGTGATATCCTGGGGATCGTCCCTGTGCGTCCACATGATGCACAGGGGATCCCGGGAGCAGGGAGGGGTGATTCTTCCCTTTCCCCAGAATATCACCCTACCCCTTTTTTGCGGTTTTTCCACAGTCTCGGGATGATCCCAAGACCGCGGAAAGTGTGGCCCGCCATCGCGGTTTGTCCTGGTTCCTTGTGAGTAACCATTGGGGGGGGGGGGGAGGAAGCGGAGAAATTATTTTTTTAAAAAAAAAACTTAATGTGGCCGTTTCTACACCTGCCTTTTCCTCCGGGATCATCCTGGGATCATCCCTGTGCATCCAAATGACACACAGGGGAACCCTGGAGCAGGCAGGGACGATCCCTCCATTTTCCTGGGATAATCCTTGGGTGTAGAAAAGGCCTGTTTTGCAGACGAGTGCTCATGCGTTCATTCTCCTTTAAAAACTAAAACAAAATAGCGGACGTGAAGTTGCACGCCTGCATGTAAGTGAGGGCGACGATCTGGCGATCATAAAATCGTGAGATCGTCACCCTTTCACCCCCTGATCTAGCCATGGCCCAAGATGTTTGGCAGGATATCCTTGCCATCTTAAACCTTTCCTGTAAAATCCCCAGTACAACAGAACATATGTAGCAGTTGAAAATGAGTAGCTGTGCAGAGGGCAGTTTTTATCCTGTGGGGCCTTGCATACAGACAGTTCAACCAAACAGCATGACCAGAAGCTGATTTGCTTTTAACTGCAACCAGACCAAATTGGTTTTCGTCCCAAGTATTCTGACTTAATGAGATTACGGATAGGCCTTGCTTCTTCCATCGCTATTTCATGTTTTACTTAAACGTTGTCTGTTCGGGTTCTCACTAGAAGCTAATGACATTCTCAGTGTCATTTCTTACTTTGATAAGCCCTTTAAAATGTAAAAGACATTGTTCATTCCTGACATCTCTGAGCGGTGCGATGAGTTTTCTCTCCCAGGGATATGACTTGTTCTGTTCACTGATTTGACAGAACACTCCCACGCAATGCGAAATAACATTTTGCTTCCACCGAATAATAAACAGTCATTTGGAATATCAGCTCAATGGTGCACGTCGCACAAAGTAATATAATGTTGCCCACAGGCCCAGTAAGGATTTTTTTCCCCAGTCCCCCCCCCCAAATAATTAACTCCATCAATAATAGAACGCTTATTGCAGATAATACCTTATCATTATAAGATCATAAAAATGCTGTCAATAACGGTGAATATTTTACCATGAATGTATTTGCTGCATGTGTTCTGTAGAAATTACCATGATAAGAGTGGGGTGGGGTGGGGGAGGGAATTGCTCCTACTCTGAGGAAAGTAAAATATAACTGTAACAAATAAATAAAAAAATAAATATTTGGGGCACAATCTAAATATTTGTGAACTGCCCAGAGACCTTTGGCTATTGGCAGTATAAAAATGTAATAAATAAATACTGTAGATGCAGTGCCTGTATGCAGAGTATTCCCATAGATTAAATCAACTTTTCCCAACCTGGTGCCCTCCATATGTTTTGGATTTCAACTCCAACCAGTCCCAGCCAGAATGGTCAATGGTTAGGAATGTTGGGAATTGTAGTCCAAAACATCTGTCAGGTACCAGATGTTTGGGGAAGCCTGGACTAAATGAAGCCACTAGGCAGTATTTTAAACTATCTGTGTCCCAGCTGGGCCCATTGCTTGGACAACAAGAAATGGAAGTTCTGGAGACAACCAGGAATGAATGAAAATGTTCCTTTCTAGAATGGGGCAGGTTTAGGGTGACCATCTGAAAAGGAGGACAGGGCTCCTGTATCTTTAACAGTTGTATTGAAAAGGAAATGTCAGCAGGTGTCATTTGTATATATGGGGCACCTGGTGAAGTTCCCTCTTCATCACCACAGTTAAAGCTGCAGGAGCTATACTAGAGTGACCAGATTTAAAAGAGGGCAGGGCACCTGCAGCTTTAACTGGTGTGATGAAGAGGAAATTTCACCAAGTTCCCCATATATACAAATGAAATTTCCTTTTCAATACAACTGTTAAAGATACAGGAGCCCTGTCCTCCTTTTCATGTGGTCACCCTAGGCAGGTTAGTGGACCTCCCAGAAGGGAGCTCTGCTGACATGTCCCAATCTGGAAATGAGTGTTTCTCCACACTTCCGGAGTCGTTTCAGGAGCCACTAGTTCCTGTTGTGCTAGCTGTGGGTCCTGCTGATGTAACAGAACCAGGGTGTGTGTGTGCCGTGCCCTTCCTCCCCTTTGGATATGGTTGTTGCTCTTTTAGTCAACGGTTAAATACATCTTCCTTATCTAACCCTCTGTTGTTCTTCTAACTGCTGAAGAGCAAAGAAATACCTCAATAACATCTGGAAAGGGACAGCATTACAGTGATACTAAAGAACAGGAAGCTCTTAAAGAAGCATATGTGAGAACTTTATGACACTAAAATGGCTCATAAATGGCTCTTCTTCTTCTTTTATTGATGCTCACCTGGAAAATGTCATCTCAATAGAGAGCTTAGTGGTCCATTGATAAGTGTAGCAGTGCTTCACTGCAGGTTTTCCCAGAAATGTTAAGGGCCCGTCGGTTTAAATAACCTGAAATTTATGTTTTAGAACCACCTAGGTACATCTTTAAGCAGCAACAACAAAAATGCAATGTGGTAATGATGCTGCTCAGCAAAGCTAAATCCATGTATGCTTTGCTATGGGTCAAGCTCCATTACATTAAAGGAGCATGTTACACAAGCAGTACGTCGTGGATGGTGCCTTAACTCAGCAAATGCATCCCTACCCCCGCCTCCCTGGTGTGTGTCTACTTTTTCCTTGTGCCCCATAAAGAATGTAATAAACATTACCCAGATGAAGCAATGCAATCATTCATGCATTTAAACAGGTCCTACCCATTGGATGTTAAAATGCTGTTACTGAAGACACTCAAATCCAGGAATGTGCCAAAACTGGGTGCTTACATGAGCAAGGAGTGGCAGTTCCTGACAGAACCATCCATTTGGATCAGGGGCGTAAACTATGGGGGCTGGGGGTGTTCAAGCCCCCTCAGGGATTTCCCAGAATTGGCAAAGCCCCCTCCAGGCAACCAGCTGTTACATGTTTGGGGGGCAATCATCCAGGCAGCACCAATCAGAACAAATACATTCAGTGTGGAAGAATCCTAGGGGGTGTCCGTACAGCTGTTTACTGTGCTGAAAATGTGCGTTTTTGCATCTTTGGACAATTGACACACCCACAAATTAGAAGCCATCCGGGGCAAACCCTGGAAAATCTGCTCCAAAAAAGTTGGGCATTTACCCCACCTATTTTGGCAGTGGAGGCGGCTCCATGGCTGTAAAAAAGCCAAAAACCATTTTAAAAAACATAAAAACGGGGGGGGGGGGGGAGAAGAGAGGAACAGTGCCGTTCCTCCCCCTTTTTTTATTTTATGTTCTAAATCTGCAGAGCTCCACAGAAACAAATATAAATTTGGGGGGACCAGGCAACCTCCAATCTACTTGGGAGGACCGGGCAATCTCCATGCGGAGCTGCACAGATTTGGCTGTTTAAATTTAAAAGGGGGGAGGGATGGCCCCGTTCCTTTGCTCCCCCCTCAGTTCCTTTTTTCCAAAAATTTTAAAGAGTCTGAATATGTGGAGGACCGGGCAACCTCCAGGAAAAATCGCAGTTGCCTCCCTTCCCGTGCAACCCCCGGGAAGGAAGGCAAATGTGGGTGCAAGGCACCTCCTGGCGTCAAAGCGCCTCTGTATAGCCGGGGGCCTAGAAGTGCATATCCTCAATGTATTTCTTCTGCTTGGTGCTTTGTTTAGTTATCTACCCTTCAGTGCTCCCTCTGGTTAGTTATAATAAATTTATTTAAATCCATAAAAAGAGTTTGTTGATTTTTATCTTGGGCTTCAGCTTGCCTCGTGTGGCGCAGAGTGGTAAGCGGCAGTTACTGCAGCCGAAACTCTCCCCACGGCCTGAGTTCGATCCCAGCAGAAGCTGGTTCTCAGGCAGCTGGCTCAGGTCGACTCAGCCTTCCATCCTTCCGAGGTCGGTAAAATGAGTACCCAGCTAGCTGGGGGAAAGGTAACTGCGACTGGGGAAGGCAATGGCAAACCACCTCGCTACAAAGTCTGCCAAGAAAACGTCAGCGAAAGCGGGAGTCCCTCTAGGAGTCAGCAATGATTCAAGTGAGAGGTTCCTTTCCTTCAATTTGGATGGTATATTCTATGGGCCTTTGGATGGTGGGGTAGTGTATAAACTATCATAATATTAGAATTAAAATGTAATATTTTTGTTGAGTACTTGTTATTTTAAAGTGTCTTCAAACATTCTAGGATCCATTGATGAAGGATGGTTTCTAGAAATATAAATAGAAATATATACATACATAAATATAAACAAATATTTATGTATGTATATACATAAACCGCCCAGAGAGCTTTGGCTATGGGGGGGGGGGTTATATAAATTTAATAAAAAAAAAATAAACAAACAAATAAGCATAGCCCCCTTGTCCAGGTTTAGCCCCATGCCCCCGCCCCCTGGGAAATTGAGAAGTCTACTCCCCTGATTTGGATCATGTGCAATGGGCACTCACTGAGCTCCAGCCACTTGCTCAGACATTGTGTGTGTACATGTGTGTGTTTCTGAAGTGAGCATATTTGTAAATTATTTTTTAAAAAATTGTTAAGCACTTAACTTTTACTTCTTGCCTTTCCAACGTAATGTTCTATTTGACTTCTATTTTGTCATATTTCTAAGTTATACTTATTTCTTTCTGCCTTTTTATACTCTCATTAGTCTGTCCACAAATGGGCCCTGATCTGCTGCTATCCCTAGATTGTGCTTGCTATCTCAGGGCACACATGGAATGTATATAAAAAAATAAAAAATAAGGACTGGCGATATATAATAAACATAGGTTTGGATTCAGATTTAATCATACTTAGTAGACCCATTGCAATCAATGGAACCTAAATTAGTCATGAATGGCTTAACACACACACACACACACACACACATTTCAATGGATCTACTCTAGGTATGACTAAGTCTGGATCCAACCCTTGACGTTTTCAGTAAATTAGAAGTTTAGTAAAAGAACATTACAAAAAGAAGAAGAAAAACCCCACCTTCAATCCAAATATTATTTATATTTATTATTACTGACCCCTAAGTCAGTTTTTAATAGTAATTCTGCTGAGTGTTTCAAAAAGCAATTAAAAGGCCCATATAATGTCAAAACCCTTGATAAATGTAATAAACAAATGACATATTCAAAGGATGGAATCAGGGTCCCATTAGAACTGGAAAAGAAATACGAGAACGACATATGGCAGTATAATTAGCATGATTAGTGAGACACAGGAGAACAGAGTTTATGCTTTAGGGAATGTGTAATAAGAAACCAACATATCTAGTTCACTGCTAAGGAAACTACAAAATCCCACTCAATTTTTTTTAAAAGGGTAGAAAAAGAAAGACAAAAGGCACGATCCAGCCAAAGTTAAACATTTTCAAGTCCCACTGATTTCAGTAGGAGAGGCTTAAGCGCACACTTAAATTTCTTTGGAAATCAGTGGGAATCTCTTTTCTAAATTTCTGCCACAGCCTTCACTCCAAGCATCCTTAATATGCATTGAGACAAACAGATTCAAGGGCTCTGAACATATGGATTCGTGCCATTGACACCTTGTGTCAAATCATTACAAGTGTGGATTACAAAGGAGGAAATAACACTATGAAAGTGATAGATGGAATGTGGATTGTGCTACAACAGTTATCAGTGCACTTCAATACCACTATAAAGTAGTAGTGCAGGAACATCACCAGACCGGGGTGGGTGGGGTGGGGGGTGGGGTAGGATTTTCGCGGTTCCTTACAATCACTATGGCCTCCTGCTGCAATCCCACAGTAGCGACAATCTCTTTACATGGGCAGAGAAAGAGGAAGCAGCAACGACCACGTGGCCCTTTCAGTGGGCGTTTTTGTTGTGCTGTTTTCCTGCACACAGCAGGAAATGGCAGCAAGTTTTGTTTTTGTTTTTTAAAAAAAGTCAGATTTTCCAGGTCTTTTTTTGTGATGGAAAAATGAGGAGAAGTGGGAGGTGGACAGTGCGAATAAAGGATGCACGAAAATCTGTGAGTGGGCAGCAACGGGCATGTGATAAAACTCTCATCTCATGATCCTCTAGGGGCCCTTCCACACGTCGTACTGAGGCTGCTTCTCTGCGACCCCAAAACGATCATGTAACTTGCCTTTGGAAGAGCCGAGGAAGAGGTGTCCTTGCCGCCGCCGCCACCCACAGACCTCCTCGCCAGCTGGCGAGGAGAGCTCGGCGGAAGAAGGCGGGGTGGAGAGCGGAGTTGTATCCATGATGTTTGGCAGAATATCCTTGCAATCTTAAATCTTCCCTGTAGAGCATATGTAGTTGAAAATGAATGGCTGTGCAATGGGCAATGTTGTATTGCGGTGCTTTGCATGCAATTGTATTAGCTAGTTCAGCCAAACAGCATGAATGGAAGCTGATAAGGACTAGATGTACACTACCGCTTTTTAGTGCAGCGGGTTACAGGGCCCCATATAGGGCCCCAAGAGAGAAATGTCAGTTGTATGCTTCACAATTGAAGCAATACGCATGGCAATTTAGGCCCCCCCCCCAATAAAGCCATTTAGACCAATAAAAAAAACTTGGGTGACCATATGGAAAGGAGGACAGGGCTCCTGTATCTCTAACAGTTGTAGAGAAAAAGGAATTTCAGCAGGTGTCATTTGCAGGTGTGCAGCACCTGGAGAAATTCCCTCTTCATCACAACCATTAAAGCTTCAGGAGCCCTGCCCTCTTTTACATCTGGTCAAGATGTTGTGATGAAGAGCGAATCTCACCAGGTGCTGCATGCATACAAAGGACACCTGCTGAAATTCCTTTTTCTAAACAATTGTCAAAAGTTACCGGAGCCCTGTCCTCCTTTCCATCTGGTCACCCTATAAAAAACCCCTCTCCTTTCAGAGATCACGCCAAACATACAGCCCCACTTCTCTCTCCATGAGGTGAGAATAGTTGTGGAGGAGGTTCGAAAATCCCTCTTTGTAACAGTAGGGAATCTGAAAGGTTTTCTTTTCTTCTTTCCTCTTCATCTATTTCCCCACTTTTGGTGGTGATCCCTAGTCTGCAAACGGGAGGACGGTCTTTCGGTACAGCGCTTAGGGGTATTTTAAGCACCATATAAATAAATAATGCCATTGCACTCATTTGTACCATAGGCAAGAGAATGGTTTTGATCTGCTCAGAAGCCCCTCCTCTTTATTTATCATAATCATAGTTCCACTTTGTGAGACAAAATGTTAGGAGAGCAAACATATTGTGGCTCAGGCTAGTGAGCTCATGCAGGCCTTGAAACCATCCTGTTACTACATTTGCTTGGGACGCATATCCCTGTAAACAAGTACAAATCTACATTTTCCTGTTCAAGTAAAAACATGAGAGGCTGGGGGTGGGGGCGAAGGGAAACCCTCAGTTTCAGATCTCATGAACACAGTCAAATCGACTGTAACTCTGCTGCATCTTTTAATGCTACTTTACAATAGAATTTTGTTCTCAAAGCAACTTAGAAAAGTTGTATCCAGACTTAGCGCTGCTTAACATAGACCCATTGAAACGACTGTGTTTTAGGTTATATTAACATCGGCTGCAACGCCTTGTAATTGACCTGTAGATGCTTTTAGACTACTGAGAGCCCGTGTGGTGTAGTGGCTAGAGTGTTGGCCTCGGGGCCAGGAGTTTCGGGTTCTAGTCCCCACTCAGCCATGGAAGCTCACTGGTTGTCTTTGGAACAGTCACAAACTCTCAGCCCAACCTACCTCACAGGATTGTTGTTGTGAGGATAAAATGGGGGAGGAGGAGGATTGGGTACGCTGCCTTGGGTTCCTAGGAGGAAAAAAGGCAGGATATAAATGTAACAGATAATTAAACAAACTCCCATCATCCTTGACCATTGGTCATGCTTGCTGGGGCTAATGGAAGTTTTAGTCCAAAGCTCTGGAGAGCACCAAACCAGGGAAAGCAGCATTAAACCAACACCTTGATAAGTTCAGGAAACAATATAAGTTGCAATCTACAATGTTAGATGCAGAGAAACTCTGGGCATCCTAAAAATTTTTTTTAAGCATCCTTCAAATCTAAGGATACATTTGGATGGAAAACATCCTTCCCTGTCAGCTTTATGACCCTATCACAGCTTTGCCATGCAGGTGACACATCTATGGGCAGTTGTGCAATAATGGCGGATGGTGTGCACCTATTGCCAGCGGGCCACAACTTGTGTAGAATATCAGTGTTGATGTGGATTTCTCACCAGCTGCAAAGACTGTACAGAACACAATTTTTTTTCTCCTAAATGTATGTTGTCTTTATTTTGTAGCATTTAAATCTGTATTATTTACAACTGATCTTAGACGGCAGCTCACATTCAGAATTTAAGCTGTGGCAGAAATAAAGATAGAGGACTCAACATGTTTGCAAACTACATATTTGAAGTCGTTAAAAAAAAGAAAGGAAAGGAAAAATGGCTATAAAAGAAATGGTTATCTTCAGTGATAAGGTTTTGCAAGATGCTGTAAATTCCACCGTGAAATCTTCCTTCTCTTGAGTACTGACCTGAAGACTGCTTTGGGTCAGGAACATAAGCAATAGAGTTCCATTGTAAGTAGAGAAAATTTAGCAGTTCAGTTATGGACAATAAAGGATCTCCCACAGATGTTTGGTACCAGTTATGGGCTCCACTCCTCATCTCTTTCATTGACGCCTTCATCTTCCTCTGGGAACGCAGAGTCATTCTGGTTTTTTAGATGCTTAACCCCTGTAAGTAGGAATAACATCTTTAAGACCACACACACACACACTCACACCCAGAATCTTGTCTGCTATGCTGCCCAAATAAAGCAATCAAAGTCAAGCTTGTTGTTCTTGTGTATGAACATGGCCATGTTTATTGAATGTGAAAAGCTGAGTTTCCATTACATGCTTAAAGGAAAGGCCAAACTAGACAGGATGTTAGAGGTGTATGGAGGCATTATCCAGTGGAACATCTCCAGTGTCATGTTAAGTTTGGGTCCTGAGTGGGCCAAGAACTCGCCAGAAGAAAAACTGCCCTGGGGCTGCCTTCATGGCACTGAATAGGCACCGCCTCCCTCAGAAACCCCAGGGATTTCCGCTCCCGTGATGGCATCCAGTAATCCCAATGCCGAGGAAGGAGTGCAGGGTTTCTGGCAGCCATCTGGATACTAGAGGTTCCTGCCCTCTTCCTGGTGGAAGGTGACCAATTGCTGGTCACCTTCCACCAGGAACCGCCCCCGGAGCAATGTCAGATGGCGGAAGAGACATAGTGGCCATGCTCCCATTGAAAAAGTCGGGGTAAGTCCCCAACTTTTTCAATGCACAGCTTCACAGGAAAGCCCCGCAGTGAACCGATGCAGCGCAGATCTGCAGCCACTGTGGGCCTTTCCCCACGTATAGACAGCCCTAGAGTCTCCTCCCATGCCTTTTACAGACACTACAGCCTCTGCTCTGATCCAGCCGTAATATGGCCTGAAGTGTGGCAGACTGGAAAAATGGTTCTCTCTGTATCCATGTAACCTTATCCATGTCATTTAGCCATTCTGATAGTCAGTGTAAACAAAGCGAGCAGACATGTTTTCTATTTGGTACATTTGCAGCGCAATCCAATGCATGTCTATTCAGAAGAAAGAGTTCTATGGACCTTTCTCCCTGGGTGCATAGGATTCCAGTCTTGATCCACATTGCTTCTTGTCATCTTCAATCCTTGATTTCACCCCCATCCACCCCAGCTTTGTTTCATATAATCTGATTTATAATCTGATTATGCATGGTGTGGAGAATGTGGATAGGGAGACATTTTTTCTCCTTCTCTCATAATACTAGAACCCGGGGTCATCCCATGAAGCTGATTGGTGGGAGATTCAGGACAGATAAAAGGAAGGACTTCTTCACACAACACATCAGTGGCTACTAGTCCTGATGGCTATGTGCTACCTCCAGTACCAGAGGCAGTAAACCTATATACGCCAGTTGCTGGGGAACATGGGTGGGAGGGTGCTGTTGCACCATGTCCCATTTGTGGGTCCCTGGTCAAGAGTTGTTTGGCCACTTTGTAAACAGAGTGTTGGACTAGACGGATGCTTGGTTTGATCCAGCATGGCTCTTCTCATGCTCTTACGTTCTTATATTTTGCCACTTGATGATCGTCCTCTCTCTGGATACATGATGATTATCAGGCAACGTTCCTTGAAGTGAGCATACCTGGTGAACAACTACAAATAAAACCCGATGCTTCTTTTTAAAAGGTTTCTTTGAGTTACATGATATTACCCTACTCATAATTCACTCCCAACCTGTCACACATTTCTCTGCTATAATACGATATGGCCCTGAGATCTCTTGCTCCAAGGATGTTTTGTTCCGTCTATACCCTTTGTCTGCCTCCCAGTCACTCTCTTCATGCTCTGCTACCCCTTTTGTGCTCGGCTAAGCCTGCGCTCCTCATTACTGAGCTGAGGTCTCCATGCTCGGACTGAAATTCTGCTCAGAATTTCTGCTTTTGTCTTCTGGTGTTTCTCTTCTCTTGCCATCTGTCCTACGGCAACGCACATCCAGTCTCCGCACAATGCAGCCGTGATTTCCCTGGGTCCATATTTTCTTCTACCCCACAACAATCAGATTGTACCCTTAGGTTCACCTGCTCCAGAATTACCCTGTTCAGCAGTCCCTGGTGCCACAATACGAGAAAGAATGCATAAAGATGCGAGGCTGATTTTGTCTCACTTCTAAAGTTTGCTGGTTCCTCCTTTCATTTCTCTCAAAAGCTCTGGTTTCACTGCAGGTAATTTAATTCAATTAATGTTGATGAAGAAAGGCTGAATGCAAAAGCCATTTTCAGTAAGCATGCTCTAATACACTTTCAACGGGTAATGCATTTTAGATTAAATCACAGCCTCAAAGCTTATTTCCAGATTCAGGATAAATTATCTGTGCAAATGAGGCCAACTCTTTGACATTTTTCCAGACACATCATGAAATCTCCAATGGGGAAACTAAACCTCGACATCTGGTTTAATCCATCCCACCAAAGAAGAAGAAATTTGAAAGTGAATAAGTATTCAATGATATGCCTCAACCTTGTTAAATATATCTAGGATGTAGAGTAGGTCAAGCGTTTAATACACATCCGAGGCATCCGAATCAATTTAATGAATCAAAAGTGGTGTTGAACCTGACCATATCACACAATGAAGCTTTCATGACCTGCAGATGAACTGAACAAAAGATTTCTTATAGGTGCCAGAGCAATAAGGCAGCTACACAGCTACCCTGCTCACCAGGGCTGCACCATTCATTTCAATGGAGGAAGATCTGTGTGGATATTATTGCATTGAACTGCCACTTTTCAGCATGTAACTCCTTTGCTGAGGGAACTGCACCAGGTACCGGGCCAGGTTTAAGCTTCTTGTACTAGTGTACAAAGCCCTAAACAACTTGGGGCCAGGATAACTGAGAGAGCGCCTTCTCCTTTACCAATCTGTCTGGTCACTGAGGTCATTGAAGGGCATTCAATTGATGGTCCCACATAGACCTATTGTCCAATTAGAGTGCACCAGGGGAAGAGCCTTCAGTGTGGTGGCCCCTATGCTAAGGAATTCCCTGCCTCTGGAGGTCAGGCAGGCGCCAACTTTGTATTCCTTTCAGCGCCTCCTGAAACCATTGTTGTTCCAGGAAGCCTTCCCCTAATTGTGTTTTTATTCTGTTTTTATTATTTTATTCGATTTGTCCACTGCTCTGAAATTCCTGAATGGGGAGCGGTAAATAAATAAATAAATAAACTGAGTACCTTACTGAGCTACAGACAGCTCCAAATTGTGGCATGCCTATAAGTGATATTTGGCAGCAGAGCACCATGGTAGAATTAACTTTGATTCTTCCTTCTTGTAGAATGGAGACTGAACATTTCCTTTGAACCAGGGGAGGGGGTGGGTGGGATAGAAACTTTTTTAGTCTGGGGGCCAGATCCTGGCCAGATGGTGGGGCAAAATGATGCCAGGGGCAGGGGCCCTCCTCCAAATCCCCTCCCCGACACCATCACATTCTGCCCACCCTGCCTTTCTGCCTGCAGAGAGGTTGCATTGCGCCTCTCTGTGCATGGAAAAGGGGGCTTGGATGATGCTTGGAGGGGCTGCTTCTCCAAGGGACGGCTGAGTCCTGGCCCAGCCTGGGAATTCCCAGTGTCATCCCTGACACTGTGGATTTCCCATGGTGGTCAATAGGGGATATGAAGCTCCATTCCAAATCTTACTTCAGGCTTGGATCTGAGTCAAATCAGGCAGCTTCGGACCATTTGCCGAAGTGCAAAATTAGGGTCCGAACTGAAACTTGTGGCCGGCGCACCCCCCCACCCTAGTAGATGCTCTTACTGGATGCACTTTTCATCTTCTGTATAAAGACATTGGCTTGTCCAACCATTGTTGATGGGAACAATATACCTACATTTCTACACACAATGGAAAAACATGGCCTGGACATTTGGCCTTGACTAAACAAATCTCCTTAAATAAAAGCACTTTAATTTTCAACTTTGCTATATTAAGTCTTAAAGGGTGAGACTCTGCTGGGTTAGTAAGCCAGGCAAGAAACTCCCAAGCATCTATTTTTAGCCCTTTTCTTGATTTTGTCTTCATCCATATCCATAAGCACACTGACATGGGAACAAGTCCCACTGAACTGAACAGGGGCTACTTCTGAGTAGGCATGCCTAGCATGGCACTGCAAGGCTTGTTCTAGGTGGGCCAAACTCTGAATACGTTATATCCCCCATGTTTCTGCAGCAGGGGTGGTAATGGGCAGAGGGACCTTTCAGAATAGGAGTTCCATTCTGTGCAGCATTTTGGAGCTCAGCCATAGGTTAGGGTGACCCTATGAAAAGGAGGACAGGGCTCCTGTATCTTTAACAGTTGCATAGAAAAGGGAATTTCAGCAGGTGTCATTTGTATATATGGAGAACCTGGTGAAATTCCCTCTTCATCACCACAGTTCAAGGCCAGATCTACACTAAGCAGGATATGACACTTTGAAAACGTTTTGAAGACTGTATAGGGAGTGTGTCCTGAGCCTCAACAGTTGTCACTACTGTTATAAACCGTTTTAAAGCAGTAGTGTAGATCCTGCTCAAGGTGCAGAAGCTATACTAGAGTGACCAGATTTAAAAGAGGGCAGGGCACCTGCAGCTTTAACCGTTATGATGAAGAGGAAATTTCACCAGATTCTCCATATATACAAATGACACTTGCTGAAATTTCCTTTTCAATACAACTGTTAAAGATACAGGAGCCCTGTCCTCCTTTTCATATGGTCACCCTACCATAGGTAATCTTTTTTCAATATGTTCAGGTGGTTGCTCCATTTATGATAATGGAATCTGGCTCTGCCCAATTCCCCCCTCCCCGTCCAGATTTTGAGGTTCTGCTTTATGAGATATGTTTGACCAAAATGATCAGTGTTAGAAGCTGTAGTCCTTCCAGATTTGTGTTTTTAGGATGTATGCTTACTTTAAATAGGGTGACCATACGGAAAGGAGAACAGGGCTCCTGCATCTCTAACTGTTGTATAGAGAAGGGAATTTCAGCAGGTGTCATTTGTATGTATGCAACACCTGGTGAAATACCTTCTTTATCACAACAGTTAAAGCTGCAGGAGCCCTGCCCTCTTTTGTATCTGGTCACTCTAGTATAGATCCTGCAGCTTTAACTGTTGTGATGAAGAGGGAATTTCACCAGGTTCTCCATATATACAAATGACACCTGCTGAAATTCCCTTTTCTATGCAACTGTTAAAGGTACAGGAGCCCTGTCCTCCTTTCCACGTGGTCACCCTAACTTTAAAGCTTTTTTTAAAAAAAACTTAACTAGAAAATTAAAATTAAATATTTTCTGATCTAACTTCAATTACTATCCTGCAGGAAGAAAATAATTAAACACAGTCAAAATCTTGTGTTTGAAACTCTAGGTCATTTGTCCATGAGGGAGAAGGTAAATTCTCCATTTTTTCTCCCTTTAAGAGAATTGCAAACAATTGTTTGTTTATATATATATATATATATATATATATATATATATATATTCATTTTAAATTTTTTAAAAACCTGACAGTGTGAAATTGTGCATTTAACTGTTAGCAATTAAAGAAAAAATGGAGAATTAGCCAGAAGTCTCATCCATGCACCCACCCATGAATGAAGAAGCTGGAGTAGCAGAAATTGAAGTTTCCAGAGCCATTGATGAAACCCGGGATTCTGATAATTTAAGATCTTTTTCTTCCTGACAACTGTAATTGTGGTTGTGCGGGGCAGTTTGAGAAAAAGACTTCCTTTCTTCAGGAAAAAAGGTTGAGACTTCACATTCTTTCTTTCGAATAGTTCAAGGGTTAAGTGTAGCACACATATAGACTAATTGTTTTAGTTGTTCAGATGCTTTAATAAATTAGCGTGAGCTTCTGTAGGTTAGAACCCACTTCATCAGATGCTAGTAATGTGGGTGTGCATGCCCATAATCAATTACAGGCATTCCGAAATTGCAATTCCTACTAGAAGACAGGCAGAGCAGAACCCAAGGCACATTGGAACAGAACTGGGGAAATTTGCTTATCCTGATAAATGACCGCAGTAGCTAAACAGCACAACTCAATTTGCCATAGCATTTCATTGCACAGTGTTCCATTTCTACGCCTGGGGCAAGCTTCACTTCTCAGGATGAGTTCAGAATAGATATATACCCTTTTAAGGGCAATACTGTTGAAACTCCAAGTTCCTGTTATTCACATAATCTGCTCCTGGCACAAGGTGTTATGCAAATCTGCTGGCTACATGTCTCCATTGTTTACCCTCCTCCACCAGCAACATTCATTGTTGGAATATCTTTTAACACATATGAGCTCCTTCAGATGGGGAAAAATCATGTTCCCTTAACGTGGCTCTTCTTCCTGCTTCTCTTCTACATTTGCAATGAGCTGCAATTAGACGAGAAAGAGAGCAGCGACCGTGTGGCCCACCCAGTTCAATGGGAACAGTGGGCATTTTATAGTGCAACTTTGCCTGTACATGGCAGGAAAACCCGACAAATACCAATATATCTCAGAAGAGTCAGGTGTTCTGATGTTTATTTTTTTACAGCTAAAACTGGGGAATGGAGCTGGAGATGTGTAGGAAGCTGACGGCATCGTCAAAATGACCTGTGAACATCTGTGAGTGGCCAGTCATGAGCATGATATAAAATGCTCTAATGAAGCTCAGTGGCCTGCTGCTCTGAAAAAGCCAGCAAGAGAATGGTGTTTGGCTCTTCATCTGTGATCTTTAAAACATGATTGATTATCCCAAGCTGCAGAGAGAAAGCCTTGCATACATAATACATCTTTATCATGCCAATGTCCTGTAATATCTTTGTGCCCCTGTCTAGATTCTGCAGAGGGCAAGCACTCATATTGCCTCCCTCAGCAATAGGACCAATCCCAGGGCAACTTTGTGGAAGCTAGGTAGGTCTGGATATGGTCAGTGGCTGGATGAGAGACAACCAGTGGCCTCATTTGGATGTAATAATAAACTATATGTTGTGATAAAGAAGGTATTTCACCAGGTGCTGCATACATACAAATGACACCTGCTGAAATTCCCTTTTCTATGCAACTGTTAAAGGTACAGGAGTCCTGTTCTCCTTTCCACGTGGTCACCCTAACTTTAAAGCTTTTTTAAAAAAACTTAACTAGAAAATTAAAATTAAATATTTTCTGATCTAACTTTAATTGCTATCCTGCAGGAAGAAAATAATTAAACACAGTCAAAATCTTGTGTTAGAAACTAGGTCATTAATAATATACTATGATTTGTCATTTCAGGAGTGAGCCTAGGCATACTATATTCCCCCTCCCCTTCCTTCATTGTGACTACAAGGAGACTAGAAGCTTTTGTTTCCATTTTTGGCTAATCACAGTTTGTTGTTTCATCTGAACCTGGATAAACTATGGTTAGTCTTAACTATGGTTTAATGAAACAAGCCAACTTCAAACCTTGGTTTATGAAGCCGGCTTGTTTCAATAAGCCATAGTTAAAATTAACCATATTTCAGGGTTTGAACTAGGGCTGTGCACGGACCCCCCGATCTGCTCCGGATCCCGATCCGCAACTTCCGGATCTTGTCCGCTCCGCCCCGTGTAGATCCGCCTATGGTCCGCTCCGCAGCGCCAGGTAAGGCCCCCCCACCCCCTCACAACTTACCTGCCTCCGTTGTGGTCCGGCAGTGGCTTCAACTGAGGCCGCGGACTCAAACAGGAAGACCAGGCTGCAGCCACGGCTTGGTCTTCCAGTTTGAATCCTCAGCCTCAGTTGAAGCCACCACCAGACCATGAAGGAGCCAGGTAAGCCACCCTACCCCCTACCCCTTACCTGGCTCTGCCACCGTTGCTGCACGGACTGTGCCGCCGCCACTGCCAGGTAAGGCCCCCCTCCCTCCTTACCTGGCTCCATCGTGGTCCGGCAGCAGCTTCAACTGAGGTTGAGGATTCAAACTGGAACACCAGGCTGTGCCTGGTCTTCCAGTTTGAATCCTCAGCCTCAGTTGAAGCCGCTGCCGGACCACGATAGAGCCAGGTAAGCCCCCACTTACCTTTTTTTCAGAGCTCCGGATCGAGGCAAAGGATCCACTTGGTCTCGATCTGCTTCATCTCAATCCACAGCTCCCCGACACAATCTGTCTCTGCCTTTGTCGGAGGCGAATCAGGCCACCTCACTATCGCTTCTCCAATCCGAAGCGAAGCGGAGCACAGCCCTAGTTTAAACCTAATGCTAAACTGCAGTTAATTGAAAATAGAAGGCAAATCTTCTTATTTCCTCATGGATGCATCAGAGGAGAAGGAACCATGCAAGCCTGAGAATCTCCTAAGCTTGTTCCATGATAAGGTACTTTCAGCTTCATGGAGAAAAAGCAAGAAATTACTGAATAGCAATTAACAGTTTTTCTAACCATTTGGTCATTATCCCCCCTTCACCCCCAGTTGTCCTACTTCCCTTCCAAAGTACAGATATGGAGTTACAACCTTTTCACAGTCCCAGCAAAGTCAACGGAGCCATTGTCTTCACCGCCACAGCTCACCAACCATGAGAACAAGGAAAGGCTGTGTTCAAAAGGCTTGGCCATTTCCCACTTGATTCTTTCGGATGACCCTGCTTCAATTCCCCTTTCTCACATTCAAAAGTTGCTAACAACAGCATTGGCTCCCTGTGCTTCTTCGCAGAGAGAGAGGTTTCCACAGTACAATGATGTGGTCACAACACCTCTCCCGACCGAACAAAGTGCCTGCCTTTGAGCTGGAAGGCTGGTTTGCCTTGTGGCTGAACAGCCAGATCTTTTACTGATGGCATCCAAACATATCAGCAGTTCAGGCTTAAGAACATAAGAAGAGCCCTGCTGGATCAGATCAAGGGTCCATCTATTATTATTATTATTATTATTTATTTATATAGCACCATCAATGTACATGGTGCTGTACAGAGGTACATGGTGCTAGTCCAGCACTAAGTTCACACAGTGGCCAACCAGCCATCGGCCAGGGACTAGCAAGGCAGACCTATCCGCACCCCAAATTTCAAGTTTGTAGCTCATCTAGAAGTGGGTAAACATTTCTGGACATACAAATACACACACACACACACACACACACACACACACACACACACATGTATGTGTGTATATCTCCCTGTTCTCCCCCTGGTTGTGTCTCTCAAAACTGTTGTGGAGATTCCTCAACCCTCAGAGCAAAAACTGGGAGGAAGCAAAGGGAGGCAATGAGGAATCCATTTCACCAATGGCGCCTATGACACTGGTGGATGGACACCACCGAATACATCAGATAAAAATAGAACTAAAGGGATTTTGTAAAAATGTGCATTATGCCAAATGCAATAAAGCAAGGTTATGAGAAGCTAGTTGAAATCTAGAAAGACACAGCTACTAAGAAAGAACTAAATGTACTTTGCGAATTAATAGGGAAAGAGAGAAATGCGGACAACTAACACATTTTTTGTATACTTCACTTGCTAAAAGGCACCAATGGAATAATATGATATAAAAAGCAAGGCTGACAGATCTCAGAAATCATCCCATGAGTATAGTAAAACAACCCTCTGCCAAAAATAACAAATATCATTGTTCTCTTTTATTTCTCCCTCTAAAGCATCCTTCCAGAAGATATATTTGCAGAGCTACTTGCAATAAAGAGCAATGTCAAAAATAAATGTACAGAGTGAATATAAATAAAATGAGAATAATTCCATTCCCTTGGAGAAAAAACAAATATTTATTACAACACATGCTTGTATATCTGGCTGGATAGTGGATTGGAAGACAATGGCCCTGTTTAGACAACCTGCTAAACCATGATGGTTAAGCGTTTTGAGCTAAACATTATGGCTTAGCGTGTCATGTGAACCATGACTTAGCATGTTGTGTGAACCATTCCTAACCATGGTGGCTACATAACCATGGTTTAAACACACCCACTGACCACTTGCTGCAAAACGGTTAGCAGCCTAACCATGGTTTAGCGTGTTGTCTGAACAGACCCAATGTTCAGTGGGGGTGGGAGAAATCCTATGTAGATTTATGGAGTTTAACATTTTTCAAATATGGGATTGGGGCTTTGCTGCATTTGCACTGAACACAAATGGACCATAGATAGTTCCTAAATTAATTCCCATGTGAGCCAGAGTGGGAGGGAAATGTCATGGAAACATTGACCCAATACCCCATGGAAAAAAGGAGGGCTTGGATGTTTCAAAGGTTTTAGGCTGTGTGTAGGAAAGCATAGGCAGCCATCCAGCTCCTGTACTGATTTATCCCTTGTATGCTCCAAAAAATTGCAGAGAAGTCAAGTACATGGCAAAAGTGTGTCTTAAGTTCAGTACGAGGTCAGTAGTCACATCTAAAGTTCATTTCCATTCACAAAGTTGCAGGCTTACACTGTGCAGCTTCCCAGTAGATCTGAAGAAAGATCCAACAAAAGTGTGGGTTCAAGCATTTGGGAAGGAAACAAGATTTTCCATGCAGCCCCCAAATCGATCAATAAGGTGCACTTGGGATTTTGGCTGCAATCCTAAGCCCTGGACGAACAGAAAGTGACGTTGCATGAGGAAGACCCCGTTTAACCTCTCCCTCCTGGCCAATACACTTCCCACGCTGAGCAACTCTGTAAAACGACCAGCCCTTGCTCAGTCATCGGCATGTCCAGGTAGGGCTGGGGAAACGCCTGCCTGAAACCGTAGAGAGCCGCTGCCAGTCAGTGTTGCCAATACTGGGCAATACTGGCCCAGTTTTGCTAGGATGCCAGGACTCTTCTGCACCTCATGACGCCTGGCAGCCTGCTCCTGCCCGGATTGTCGCCTGCAGCTCTGTTTCTGCTGAGATTTCTCAAGCACCGGGGCAATGGGCGGCAGGGGGAGGGGGGAGAGGTAATTTTTAGGGGGTCTACAGTCTTGCAGCATACAGGGAGGGAAAGATTATCTCTTCCCTCCCAGGAGGAAGTTAGGCTTTCGGAAAAGCTCCAATTGACAGCAATGGAAGCTTCTTCTTTAAGCCTAATTGTTACGTAGAACTAGGAATGGTAGGAATGGTGACCCTGTGCCCTGCATTACGGAGGAGAGACCTCTGTCCAAAGGGATGTCAAGTCTGGGGCCAGATCTACACCTTCTGTCGAATTATTACAAATGTGCAATAAAAAGCGGTATATGGGATGTGGATTGGGCCCCAACAGTTATAAGTGCACGTCAATACCGCTATAAAGCAGTAGAGTTAATCTAGCCCAGGTCTGGTTTAAAGACAAAGTACCCTCAGAAGGAAGAGCCGGGCCTTGAAGTTGTCCATCAACAGCACTTAGGGCTTTTCTACATGCAGCTTTTAAACCACACTTTACCAAGGCTTCTGCTGGAGCATTCTTTGTGTGATTAAGATTGGCTCCTCTGAGCAGTTTCCGCCCACCCCACCTACCTACCCACCCCGGATTTTTCTTTCTCTGCTTTCATATGTGTTCTGTTACACAACCATTAGGTGGTGTTGTGGTATATCAGAACTGTGCAAATACACTACGGTTTCATGTCGTCATTCACATATATACCATACCATATTTTTCTCATTGGTGGGTGGCAGGGGATGATGCTAAAATGCTGGCAAACAATGGGACAAGCCCTGGAGGATAATGACATTGGCCCTGTTCAAACAACATGCTAAGCCATGGTGGTTAAGCATTTTGAGCTAAACATTATGGCTTAGCATGTCATGTGAACCATAACTTAGGGTGTTGTGTGAACCATTCCTAAACCATGGTGGCTACATAACCATGGTTTAAATGCACTCACTAACAATTTACTGCAAAGGGGTTAGCAACTTAACTATGGCTTGGCATGGCAACTGAACAGGGCTGATTGTATAAAGCCCCCACAAACTACTATGAGTGAGGAATCATGAGTGCCCAATAAATGCCTTGTGTAGAAATGCTCCTGAACAGCAGACTGACCAGAGGTCATCTGGTTATAGTCTTCCACCCTGGGCTTTTTTATTGTATCTCTATAGTATATTCTTTCTAAATTTGCATATATGCATATAAATTACCATATGCAATTTTTGTGCAAGGCAGTATTAGGGTGACCATATGAAAAGGAGGACAGGGCTCCTGTATCTTTAACAGTTGCATAGAAAAGGGAATTTCAGCAGGTGTCATTTGTATATATAGAGAACCTGGTGAAAAGGCAGGTTTTCTGTCCTCTTTTGTTTAGTGATGTGTAAGTGGCCACCGTAGGCCATAAAGGAGATGCTGTGATTCAGAATGGGAGGCGTGTGGGGTTAGAGACTCCCCACCTTAGAGTTAAAATATAACTTGAACCTTGATTTATATCCATCATTTTCATTGCTCTCTTCATGCATCTGACAGATTGGGCTCAAGTCCCTGGGTTTAATAATATTTGAGGTTAAATACAAATGGCATCTTAAGTCTTCCAATACATAGGGCTGAAAACATTTCAAATGGGCAAAATCTGTCACGCCGGTCTGGCAAGAAAGACCTGAGCATGTTAATCTGTACAGATTTAAGTCTCACCCCTGGATTCACTTGGGGGTGAGTGTGTCTTGATGATGACATCACTTCACCACTTGTTCCGTCCAAACTCCATAGGGTGTGAGTGGCAAATCTTCACCGCAGGAGGGAGCGTGGCCTTTCTCTACCTATAAGCAGATGCCTCTGAGTTGTTGCAGAGAGAGGCAGGAAGTAGAAGTGTAACAAACCCTCAAACGACTAGAGGGAGCCCAAGTTCTTTTGAATTCTAACCAAGATAAGGAATCCATTTTAACAGTGATTGGTTGTTGTCATATTGATAGCAAAGAAATGGAAAGTAATCTTGAAGCATTCCTAACCAAACATCTATATTTATCAGTAATGTGTGAGTGGACTCTCTGTCCAGGGTGCTGCCACATCGAAGGTTTAACGGTGCTTAAGAAATAATGTCTGAATGCATTATATTTTCTTTATATTAATGAAGCTAAAACTACTGTTCAGGTTATGACTTAAATTAACTTCTTTTGTACATCTCTGACAAGTCTTCAGGTTTGCCTTTATTCCTAAAATGTTCTATTTTACTTGTTTAGGTTCATGTTCTCTGGTAAACCGTTCCATGACACCAGCTTTTCTTTTCTTTTCTTTAACTCACTGTTTCAAATACTTGTTTTATAACTGGATTTATTTTGACAACTCAGCATAAAGAATTGGACCGAAAGATTCCATTCCATTCATGGAAGGCAGTATCTCCACTATATCCCCAGAGGTGGTTATAATCCATTGATTTGCAGGTTGTTTTTGTTGTTTTTGGTCTCTATGGCTTTTCTACACAAGGCTGTTAATCTGCTGTATTTTTACAGTTTTGTTACAGAATTGACAGCTGAGCATTACACAAAGAGTGACTCCTCTCTTGCTTTTCCACTACATAACCTCTAGGTGTTGTATAGCAGAAGAGTGCAGATAGATAAGTGGAAAAGGCTGCTTTTTTTTCACTTTCAGAAATAGCATCACATTTTCCCTGCTCTAAAAACAACTTGCCAAAAGTGCTCTTCAAAAACTAAGCAAAACTAGAGGGTCACATCATTGTCTAAAGAACCTGTAAACAAACATGAATAGGAAATGACAAAAGCGCAATAAGTACCTCATATAGAAAAGCTCTGCCTATGTACTATGGATTCAGGAACAAATTAATCTCAGTGCCAAGGCAACCCTGGCTTCCAACATGGATCCTTTTCTTATGTGTTGACTGCAGCTGAGCTGGCCCCAATGATTTCCTAGTCAGACAGACAGTTTCAGATTTTGCAAACATGTCAGAGTATCTGCTAGCAAGGTATTGCTCCCCCGTTGTTGTTGTTGTTGTTGATCTCTTTGAAGTAGAAATGGGGCATCACAGAGAAACAGGATGATATATTGTACTTATTTCCAGTAGCAGGATGTCATGAGGATGCCCTTTAATGCTTCTGAGACATGAATGGAAGATGATAAATAGAAAACTAGATGGATGGATGGATGGATGGATGGATGGATGAAGATTTCTTACTTACTTACACACACACACACACACACACACACACACACACACACACACACCTACATAACCTGAACTATATTTGAGACTCCTGTAGTGAAATGATCCCTATAGGGTTAACCTAGGGACTCCTAATATGGGCATGCTTCACCTTTTCACCCTGTTTCCTGTTCCTTCTCATTTCAGTTTTGTGTTTCCCAGCAATTCAGCGTCAGGTCATTTCGCCTGAAGTGAATGTGAATAGCAAGTATTTTCATAATCTCTTGTACAAACAGAGCTCTTCTTTGTAACTGCCTGTGATGGGCCATTCTGCTCTTTTGACACTCCAAACAGGCTTGGGCCCTGCCTCTTGCCTCTTCTTCAGAGGTCCTGCTAGCCTGTGTACAAGGGCAGCACTCAAAGCAGAAGCTGCTTGTAATACACAGCTTTCTGGAGGCTGCCACACGGCTGGCTAGTTCTTCTTACCTGGCATGCCCTGATGCGTTGCTCCAACTACTGTCTAACACAGTCTTCCCCAAATTGGTGCCGTCTGGATGTTTTGGGCTTCAACTCCCATCAGCCCCAGCCAGCATAGCCAATGATTAGGAATGCTGGGAGTTGTAGTCCAGAATATCTGGAGGGCACCAGGTTGGGGAAGAGTGCTGTAACACCATGTGATGGCAGACCACCCAAAAAGAGGCTTGCCTGGAAGTAGGGAAATGACTGGCGATATCACAAATAACAAAAAAGAGTGTTGCTTGCAAGAAGATGCGGGCCAGAATGCTGGACTAGGTGGATCCTTGATCTGATCCAGCATGGGTATCCTTATGTTTCTGTGGAATTTAGAGCTCCATCCGATGAGTGTTTTATTGCACGCTCATTACTGGGCACTCATGGATTCCTCGGAGGTCCCTTCCATGACGTCGTCTGCCTCTCGCGCCTCTTCCACCCCTTCTAGCCTTCCTTGCGCCACAAGAAAAGCCAGAAAAACGACAAAATATTTTTTAAACCGAAGTTGTTGCTCTCTCCTGCTGTGTCTGGGAAAAGCAGCGTGATTAGAGCGCCCGACTGAATGGGCCTCGTGCTCCTTGTTTACTTCCTGTTTTCAAACAGGAAGTAACTGAGCGACGAAGGAGAAGTGATGGTAGCCAGCGTTTCTTCCTAGGTGTGATGTCCCAGTGTGCCTCTTGATGGGAAAGGAGCTCATCTAAGGAGCTAGAGTTCCGTCTGGCCCTACACCACTACGGCAGCCGCCACCACTGCCTCCTCCTCCTCCTCTTCCTCCTCCTCCCCCCCACTGGAGGGCAGCAGAACAGAGAGGTGGAGACATCAGCAGCAGGTACTCCAGTGCCTGTGAATGCTTTGCACACACAAGCTTGAAGCACGTGTGAAGCATCAGCCCTTTGCAAATGTTCACTTGGAGCAGCACAGAGGATCAAGGGCCTTTGGGTCAAACAAGGGAATTGCTTGTGCATCTTTTAAAAAATGTTCAGGACTGTTTCATGGGAGTCCATTCAGTTGCACTGCAAGCATCTGGTCTAGCACTGGAAATTGTATTTTTTATTTTATAAGAGAATTGAGATCCCACACTTCTAAGGCATATGCGCTATTCAGGGCTGCTTACAACCATTACGATTTGAAAATGCATCTCTAATTGAGCGTGTCCACATGATCATGAACGTGCCTTCGGAGCTTTTTATTCAACTCTGCACCAGAGCATCACGGTTTGCTTGTGTGTGTGTATGTGTGTGTATGTAATGGAGGATTATTATTTGATAAGAGGCTAGTACATAGGAAATATACCCAATCCATGATTTGCTAAGTACACTGGGCACATAAGCATCCAATTGGCACCACTGGGGAAAGGAGAAAGAAAGAGGCTTTTCAAATGGAGAGAGTGTCTCCCAACATCCATTAAGCACAGAAATACAATCCTCACACAGATCCTGTGCTGAACGGCTATCTAGGCTGCTGTCTGCCTTGCTCTAGAGATAGCTCTGCAATCAATAGCACTCACATCGATTTTTCCAGGGCGCTGCATTCCAGTAAAACGCTCACATGCATTGATAACTGAGTAAGCCATTTCCTGCTTAAAGAGCTATTGGATGACGCCTTGCAAAAAGTGGAAAGGACAACGAAATACACAGGAAGGAAATTTGGAGGGGGAAACATTTGTGCGATCCGTTGTATGTTCCCATGGTACTGATCCCATAATTAAACATCTTGCCATATTGAAGAGGGGGTCGCCAGAGCTCAGTCTCAGTGGCAGAGCATTGAGAAGGTTGCAGTACAACTGCCAGGAGCTTCTGGTTAAACATCTTAAGTAGCAGGAATTCTGCCTGGGATCTTGGAGCTCCCCCCTGCCCTGCACCAATAGTATACACATGCCCTCCAAGTCTTTTGGACTACAACGCCCAACATTCCTGACCATTGGGCATACTGGCTAGAGCTGATGGGAGTTGCAATCCTAAACATATGGTGAATACCAGATTGGGCAATGCTGGGGTAGACAGTATGACTTGATATAAGGCTGTTAGAGCAGACAGTCCAGAAGGTCTATGCCTCTTCGTTGGCTCCTGAAAGTACAGAGCGACATGCTGAGTTTCCTCTCTCAGCAACAGACAAGTGGCACCATTTCTCATTTCTTGTTGTTAGAAGGAAACTCTACTTTAAAGCTCAAGAAAGCTCAAGAATCAGAGTTCAGAGTGATTATTCTTGCTTGGACAAGGGTTGTTCTCACTAACCAGCAAGGGTGTTTTCTGTGTGTGTAAGTAGGCATCAATGCACAGATCAATTGCTGGCTCAAGCCCTGCATGTGCCAGGGATGGAATTCGAATTTAAGAAGAAGTTAGCCCCCATAGCTGATATGAGGGCCATTACTATCCATCTACACTACACTACTATGATGTGCTACAAACACAAAACAAAAAGCAGAAATATGAGCAGTGCTAAGAAACTCACATCCACAGACAATGCATCAAGTCAGAAAACATATAAACATGTGTGTATGTAGCATGTAAGAAAGGAATTTTGCATCTGTAAAATGGGTACAATTTTCTAGGTTGCCTCATAAGAAAGGCTTGGGGGAAAGTACCCATTTTACAGATGTTCAATACTGAAAATTAATAGTCTATACATTTCGATTGTTTTCTGTGAACCTAGCAGAAGTAAATGGCCCCAAGATAATAATTAGATCTGTTGGGCCTACCCTATCCTTTAAAATAGCTGGACTCCAGCCCTGGCATGCGCAAAAGGATGCTTTGTGTGCCAACAGAGCAGATGGATAGCATAGTCAGGTATGAGAAGGAAGAGGGGAGGGGAGAAGCTTCTTCCCTGAATAGGGTCCATAGCTGGCCCAAGTGATTTTGCTATTTGCTTGAGTTTTCCTGGTCAGTTCTGTATTTCCCTAACATAAGGCTATTAAAGTCTTTTGTTTTCCAGGGATCTGAGTAAGAGTATAGGAAATATAGCTACATTTTGTAGCACAAAGCATTTATGAACCTCTTGTTTTATGATTTCCACTCAATGAATTAATAAGAATAACAAGAGGCTGGATCCAGACTAAGGGCTTCATCCCACATACCCATTTCCCTCGAATTATCCTCATACCATAAAGCTGTTGTTGTTAGTTAAATCACACCCCGGGCGGCAGCGCTCCTAAGATCCTTTGCATACCAGGAAAGGGTTTAAGGGGGAGAAATGTAAAAAATCATTAAAAAAATCAACAGATGAACCAATCTGATTCAAATTTGGTATGCTTAAAGCCCTCCTTAATATCTATTACTGTGCCAATTTTGATGTCTTTATCTTTAAAACTTACGCAGATGTAAGCATTTGTTTAATTTGTACTTTAAACATATCAAATCATTCTCCTGCGCCCCCAGTGGCCGCTCAGAAAACAACAAAAGATTCGCTCCTAAAGAGGTAGTTAAATGGGTCGGTTCTTTTATATATGAAGCACAATTAAAGCAGGATGCATGGGAGTACTTCACAGTCAAAGCAGATTATAAACTGGAAAACTTCGGAGTCCTTTGCACGCAATTCGCAGTAATTGCACAGGGTTACCTGGTGTGATGAAGCTATAAGTCATGCTTTAGTCCCGTTGATATCAATGATGCTGTGATCCACACAGCTTCCTTTGCTCTATCTGTGTGTGTGTGTGTGTGTGTGTGTGTGTGTGTGTGTGTGAAATCACTGACTGACTAATGTAAGACTGACTAATGGGCTAAAGTGTTTGTGGGTTTAGCTTAGTTTGAATTCAGCCCAAGAACAATGATAATTCCACTCATTAGGACACGACCTAATTAGTCAGATTTAAGAACCACAAATTTAAGAACCACAAGTACCAGAGATGAAGGCATGTCAGCCGCTATGGCTGTGGAGCTTCACAAAACATGACATCCCTGCGCAAATATTTAGGATTGTGGTAGCAATCATGTCCCTGTGGTGCAGCTATACCTGCAAAAATGACACAGTGTTGCCCTTAGAGTGGAAAGACCTGAGTTCAAATTCTCATGTGGCAATGACGCTCACTGGATAATGAACCAGCTTGCATCCCATGGAAGTCTGACTTAAAGTAGACAAATTGAAATAAGTTAGTCATGACTAACTTATCTCCCATTCATTTAAATGGGTCTGATCAAAGTAGGACTAAGGGGGAATCCGCACGTCGTTCTGAGATCGCTTCTAAGCGACCCCAGTGCGGCGTGAAAGCGAGCGTGTAACTTGCCTTTTGAAGAGCCGACGAAGAGACGTCCTTCCCACCGCCGCCGCCGCCGCCGCCACCCACAGACCTCCTCGCCGACCGGCGAGGAGAGCTCGGCAGAAGAAGGCGAGGTGGAGAGCGGAAGAAGCTCTCCACCCCGCCTTCTTCCCCCGAGCTCTCCGTCCCAGCCGGCGAGGAGGGAGTTGGGTGGCGGCGGCGGGAAGGACGTCTCTTCATTGGCTCTTCAAAAGGCAAGTTACACACTCGCTTTCACGCCGCACTGGGGTCGCTTAGAAGCGATCTCAGAACGACGTGCGGATTCCCCCTAACACTGGATACAACCCATTGGGCCTGTTCAGATGACGCTAAGCCACGGTTAGGCCGCTAACCATTTTGCAGCAAATGCTTAGTGAGCATGCTTAAACCTTGCTTATATAGCCACCATGGTTAGGAATGGTTCACACAACATGCTAAGTCATGATTCACATGACAAGCTAAGCCATAATGCTTAGCTCAAAATGCTTAACCACCGTGGCTTAGCGTGTCACCTGAACAGGGTCAAAATTTCTACAAGGATCCTGAGGGGATCAGATGGAACAACCAGGTACCCTGCCTGGTGCTCCCTGGAGAAGCACTTGAATGGATGCAAACCAGAATGATAAAAGGAGACAGACAGAGAGGCACAAACAGACAGGCTGTTAGATTTGAATCTATAGGCAACACATGTACTTCCTTTCTATGTAACACTTTTAGCGACTCTTTTACGTATACGTAGGGCAACAGTTCATTCACTGGCCTGGTCTAAACATAATGCTAAGCCATGGCATGTGTTGTTGAATTCTGGGTTGCTGTGTTGTGTGTGAACACAGCCACTCAAACAAACCGTGGTTTGTTAACTACATAAAACAGAAAGAGAACCTGTTGTTTGTTGTCGGGTTGTGAACTTTGGTATGACAGCTGAGGTAGGAGCCGTTTTTTCTGTTTGGGGTCTTGAGAGATGCCATGCCCAATGGGGTCATGAACAAAATAGGTATTAGCATAACAAGAAACAGTACCTGGACAGTACCTTTCATGGCAGGGGGAGTATAGACACTCTGCTTCCTCTGTTTGGGGGAGGCATTCTGTGACTAAGAATAAAAAAGAACAATGTTTTAACAAAAACAAGAGCAAAGCAATGAAGTTAGATGTGAAACGAGAAACATTTCTGTCTGCACTTTTCTCAACATGCACATATCCTGAATGCTTTCTTTTTCAACACAGTTACTGATATTGCTTATTGATACAGTTGTTTATTAATATTGTGTTAAGATTTACATTAGGGCTGAATTACATTAGGGAGATTTTGGGAAAACTTTGGGTTGCAGCAAAAAGCACCCTTCTTCCTGTTATCATGGCTTTTTTTAAAAAAATGCAATGGCTGAAATGGGATAAAGATGTTCACGCAAGATCTAAACATTGCTTCGGTCTTGATTGGCTTTGTGATGTAATCGCACAGTCAGCTCTGATGGACTACATGCGTTGTGATGTCGTCACATTCGCTACGCGAGCCCCAGTTGGCTGGGAACATTATTATCAGGAAAAGAAGATTATTATCAGTAAAATAGTACTGAAAGAGCAGCATATCAGGGAATGACTAGGCAATGAACAATGTGAGCAAAGGGGTTGGAGGGAATATTTTCCCCATTCCCAAAGCACAACTAAACAGATGAACACTTGGAACAGATCTAGTATATTTCTCCTTCTCCTTGCTGTGAACTTCTCTGTATGCTCTTGATGATTAGAAGCGAGGGATAAGTTCTCAGAAAAAAAGACATGTATGAAGATTTTGGTACGAGACTCTTTGAGTTAGGAGATACCTCTGTTTTATTAAAATATGGATTGCCACATGTATTAGCTGGGATCAAAACGGTATGCTTCCACACCGTAAAATTGCAGCTGTTCCTTCCATTTCTGAATGGTTGAGAAAAATTCAGGATTACTATGTATATGGGGGCGGGGGGGATTTCTGAAATTATATGAAAAAGAAGTGTAGAACCTGTACCTCAGGAATTTGAAGTCAAGTGGGTCCTTTTTAACAGCTACAGGGATTGGGGTTGTTAAAGATTACTGCAGGAGTACCACATTTTTAAAAATATATTTCTAAGGCTAATTGAACTCCATTGGGCTTACATCTGAGTAGACATGCATAGGCTTGCATTGCAATCTTTTATGCTGCCAATAATAATCATTTGAAAAGTCTGTCTGCAACAGAATGACTTCATTAAATGAACTCACTCTTGTAGCATTCGAAAGGTCTATAAGTTTACCCAATTGTACTTTAATGTTGTGAAACATTAAAAGTTTACACTATTTTAAAATCTTCACTTAGCCTTACTCTACCTCCCTGGAGGTTTGGATCTGTTACATATTTAAGAAGTATATTTTAACATACCTACTCTAATCCATGAAGATTCAGCAGATATATCAGTTGACCTATGATATTATATAAAGTGGTGCGTAATATTTTACGGTAATGGATGGAAAGTTGCTATTTATGAATAAATGATTGGGTACATTCAGAGAGTGCTAATTATATTTATTGCATGATGGGATGTTGATCCTCATCACTGAATGCTTTTAAATGTTTGGAGCTAAATCTGAAGGGGGGGAATCAATAGAGTACATTGCTATTTAAAGCAATGATGGTCTGCCTGAATCTCTAATGAAAATGAATGAGATTCGGAACATGGAGAAAGAACACACAAAGGTGAGATAAATCCACCTCTATTTTCAAAATTCAGAGGTGAGTGTAGATCGTATGTGTATGTATGGAGAACCTTAAGGCGGAGGGAGGTGGGAAACAGACCAATGAGGACTGAGCATGCTTATTAGCCATGGAATGTTGATTGACTGTTGTGGGGGAGGGATGGAAAACTGGGTGGGAGAGGAATGGAATGGAGCATCCTGGAAAGGGCATGGCTGGCTAGATTACAGAACAGAAGCACTCCATGCCATATTTTGTTGCAGGTGTCATTTGTTTAAGATCTGATTCAGTTCTGAGTTCCCATATTTCAGATGAAGTAAGTCCTACTGAGCACCTTAGGACTTTTTTTTTGCTAGTAAATTCAGTTACAATCACAGCCTTATGGGCATTAGCCAGTGTTCCTCATAAATAGCTGAGAGATACATTATTATTGTTTTTCTGAATTAAAATTGGAGGCTTTACTCTTACATCCAAAATGATATGCATGAGTAAGAATTATCTGCTATCAGAAGAGCCCATCCCCTGTGTATCTGTGCAAGTCCCTATTCTGAGCATGCAGAGATGCACCAGGCAGCCTCATTTGAGGACAGGTTACTTTCTACTGTTACTTTCTACTGTTAGTTTTACCCTACCCTGTGCCTGCTTACCCTACCCTGTACCTGTTTGCATTCTCTTCCCCTCCTTATTGTTTTACTATGATTTTATTAGATTGTAAGCCTATGCGGCAGGGTCTTGCTATTTACTGTTTTACTCTGTACAGCACCATGTACACTGATGGTGCTATATAAATAAATAAATAAATAATAATAATAATAATAATAATAATAATAATGTAATTCCATTGAGTGATTCAAGAGATCAATCACAAGTGATGCAGAGCTAGGGCTTTTCTACACAAGGCATTTATTTTGTGCTCATCATTCCCTACTCAAGTTTGCTTATGGGTTCTTTAGATGACATCCAGTTTTGCTTTTGTGTCTAATGAGCACTTTTTTAACAGCAGGGAAAATGCAGCATTTAATAGTGAAAGTGAAAGAAACTGTGCTTTTTGCCATTCCACTATACCACAGTGCCACCTGGAGGTTATGTAGTGGAAAAACAGGAAAGGAAGTGCTATTTGTAAAGTGCTTGGATCTCAGTTCTGCCATGAAACTGAAAATAGACACAGTGGATTAACAGCCTGTGTCAAAAAGTTCATGGAGTGGATTTATCTGTCCCCAGAGCTGACTGATTGAAAAGAGCCCAGCTTAGACCAGCGAGTCATACAGAGACTCAATGGACAATATCTTTTATGTGTGCATGCCTTGAGAAAACAGGGCTAACATTATTAAGCATACATATATATATATATATATATATATATATATATATATATATAATCATATTAGCAGTTCTCTCATTACATACCAGTGCGTCCCAAGACACAGTAAAAGAATTATTGTTGTACTCTAGTGCAGTACAACAAGGGAAGAATTACAATATTTCTAAATGTTTCTTAGACAATACTGCAGCAATATATTTCTTAAAGCGTAATTAACTTACTTCATCTTGGGAGTTGTTGTTCATTCTCTTCTCATCTATTTCTATGAGACAGAAAAACACAATTAGAGGAAATTAGACAAACAGTACAATGCTAAAGTAAGTCCCACTGAATTCAATAGGCCGAACTGTCAGGTAAGTGTATATAGCAGGGGTGTCGACCCTCTTTCAAACTCCAGGGAGAATTCAGTTTCAGAGAGACACTCAGGGGGCTGCATTCCAGTAGTGGGTGTGGCCAAAGGCAAAAAGGGTGGGGCCAAAAATATACCAGCCAATTGCAGCTTAAAGCTCTTACTTCCACTAACTAAGACTTAGGAGAGACCTTTCAACCTTTTAGAATTTGGCAAAAACTGGGCAAAACCAGGAAAACCACCAAATGATCAGCAGTTGGGGGAGATGAGGCATGGCCATTTGGGGAACCCCAGAGGGCTGGATTGAGTCCCCAGATTTAACCCACGACCCTGAGGTCCAGCCATATAGTAACTGTTGCAGGTCTGACATCTCTAGGAACGGGCGCAGCTGGCACACTAGCTTTAACATGCAAATGCGCTCCTGGCCACCGCTGAAACCTGGGCATCCAGGTTCAGGGCTGAATCCAGAAGTACACCCAAGCTGCGGACCTGTGTTTCCAGGGGGAGTGTAACCCCATCTAGCACAAGCTGAATCCCTATTCCCTGATCTGCCTTTCGACTGACCAGGAAGCAGGAGCACCTCTGTCTTTTCAGGATTAAGCTTCAAATTGTTTGCCCTCATCCAGTCCATTATTGCCTACAGTCACTGGTTTAGCACTGAAACAGCTTCCTTGGAATTGGGTGGAAAGGAGTAGTAGAGTTGGGTGTCATCAGTGTATTGGTGGCACCACACCCCAAAGATAACCTCTCCTAACGGTTTCATGTATATGTTAAATAGCATGGGGAACAAAATGGAACCCTGAGGGACTCCACAGGCCAACAGCTTCTGAGTCCATCCCTCCCCCTCCAGGAAGGAATGGAGCCACTGTGAAACAGTGCCTTCAAGTCCCATCCCAGCAAGGTGGCCCAGAAGGATACCATGGTCGATGGTATCGAATGCCGCTGAGAGGTCCAGCAGAACCAGCAGGGACACACTCCCTCTGTCCAGTTCCAGGCATAGGTCATCCACCAAGGCAACCAAAGCTGTATCTGTCCCATAACCAGGCCTGAAGCCAGATTGAAAAGACCAGGATAGAAGCATTATTAATAACAAGAACAAGAAAATACACAACAATACACAAAATAAGGAATATGCCATTCCTTATTCCCACCCCACCCAACATACACACACTCGTTTTTGTGTCTCACTTAATTTACTTGGGACCAAGGTTTGCCAGCTAAAACCAAGTTGAGGCTTGGTGTGCCAACATGCCTCAATCACATCAGCCTATGGAAGGGAGTGATCAATCATGCCTCATCTTTTCTCACCAGCATTGAATCATTCATTCACTCATTCATTTTTGGTCTAATACCAACATTAGGATTCCATTTCTCTTTTTGTCACAATAACTTCCACAAATGAATGTTGATCAGTTTTAGAATTCAGTTGATGTCTTAAACACAGCCTTGTCAAAATTATTTGGAAAGAAATCAGTAAACGTTGAATGTCTTTTCTTGAAGAAAATACCAAAAAGGGCCCATTGTGCAGCTAGCAATTGTCTGATTAAAAAACAAACAAAATAAACCAAAATGACCAGTAACTAAAAGGTTGTAACTACATGGATTACAATGCAGTCCTACATAGGCACTAGGGGGGACGCATATATAATCTAACAAAAAGCATTATCTAAACCAGAATTGGGCAGAAGATAAAACTAGGTGAGCCAACTCATGGCTACCAGTTGCCGGGATTCTTGCAAAGCATAATGCTGGCTGAGTTGTTGGCTTCTCTACAGTCCTGCCTGTCTGCCCAATTTCCCTCTTCACCTCTTAATCAACTGTAGAGTGGTGGAAGAAACTGGGCTCAGAGAAAGTACCATGTTTGCTGTGGGGTCTCTGAGCTCATTTCTTTCAATTTGTGGAGCAAAGAGTCCCCATTACCTTCAGAATTGTATGTTCTTTGACCTTGAGCTGAATTCCAGGACTCCAGGTGGAGAACAGGGAGCATAACCATGTTTCCTGATTTCTGCCCAAGCCGTGTCTCCAACAGCTCACTTTAGCCAGGGAGCTCCTTGACCTTCTGCTCACTGCCCACTTTCTCTTCAGCCACAGGAAACTGGGAGGTATGTCAATAACAACCATGATGACCAAATATGGAGTTGAGTTGGGTGTATACACAAGTTCAGGTGGCACCTACACTGATTCCAAGATGATGACGATGATTGCATTTATATCCCGCCTTTTTTCCCTCTTAAGGAACCCAAGGCGGCGTACATAATCCCCCTCCTCTCCATTTTATCCTCACAACAACAACCCTGTGAGGTAGGTTGGGCTGAGAGTCTGTGACTGGCCCAAAGTCACCCAGTGGGTTTCCATGGCTGAGTGGGGACTAGAACTTGGATCTCCCGACTCCCAGTTGAACACTTTAGCCACTACACCACACTGGCTCTTTCAATATAGATGCTGAAAGAAAGCTGTTGATCAAATAAACTATTCTTTTAAAATTTGATTTATGTCCCATTTTTCTCCCCACCCCACGGCACTCAACTATGACTTTGGCATGGATATGGGGCAAACATGTATGATCCAATCAAATCAGAGGCCAGAACCATCGCTCAGTATTTGAACATTGCATTTTCAATGAAAAAGGAGTAAGTAGCTAGAGGTGGGAAAAATGCTGTGCTGAGATTGAAGACAGGTGCTTCCATTCAAAGCAGACCATCCTTGGGCTAGACAGGCAAATAGCCTGACCTGGCTGGCATACGGCTGCTTACTATGGCAATTCTCTTGCACTTATTCTTAGCTGAATAGGCTGCTGTGCCTGTGCCCTGCCCTAGTTGAAGACTTTTGATAAGCAACTGTGCTGGATTTAGCCACACACAACTTTCATGTGAAATTGCCAATTGTCATCACTATTTAGAGAGCTTTTCCACACAAAGCATTTATTCTGGACTCATGTTCCTTACAAGTTCTTTATATGTCATTGTGACCCTCCAGTTTCACTTGTGTGTGTTTTTTTCCCTGAGGACTTTCCCAGATTTTTTTAGAATGGGTAACTGGGGTGTTATTTCTGAAAGCACTGTTTCTACTTGTGCATTTGTGCTATTCTGCTGTAGCACAGCACCACCTAGAGGTTATGTCATGAAAAAGCAGAAAGGAAAAACTTTGTGTAGAGCTCACACCTAAATTCTACGCTGAAACCAAAAGAAGATACAGCGATCAACAGCCTTGTGTAGAAAAGCTCAGAATGTCAAACTGGGTCGGGGTTTTGGGAAGGTTTAGAATGTAATTGGGTCCTTTATAAAGGCAAGCCCTTCGTTACAACATTAAGGCAGATTGATGATTATCTTCTTGCCTTGTTCTCTACAGGAAAAGTGTATTACATGGTATGATCACACCAGTTAGGAAATTCCCATTTATTTATCACCTATGTATATATTTAAAGCCCTACAAAATCCTGCAAAAATAAGGAAGTATTTAAATTTCAGTAAACTAATCACTCTCTTCTTGACATTTAGTATTTGTGTAGCTCCTGCTATCTCTCTCTATACAGAGCCAACGCTCCGCCTCTTGATAAGAGGGCCCAGATTATAACAGACAGTCCAGGTGCTTATCAGTGCCTGGCACCAAGTAATAAAGCATTGGGATGATTGTAATAGGAAACGATAAGTATTGAAAATGATGTGTAAATAGTTCCTTGGGATTGAGGAAGGTTGTTTCTATGGTGCTGCTTCGTAATGAATGACACAATCTAAGAAAGGCAACTATAAAATTATTGAGCACACTTCCAGATAGTTCCATTTACAAGTGCACTCTCTGACACACCCAGAGATGGTCAAAACCATGAATCTCTTCTTAGAGATTCATGCTAGAGCTGAATAAATTTTTGATGAGAACTGCATCATTGTTTCAACCAGTGCTTGTACTTAGCCTGATGCAAAGCGCAGAACTGGCTGCAGATAGCTGTTTGTATTTGTATTTGTATGTTGCCTTCAGCTAGAACCAATCGTAGAAAGGTGGGATATAAACACCCAAATAAAATGAATAAATAAATATCTATTTCAAGCTTGTAGTTGGTCTGCTGCGGAATGTAGGGCGCTGTTTGAGGTCAAAGCATTGGTCCAATATTGACAACTCTGGCTGGCAGTAGCCCTCCAGGGTCTCAGGCACTGGTCTGATGACACATTAGACTGGAACCAAAAGGCATTTAAGGCTGATTTTAAAACAAACATGGGGGCTGGGGGCTCCAATTTTGGTGGGGCTGGGTTTCCGTCAAATCAGCCAGAACTCTAAAGGAGCTATCAAAAGTGCTGGACCAATTTTAGGGATAGGGTTCAGCATCTTGTAGTTCTGATGGAACTGAATGAAACCTGGAATGGATTCACAGACCAACCAAAATTGGAGCCTCCGGGCCCCACTGTCCACCAGCACTGATTCTGTATGGGTGTGTGTGTGTGTGTGTGTGTGTGTGTGTGTGTGTGTGTGTGAATGGAGGGGGGTCATGGATGGGTGTGAGTAGGGGGTGTATGGATGTGAATGAATAGGGTGGCTCCTCACACTTTGGGGGTTTTGTCCCAGCCACCACCAGTCCCAATCCCAGCCACCACCACTATGTACCCCCTGGGAATGTGTGCACTCCAACATAAATAAAAATGTTCTCAGCTTCCGGCTTAATGATTTTCACCAGCTGTGGAAAGGGCCATAGGTACGTTTGTCAGCCACACCGAATGAAACTATTAAGCATACTACCTCTAGTACTCTTGGTGACTTCAAGGACACATGAGAACAATACATCATTTTTAGACACAGGGTAGAATCGAATGTCAGCTTTGCGCGGGTGGCTCTGGCACTCTGGCAGTGGCATGGGCCCAGCCCTATCACTGGCAGCTGTGATGTAGCGCTTCCAGGGGTTAGTGCCACAAGAATTAGGAATACTCATTTCTGGAAAGGAAGCACTAGATTGCTGGAAGCACTAGATGGCTGGCTGCCTATGTGTTGCTGCCGCCAGCATGTCTGAACTCCCTCACAAGGGAAGGACTGGATTCAAATGTACCCATCACCAAGAGCGGTGATTGGCCCTGGTTGCTCATGGCATGCACATACAGTGCCCCCTGTGTGAGTAGAAATATATTCCTTTCAACCCTTATGGGGAAGGCACACGGCCGTGCTCCGTATATGTGCAGTTTACCTGATTGGCTTGTGTATATCAAGTATGCCACGTTCAATCTTAGTTAAAGCGTTTTAGGAAATAAAACTGGGTGAGAGACCTTTGCCTGAGACTTCAGGGAACCACCGGGCTCCATGGTTCGCCTTACTATCAGATATTATCTTATCGCATATAAACTCTCTTTTAATAACATTGACTTTACAGATGAAAGGAAATGTATGTGTTAGTGGCTAACAATTAATGCCTCTGATGGACGTTTCCATTGGTGTGTTGTTGTTTTCATCTCATGCGGGTGATGTCATGGAATAATAGCCCCATATCATATGCAAAGACTTGTAAAGATAAGGAAGTCCTATAGAATATAAATTACAACTCACATGCCAGTTAGAAGTACTTCTGCTGCCACAATCAATAAACCTGCCACGGGCTCATTAAATTTAACAAACTAAATTTGCTAGGAGAGGAAAGGAAGAACAATGAATGACCTGCTGAGGTGAAGCTCTGGTGAGCCATTAGAAAAGAAACCTCCCCTTTCTTGGAATCAGCATCTCCAAACTGCCAGCTACATCAAGTGGGACCTCACTAGTTCCTGCTTCTAATATTATCTTCTTTCATATGTTAATCCCTGCAAGAGCAAACAAGGCTCTAAAATGATATCCTTCACAAATTAAATCTACTCCTACTAACTAGGAGGAAAACATTTAAATAATCTTCATTGGTACTATATCTAATAAAATCTAATTAGTCTCCATTGGAGAATATTGACATTACTGGCATGCAGTTACATTACTCTCTACTGTCAACATATACAATATAAAAAGGATATTGTCCATGACGTCTGAGGAAGTGGATTATAGTCCAGAAAGGCCTGTGCCGCAATACATTTGTTTGTCTTTAAGGTGCCACAAGACTCAATGACCCTGTTCAGACAACACACTATCTCATGGTGGTTAAGCATTTTGAACCATGACTTAGCGTGTCATGTGAACCATTCCTAACCATGGTGGCTACATAACCACGGTTTAGCATGCTCACTAACTATTTGCTGCAAAAATGTGTTGTCTGTGTTGCTTAGTGTGTTGTCTGAATAGGCCCTTTGTTTGGTTTTGCTACTCTCTGAAAACTGTTGTCCATGACTGATAATCCGTTTATAAAAATAGCATGAGCCCTATGCAAGCATTCACGTGTTTGCATGTACAGCAAAGGTGTGTATAGGAGGGTGTAGGTGTGCATGTAAGCTCTTCCCACAATGTTCCCACACAGCTGGCTGTCAGTCTGTATAGGATTCTGTAAGCATGTTAAGCTGAACATATTATTTACAGAAGTTCTATGATCAAAAACCCTGATAAAACAGGGTTCATGATCAAGGAATCTCTGTAAGCGCATAGACCCTTCATTGTAGAGTTTATGGGAAATGGAGCAGAAAATTAGTTTTGCTAATCTCACCACTGATGGCCTACCCTATTATTATTATTATTATTATTATTATTATTATTATTATTATTATTTAAAGGATAGAGTTTGTCCATATAGGTCCTGGAAGGAAAAGGGCATGTATAGTTGTCTTGATTTAATTTCTAATAGAGATTATATATCCATGAATATTGGATAATATGATGAAACTGGATGATATGGAAATTCTTTGGTATCTCCATCTTAAGTATTTATACATAAATTACACATATTAGTAAATATCAGGAAGCCATTGACAGAGTTTGAGAACTTATCATCAGTAGAACTTGCACAGAGAGCATGGAAAGTATGGTCAATTTATCAAATGTTGTTGAGAATGTTTTGTGGAATATCAGGAGATTTATGGATATGCTAGGAAATCAATTTAAATGAGAAAGTTATCCAAGTATGGGAAATGGTGTTAACATTCCTAACACAAATTCAAAAAAAAAGAGGGGAAAAAAAAGAAAAAGTATGAAACAAGCAATAATCTCTACAGGAGAGGATCTTATATGTTGGGTTCCCTATACCATATGTATGAATGTCACAAAAGAATGCTTTTGGTCAGATAAGTTTAAGACTATATTACAAATAATAAACAATACATAACAAAAACACTGAAGTTGGCAATATTGGGAAAGTGCACAGAGCAGAAAGATGGGCTAGTCCATAAAGGCATGACAATGCAATTATAGATAGTTGCAAGAATTGAAATAGCTGCGCACTGGAAAGACCCAGAGAAATTGTCAACTGCAACTTGGTCCAATAAAATTGGGAACTTTCCCATAACAGAGAAGTCCACACAACAGGTCCCATGTGTTCAGGGTCATGGAATATTGGATGAGATTTAAAATGGATTTGGAATTGTTCTTGAAATATTCAGACATGAAGGAGGAACCGTTAGAAACTCAATGACATTATCACATTACATTGGAGTATTACTTTGTATTGTAATTGCTACATGTCTTGTTTATCGGGACGTTTACAGCTTGTTTCCTTTTTCCTCTTTCCCCTAAATTGTTTCAAAACTGAATTACAATTATTACTGTTTATATAAATATGTACTGTTTACTTAAATGCACCAGTCTGTTGAAGAGATTTCCGTAACATTTAATAAAATGTAAGTTGCTAAGAAATCTAATGTAGCCGTCCCCTTCATCTATGCCTATTCTGCTGCTCTTGGTGGTTGCCAAAATCTCAGGCCTAGCCACCATATTTTCTTATTCTCATGTGCAAGGGCAGGAAAAGTTGGTCTGCCCAACAATTTCATTGATTAACACACTCGGACAGCTGTTCAGGCCCAAACCAGAGTTGACATCAAATGTGTGAATGGAATTAAATGTGCACAGTTTAAACCATGTAGACAGCAGTCACTGGGAGGCCTGAGCAGTGTCAGGGCCACAGGGGCAGCGGAGGGAGAATTTAACCCTTTTCCTTTCTGCTTTAGTCCCAATGAAAATCGCTTTCTTCTTAATCCCAAAGCTGTTATTTACATCGGGAGGGAGACCTTCATTGGCATCTAATTTGGTACTTAGACTGGGTCAACAGAGCTAGTAATAGCCTTAGCTAGACCTACCTGCTATCCCGCGATGGAGGAGGGAAGATCTCGTGTTGTGTTTATCGCGAGATCCCTCCTCTGTCTACACGTGACAACCTCAGCAAGAGAGGCGTCGCGTCCACCATTTTTTAGTTTTTTAAAGGACCAGCAGCGCACGAACGCTTGTGCGCTAAAGGTAAGTGTTTTTTTTAATTTAAATTATTTTCCCCACTCCCCACCCCACCCCCAATAGGCGTGGAGATGGGTCAACCCATGGCACCTGGCCACATGTTCAGCCTGAGACCGCGGAAAAACCGGGGCCAAAAGGGAGGGCTATATCCCAGGGCAAGGGAGGGAGGATCCCTCCCTAATCGTGGGATCCCCTGTGCATCATGTGGACGATCCCGGGGTTCGCCCCAGGATAAAGCCCCGTTTAGCTAAGGCCATAGATATAAATGGAAAAAGGCTAATTCATGGGCGTACTTCATTTGATTTGGGTGTCATTGATCACCGGACGAATTGTAATCAAGTGTATTAACAGTCTCCATTGAAGACCATTCTGTTGGAGGCGGTGTGGGGTATTGTAGTTGCGGTAATGGTGGGGCTGGTAAAGTGGTTTACTAGGCAAAACTGCCAGTGGCCATGGCATGGTCAAAGAGACGGGAAGTTTCTTTCAGCACTGAGAGGCAGAGGTGCAGCCAGCACTGGATGTACATGGCTTTTGAGCATGTGTGCAAGCTGCAAGGGCTGCTATCCATTCAGCAACTATATGCCTGCATGGTGTTGGTTGCAGCACCCTGCCTCAGCAACCACCATTATAAATTGTGCATCACCGGCCAGAACTAATCTGCAGTGTTTCATTCACATAAGCAAGTCGATACTTGACGCTGTTACCAATAAGTAATGAACATGTGTGCATGAACCAGTCTTTAGGATGATATTTAGGTTATCTATCTATCACAGAAAATAAAATACGTCTGTACCAGCTTTACCACCTATGTGCATTGCTTCAGTCTTATATCCAGCACTGCTTAATTGGATGAAATATTTTACAGTGGTATGGTATGATAGATTACAAGCCCTTATCCTAAATTCTTAAAGTCAAAGTAATCAAATAATAACACCAATAAACATTTACGTTTTGTATATCAGTGTGATGGGGGGGGAGAGCTGTGTTGTCTTCTTTAGGAAATCTGCAAAATCAGCAGTTGTTAATGACTGCTTTTACTGATGTATGGCCTTGCAGAAAGTTTTATGACTAAAGCATAAGCACAAAATTGATATTGAAAGCAGCTGTTATTGGCTTTGCTAGCTACTAACTTCCTGTGCCAAAGGATGCTGCATGCCTCTTACACTGCTGTTGAGAAGAACCACCCAGAGAGCTTCAGCTATGGGGCGGTATATAAATGTAAATAATAATAATAATAATAATAATAATAATAATAATAATAATAAGAAGAAGAAGAAGAAGAAGAAGAAGAAGAAGAAGAAGATTGAAGTTACAAGGCACATCTCTTTCCCCACTCCCTGTTTAATCTAGGATTCTGTGTTTGTCCTGCAGCCTTGTTCACTCTTAGTCGTATAGGAAAGAGAGCTAGGATAGATCTTAAATCAGAGCCAGACAGCAATATTAGGACATAATTTAGAAACCACTTCCCTAGCAGATTGTGCCATCAGTCTCCAGGTTTCCAGCTGACCTCTAACCAGTTTGGGACTGAATTCATTCACAGATGACCCTAAGCGCTCTCTGCTACGCTCTGGCTTGGTTTGACTTCAGTTCTTGCTGCTTCCCACAAAATATCTCTAAAAGCTGGATTTTCCATCAGGAAATCTTATATTGCACCACAGCACACACTCACACACTCACACGTGTGTGTGTGTGTGTGTGTGTGTGTGTGTGTGTGTGGGCACATATATATCCATAAATCTCTAAGTAGCTGTCTTACACAGCTGAGAAAGGAAATCTCCTGGAACTTGCTTTTAAAAGCATGTTAAAGAGAGCCAGTTGTTTAAAAAAGAAAAAAGTGTCAACATGCATAGATTAGTCATCAATCCTTTGTGTGGAGTGTTGCAATGCTTCTTCAACATCTGTTTTTGATATAATCTGGTTCAGCAGAGAAAACTTTACTAACAATGGAAATAATATTTCAGGGGAAACCAAGGGGATATCCAGAAACCACCTGTTGGAGTTCAGAAAGTTTAACTATGGTTTTTCTTGGAATTGTCTCAGGTGCTGTGAAAAAGTCTTACTACTTTTGGTTCCTATTCTGTTAGAATACTCAAGCAGTGCTGCATCACCACAAAGACAGGTCAGCAGAGATGCAAAATATGCATCTCTTAAAGTATTTTATCTAAATGTCAGCATAGATAGAGATTTGATCTCTATCACTGTGGTGTAGGGAGAGGGCAGATCTACACCAAGCAGGATATGACACTTTGTAAACGTTTTGAAAACTGTATATGGTGTGTGTCCTGGGCCTCAACAATTGTCACTACTGTTATAAACTGTTTTAAAGCAGTCGTGTAGATCCTGCCCAAGTGTGGTGTGGTGGCTAAAGTGTTGGACTGGGAGTCGGGAGATCCGGGCCAGATCCACACACAGGCTTTGGGATGCCCTGAAGGCGTTTTAGGGCACCCCGAAATCGATGATGTAGACCCTACCTTAACCGTTCCAAGAAGAGGCAGAGGAGGAGGAGGAGGCGGCCCCGCATTGCCCCTTGAGGGGACGGGATGAAGAGTTGCCGCGCCCGGCGGCTTTGCCGGGGAATCAGCTGCCGCCCACCTACCCGCTGGCCTCCTTTTGCCGGCGAAAGAGCCACCCAGGTAGGAGAGCTCAGCGGAAGAGCCGCCGCCGGCTTCCGCCGAGCTTTATGACCCGGGCGGAAGCCAGCGGCGGCTTCTTCTGCCGAGCTCTCTGACCCGGGTGGGCCCGGGTGGCTCTTTCGCCGGCAAAAGGAGGCCGGCGGGTAGGTGGGCGGCAGCTGATTCCCTGGCGAAGCCGCCGGGCGCAGCAACTCTTCATCCCGTCCCCGCGAGGGGCGATGCGGGGCCTCCTCCTCCTCCTCCGCCGCCGCTTTCTGTAGGAGAAACATCATTTCTCCTACAGAAAGTGGTGGAAGGAACTAGAGGGCCAGCAATCCTTGACTTGTTATTGACCAATAGGGATGACTTAGTGGATAAAGTGGCAGTTACGGGAACTCTGGGGGAAAGTGACCACGTCATACTTGAATTCTTGATTATGAAGGAGACAAAAGTCGAGCGTAGCCATACACGTACTCTGGATTTTAGGAAAGCTGATTTTAATAAACTCAGAACTATAATAAGTAAGGTCCCGTGGCAAGGGAGCCTAAAAAGAAAAGGAGTGCAGGATGGGTGGGAATATCTAAAAAATGAAATTTTAAAGGCACAGTTACAAACAATTCCAACAAGGAGAAAAGATAGAAGACAACAGAGGAAACCAATGTGGCTCCACAAAAAGCTTATTGATGAACTGAAAACAAAAAGGGATACATATAGGAAGTGGAAGGAAGGCCAGGCTACAAAAGAAGAGTACAGACAAGTGGCGCAGAAGTGCCGAAATGGCGTCAGGAAGGCTAAAGCTCAGAATGAGCTGAGATTAGCGAGGGATGCTAAAAGCAATAAAAAGGCTTTCTTCAGATACGTGAGTAGTAAAAGACAGAGGAAAGAAATGGTGGTTCAACTGCTTAATGAGGATGGCAAATTGATAACAGACGACAAACAAAAGGCTGAAGTGCTCAATTCCTACTTTGCCTCTGTCTTCTCCCAAAAGCAGATCTATGACCCCCCTGGAAAAAGTGAAGCAGAAGTTGAGGGGGCAGGATTGCAGTTTGAGATTGATAAACAAATGGTCAAAGAACACCTAATTTCCTTGAATGAGTTCAAATCCCCAGGGCCCGATGAACTGCATCCAAGAGTAATGAAGGAGCTAGCGGAAGAACTCTCAGAACCTTTGTCTATTATCTTTGCAAAATCATGGAAGACGGGTGAGGTGCCGGACGACTGGAGGAGGGCTAACGTTGTCCCTATCTTCAAAAAGGGCAAAAAGGAGGAACCTGGGAACTACAGACCAGTCAGCCTGACATCCATCCCTGGGAAAATTCTGGAGCAGATTATAAAGAAGTCAATCTGTAAACACCTTGAAATCAATGCAGTGATTACTAGAAGCCAACATGGATTTGTCAGGAACAAATCCTGTCAGACTAATTTGATCTCATTTTTTGATAGGATAACCTCCCTTGTGGACTGTGGGAATGCTGTGGATGTCATATATCTTGACTTCAGCAAAGCTTTTGACAAAGTACCACATGACATTCTGATTAACAAACTAGCTAAAAGTGGGCTAGATGGAACAACTATTAGGTGGATCCACAGTTGGCTACAGAATCGGACTCAAAGAGTACTTATCAATGGAACCTTCTCAAACTGGGGAGAGGCAACGAGTGGGGTGCCGCAGGGCTCAGTCCTGGGCCCAGTGCTCTTCAACATTTTTATTAATGATTTGGACGAGGAGGTGCAGGGAACGCTGATCAAATTTGCAGATGACACCAAATTGGGTGGGATAGCTAATACCCTGGAAGACAGAAACAAACTTCAAAGTGATCTTGATAGGCTGGAGTGCTGGGCTGAAAACAACAGAATGAAATTTAATAGGGATAAATGCCAAGTTCTACATTTAGGGAATAGAAACCAAATGCACAGTTACAAGATGGGGGACACTTGGCTCAGCAATACTACAAATGAGAAAGATCTTGGAATTGTTGTAGATCACAAGCTGAATATGAGCCAACAGTGCGATATGGCTGCAAGAAAGGCAAATGCTATTTTGGGCTGCATTAATAGAAGTATAGCTTCCAAATCACGTGAGGTACTGGTTCCTCTCTATTCGGCCCTGGTTAGGCCTCATCTAGAGTATTGCGTCCAGTTCTGGGCTCCACAATTCAAGAAGGACGCAGACAAGCTGGAGCGTGTTCAGAAGAGGGCAACGAGGATGATCAGAGGTCTAGAAACAAAGCCCTATGAAGAGAGACTGAAAGAACTGGGCATGTTTAGCCTGGAGAAGAGAAGATTGAGGGGAGACATGATAGCACTCTTCAAATACTTAAAAGGTTGTCACACAGAGGAGGGCCAGGATCTCTTCTCGATTCTCCCAGAGTGCAGGACACGGAATAACAGGCTCAAGTTAAAGGAATCCAGATTCCGGCTGGACATCAGGAAAAACTTCCTGACTGTTAGAGCAGTGCGACAGTGGAATCAGCTACCTAGGGAGGTTGTGGGCTCTCCCACACTAGAGGCATTCAAGAGGCAGCTGGACAACCATCTGTCAGGGATGCTTTAGGGTGGATTCCTGCATTGAGCAGGGGGTTGGACTCGATGGCCTTGTAGGCCCCTTCCAACTCTGCTATTCTATGATTCTATGATTCTATGATTATGTACGCTGCCTTGGGTTCCTTGGAGGAAAAAAGGAGGGATAAAAATGCAATCAATCAATCAATCAATCAAGCATTTTGGTACTGTTTTGTGAGCTGACAACTGCATGGCAAATTTTGGAGATTTGTAAAACCCAAAAGATAATTACATTCTGATCTGCATATTAGGCTGGGAGGTGTGGATCCCAGCCTAATATATGGAAGTGGTGGGGTGACTGCAGGAAAGGCATGACGTCATGTGAGTACCGCACTGCAAAATGACAAACCAGGCATGATGAGAGTGCGGTAAAACACTGGTGTGATATTTATTTATTTATTTAATTATTACACATATATATATATATATATATATATATATATACCGCCCCATAGCCGAAGCTCTCTAGGCATTTACAAAAGTTAAAAACAGTAAACATTTTAAAATATACAAAATTTAAAACCATCAAAAACAACAGTATAAAAACAACAGTATCCATTTAAAAACAACAGTTCTGGGGTCCGTTAAAAAACAAACTTATTTATTTATTTATTTAATTACATTTATATACCGCCCCACAGCCGAAGCTCTCTGGGCGGTTTACAACATTTTAAAATAGTAAACATTAAAAGTATACAATTTAAAAACACACACACACACACACACATAAAAACAGTATAAAAACAACAGTATCCATTTAAAAACAACAATTGTGGGGTCCATTAAAAACAAACTTAACGTTGTTAAATGCTGTTAAAAAGCTGTTAAAAAGCTGTTAAAAATGCCTGGGAAAAGAGAAAAGTCTTGACCTGGCGCCGAAAAGATAACAATGTTGGCGCCAGGCGAGCCTCATCGGGGAGATCATTCCACAGTCGGGGGGCCACCACTAAAAAGGCCCTCTCCCTTGTTGCCATCCTCCGAGCTTCCCTTGGAGTAGGCACTCGGAGGAGGACCTTAGATGTTGAGCGCAGTGTACGGGTAGGTTCATGTCGGGAGAGGCGTTCCATCAGGTATTGTGGTCCCAAGCCATGTAGGGCTTTATAGGTTAAGACCAGCACCTTGAATTGGGCTCGGAAACATATAGGCAGCCAATGCAAGCGGGCCAGAATCGGTGTTACATGCTCAAACCTCCCTGTTCCAGCTATCAATCTGGCCGCCGCATGTTGCACAAGCTGCAGCTTCCGGACCATCTTCAAAGGCAGCCCCATGTAGAGGGCATTGCAGTAATCTAATTTGGAAGTTACCAGAGTATGGACAACTGAAGCTAGGTTATCCCTGTCCAGATAGGGGCGTAGCTGGGCCACCAACCGAAGTTGGTAGAAAGCACTCCGTGCCACCGAGGCCACCTGAGCCTCAAGTGACAAAGATGGTTCTAGGAGAACCCCCAAGCTACGAACCTGCTCCTTCAGGGGGAGTGCAACCCCATCCAGAACCGGTTGAACACCCCCCATCCGATCAGAGGAACCACCCACCAGCAGCATCTCAGTCTTGTCTGGATTGAGCTTCAGTTTATTAGCCCTCATCCAGTCCATTGTCGCAGCCAAGCACCGGTTCAGCACATCCACAGCCACACCTGATGAGGATGAAAAGGAGCAGTAGAGCTGCGTGTCGTCAGCGTACTGATGACAGCGCACTCCAAAACTCCGGATGACCGCACCCAACGGTTTCATGTACATGTTAAACAGCATGGGGGACAAGACCGATCCCTGCGGAACTCCATACTGAAGTGTCCACGGGGCCGAGCAATGTCCCCCAAGCACCACCTTCTGGAGCCGTCCTGCTAAGTAGGAGCGGAACCACTGCAATGCAGTGCCCCCCACTCCCAACTCAGCCAGACGTTCCAGAAGGATACCATGGTCGATGGTATCGAAAGCTGCTGAGAGATCAAGGAGAATCAACAAAGTCACACTCCCCCTGTCCTTCTCCCGACATAGGTCATCATACAGGGCGACCAAGGCTGTTTCCGTGCCAAAGCCGGGCCTGAAACCCGACTGAAATGGATCCAGATAACTTAGCGTTGTTAAATGCTGTTAAATGCCTGGGAGAAGAGAAAAGTCTTGACCTGGTGCCTGAAAGATAACAGTGTCAGCGCCAGGTGAGCCTCATCGGGGAGATCATTCCACAGTCGGGGGGGGGGGGGCACCAACGAAAAGGCCCTCTTCCTTGTTGTCATCCTCCGAGCGTCCCTCGGAGTAGGCACTTGGAGGAGGACCTTAGATGTTGAGCACAGTGTACGGGTAGGTTCATGTCGGGAGAGGCATTCCATCAGGTATTGTGGTCCCAAGCCATGTAGGGCTTTATAGGTTAAAACCAGCACCTTGAATTGGTGATGGAGCCCTACATTCCATATACTACTTTCATAGGGTTATATCCTGCTTTTTATTCCACATTTGTAATTATTTGACACAAGATGTAGATATGGCCCTGCATTGCCATTTAGCAATTCTAAGTACGCAGAGGAAAATTATTCCAATCAATGTTCTTCATGCACACTGGGCACATTTCTTGAAGCCAAATCCCCTGCCAGTCTTTAAATCATTTAGTGCAGTCTGACATTCAGTGTCTCCTTGGAAGCAAAAGTTGAGGAAGTCAAGCAGGCAGCTGTGATCGTTTCTGAGAAACTGCCATTAGATTGCAATGATTTAGCTGGGGGTGGGGCATTGTTCCATTTTTCAAAGCAGCATTACAGAGCACAGTGGCTCCCATTTACGACATCCGTGGTGATAGATTCTTAGGCTCAGGCTTTGGAATTTGCAGTTGCAGCAGGAGGCCATTGAGGAGTAATGGCATAGCTCTGGACACAGGTCACAGAACACAGGCATTGAACAGATCACGTGTGGTCTAAGAGGGTGGCAGCGCTCACAGAGTTTCTGCTGGGATGGAGCAGACTGCCAAAGGTGATGGGGTGCTTGTCTTGTTGCACACGTGGGCTTCTCTAGTCTCTCTCCCAAAGAAAAAGAAGGCAGATCTCCATTTCTGCCTGGTAGGCCATTTTAGACCCTGGATGTAGGGCAGAATCCTATGCATGTTTAGACAGAAATAACAACCTACCCCAGCCAGCCATGCAGGCTGAAGCATGCTGAGGGTTGCAGGGCTTTTTTTCCTGTCTAAACATGCATAGGATTGCGCCCTTAATAGTCTTATGAGGTGGAGGGGCAGTTAGGCAGCGGTGAAAAAAGGCTTGGAAAATCTGATTAAAAAGAGAGTTTCTGAGCAGGTGCAGAATTTCATGTTTTAAACTCACTGAACTCATCAAGGCACCCCCTCATGGCAATAGGAATAAAATTGTGTTTGCTTCTGTCATCCTGACGATAGAACTCATGCAATTGGGAGTAAGAACCATTTTGTTGTAGAGAGTGTTCACATATATTTAAAATAAAAATAGTAAGATGAGCATCTAGAACAATGTACATGGCCGGCCGCCCTCTAACTATGAAATAGTTTTTTTAAAACAAGAAGGAAGGAAGAATACTGAGCAAGAATACTGAGGGTTAGTCCTGGTGGGCCCTTGCATACCAATGCCAGCCCAGGTGCAGACACCTGGGGCATGTCTAGACCTCTCGGATTTCCAAGAGGGAGAGGGGAGGAACTCATGATTTTATGATTGCCAGATCATCCCCCTCAGTCCACACATGGCGTGCAATGTCCCAGGAGGAAGAGGACGTCGCGCCCGCCTTTTTTAAAAAAAAAGAAACAGGAGCTGGAGCGCTCCAGCGTAAAGGTAAATGGTTTTTTTTATAAAAAGCTGTGACCCCGCTCCCTCCCACCCCCAATGGGCATGGAGCACTTGCAGAGCTCCATGCCCTGTGTCCCGGCTCCTCACGTTTTCTCGGGAGGAGCCGGGACTATACCGAGATGTTTGCCCACACATCCTGCAGTGTCAGGATCATCATGGAACCGTGGGAAAAAATGTGAAAAATGTGTAGGACCATATCCTGGGGAAATGCAAGGATCATCCCTCCCTGCTCCCTGGATCCCCTTTGCATCATGTGGATGCACAAGGACGATCCCTGGAATATCACCCCATCTAGACATGCCCCTGGGTTCCTTTATCTGCTGCTCTCTGGGTAATCATTGGGGCTTGGTGGGCTGGGAGGTCCTTGTCTTTAGCCCCAAGGTCCAGCCTTGGTTGCACCACTGCCCAGAGGAAGATTTCCCTTTAGACAGCTCTAAGGTTGCATAGTTTCCCAGCAGTGTTGGAGATCTCAGTGGAAATTCACATATAAACACACAACAAAACTCTCTGATGAGGCGGGGTACTTGGCTAGAAGGTGAAATATCCTGCTTCCTCTGAGAGTGCAACCAGTGAGGGCTGGGGATTCTCCCTCCCCTTCTCCTCGATTGCTTAAATGTATTGCCTGGCCCCACATTCTGAATCTTGAGTCTAACCAGCCATATGAGCTGGGACCATCACAGAGGTGCCCAAGTAGTTAATGCCCCAAGTAGACTTGCGGACTAGTTTTTTTATTTCCAGAAACATCCTTATGACATGTTTAAAACATATGGCAAAACAGCAACCTCTCAGTGCTTCATCAGGACAGCCAGTTTTACATCCAGGGCTTTCATGAACAGCCTTTAGCATATAACCTCTTTTCAAGCTGAAAATGAATGTGGCCAAGTAATGGGAGCCCTGCTGGACCAGGCCCAAAGTCTGTCTAACTTAGCAGCCTGCTTTGTATATATCATTTCTGCAGGGATTCTGGGATTAGTGATCCTGTCCCATCCCTCTGCTGAGGCCTAGAAAGTGCCCTTCCTCTGCCTTGCTCTGCTCTAAGTTAAATTAGTAGGCCTTGTGGCAGAGAAATGGGAGGCAACAGCAGTGGTGGTGGAGTATCTCCAAGCTTTTTGAGAGCATTCAGTCTGAATGCTCACACAAAGGCTTGACCCCTTTCAGAGTGAACAGCAGAATGCTTGTGCAGACCTAGAGACCATCAATGGGCAGCAAAGCATCTGTTATTTCACTTATTATCCTATTTTTTATCACCATGGGGGGTACTATTTGAATTGTCTGCCAAAAGCATCAAAATCTCGGGGCCATTTCTGTTTGAAACCCACAAGCGTGGGACCTCGTACGGTTTCTTACTTGCAGACGCTCTTACACATTTGGGTAGGAAATACTCTCAGCCAGGGCAAAGTTTCTATGAAACCATCAGACAGAAGAAGAAACAAAAAAATAAAGAAATCATCTCCACTGACTATTCAGTCATATAGGACAGCTTTTCGTGATATTATTATTAGTTATGTTCTGATCCCTCCCATCTTCCAAAGAGCTCAGTGCAATGTACAACAGGGGTGGGCAGAACCTAGATCTCCAGATGTTTTGAACTTTAACTCCCAGAAGCCCCTGCCAGCATGGCCAATGATCAGGAATGCTGGAAGTTGAAGTCCAAAACATCTGGAGACCTAGTTTTCGCCCACCTCCTGGTGCACAAGGTTCTTTTCCATTTCAATTGATACACATAGTAACCACATGAGGCTGGTGAGAGATAAAGCAAGATCATCCAGGTGAGCTTCATGGCTTAGTGGAGAGAAGGGACGGGAGAATCTGTCAATTTTGCTTTCTCCCACTTTCCAGTCTTCAGTTTATCTACAAGCGAATTCTTATCCTTTTGTTGCGCCATAGCCACTATAGACAACATTTTAAAACATTTTTTGGGTAGGGAAATGAATTTCGGGGCAGTGGTGTGGGGTGTGTGTGTGAGAGCCACATGCACTCTGTGGACTGTTTGTTAGCCACCCCTAACATAGTAGTTTGAAAGTGCGAAATTAATTAAGTTCACATTAAAATGTGAACAGAACCAATTTCTCCCCCATCCTTAGGACAGCTGAACCTATCCCTAGTGCAACACTCTAATCATTGCCCCACGCTGGCTGAGATACATTCGGTGTCATAGTAGGCATGCTGGCATTGTCAAAGATATGGTGTTATCATGGTAGCAGAGGATGAGGAGAAAGAATATTTTCCAAGACAGAAATTGCTCTGACATGGTTTAGTCACAGAAGTGGCTTTGGGAAGCTGCATTTTAGGCAACTAGGGCCACACTTCACTGTAACTCAAGCCTCATTCACCATACAAAAGTGATGTTGCTTTAGTCTGGTGCACTACAAAATAGCTTCAGTGTTGCCTACCAGAAAATTCACACTTCATGGGCAAGTGACAGAATGGATCATATGCCTGGACATGCAATGCATTCAGCGCCTGGTGAAGTGGTCACCCGATTACTCCATTACTTGGCCACATTCATTTTCAGCTTGAAAAGAGGTTACGTGCTAAAGGCTGCTCATGACAGCCCTGGATGCAAAGCTGGATGCCCTGGTGAAGCACTGAGAGGTTGCTGTTTTGCCACATGTATTAAACATGCCATAGGGATGTGTCTGGAAAGTTTTTTAAAAACAAACACCTATAGTCCGCAAGTCTGTGGAATCCGTGTGGCTCGGGCAAAACCAGTCTGCTGAGGAATCTGTGATACACTAGGCCCGTCGCACAAACCCTTCTCAGGCCAAGCGCCACCACTTGAAAACCTGAGGGAAGGTTAATTAAAACCTTTCCCCTAGCTATGAGGGAAACAGGTTTAATATTGGATCTCTCTGAATATACTGTGGGGATAATCTGGTGTAGGTGTTTAATAACTGTAAGGCGGGTAAATAATGCCAAGCTGACACGTGGTATTTGGTAGCTAACAAAATAATAATAAGTTTATTGTTATTTAAAAGCTTTAAATAAAAATATAATACTTCCAATTCTGCCTAATCTAAACTCTCCATAAACCAACCACCTCACTGCCTTCACACCAATCCTAAGTCCCTAGAATCCAAACTCCTAAATAAACAACTCTCACTCTCTCTCTCTTTCTCTCTCTCATTCCCCAAACTCACACACCCCATAAACTCCCAACACTCTCCTTATATACTCCTTTCCCCAACCTATTACATCATAAACCACACCCACTCAGTTCTAACATTCCTAGGGTGACCATATGAAAAGGAGGACAGGGCTCCTGTATCATTAACAGTAATGTAGAAAAGGGAATTTCAGCAGGTGTCAATTGAAGAGGGTGAAATTCCCTCTTCATCACAACTGTTAAAGCTACACTAGCTATAGTAGAGTGACCAGATACAAAAAGGGCAGGGCTTCTGCAGCTTTAACTGTTGTGATGAAAAGGGAATTTCATCCTCTTCAATTGACACCTGCTGAAATTCCCTTTTCTACATTACTGTTAAAGATACAGGAGCCTTGTCCTCCTTTTCATATGGTCACCCTAAACATTCCATACTTAGCAGACATACTAACCTAGACGTATAAAAGATACTTAATTGTGGGGTAATGGCAGTGTGCGCATGTACGCACACATGCATTTCTGTATTAAATCACCGCCCCAGTTACAGCAGCCTTGCTTCTTCTGTGCAATGACTGAAGGCCATTTCTGTGCAAGAGAAGGCCATTCAAACAACCTATTGTTTTTTCACCTAAAATGTAAAGCATTGCTTAACTGCCTGAATAAGAAGAAGCCAGGGGGGAAAAAAGGATTCTAATGTTGCTTAATGGATATGAAATGCTGTAATGCTTTTATAGAAAAAAAGGAAGGAACATCAGTAATAGGGGAAGGGATGGGTACTTTTGAAATGGCTTTTAAATGGATGGTGGTGAAAATGGATCAGGAAACCTGTCAATGGCATTACTTTGAGGGCACATTAACAGTCTAGGGAACTAAATTTGGATTTCCCCATGAGTTGCTGCACACCACCGCTGGAAAGCAACATGGAATAACACATTAAAAGCTGCTCTGCTTTATAGTTTCAGGCAGAGTTGTCAGGAGTTGCAGTCAACAAACTCCCAAATATAAGTGTCAGAATCCTCCAAATCAGGAGCTTATTTGTATAGTCTTGTTTGTTGATATTAATAATATTATTAGTATGATTAATCTTTAAATATGCAATGCTTTACTTTAGCCACATTTTCAGGGCTTCATTGGTAATCTATAGATAGCCATTTTTAAATGAGCTGTTGTGTGCCTCTGTTCCCTTTATTTCAGCATTATTGAGTGCTGCTACCTATGTAGTCATTTTGGCACCACCCATAAACAAGTGGGAGGTTTGGAGAAGTACAAAACTTCAGGAAGCAAAATGTAACCCACCCACCCAAATCTCAATGAGGACTGAGCATGCGTAGAGGTTACAGAATGCTGGCTGACCAAAGGGTATGGAAACCAGTGGGGAGGGAGGGAGAATGCAATGGAGTATCTAGGGAAAGGGTACGGTTATCTGGCTGGAACACTGATCAGGAGCACATGGCAACATTCTGGGTTCTTCTACACGAGGCTGTTGCTCACTGTATCTACTTCTGGTTTTGTTACAGGATTGAGAACTGAGCTCTACACAAAAAACTTTTCCTTTCCTGCTTTTCCACTACACAACCTCTAGGTGGAGCTGTGCTATAGCGGAATAGCACAAATACACAAGGACAAACAGCACCATTTTCCTCATTCTAACCAATCAGCCCATTTCTCCTGTTCTAAAAAGCCCCCCCCCCTTTGCGGGAAAGTGCTCGGAAAAAACAGAAGCGAAACTGAAGGATCATGACATTATCTAAAGAGCCTGTAAACAACTGTGAGTAAGGAATCACAAGTGTGCAATAAGTGCCTTGTGTATTTATTTATTTATCATATTTATACCCTGCTCCTCAGCCAAGAAAGGCTCTCAGAGTGGCTTACAGTCTAATAAAGACATGACACACAAGGAACAGGAGTTCAGGAGGGAGGGGGGGAAGGGTGAGAGAGAGAGAGAGAGAGAGAGAGTCCAACAGGAGCAGGCCATGATGTTTCTTCGGCCTGCTCCTGTCCCCTTGCTCTTTCTTCTTCCCCACAGGGCCAAGATGACAGTTTGCCCTGTGGGGTGGGGGAAGAGTCTAACAGGTGCAGGCCATGATGTTTCTTCTGCCTGCTCCTGTCCCTTTGTTCTTTCTTCTTCCCCACAGAGCCAAGATGACAGTTTGCCCTGTGGGGTGGGGGAAGAGTCCAACAGGAGCAGGCCATGATGTTTCTTCTGCCTGCTCCTGTCCCCTTGTTCTTTCTTCTTCCCCACAGAGCCAAGATGACAGTTTGCCCTGTGGGGTGGGGGAAGAGTCTAACAGGTGCAGGCCATGATGTTTCTTCTGCCTGCTCCTGTCCCCTTGTTCTTTCTTCTTCCCCACAGAGCCAAGATGACAGTTTGCCCTGTGGGGTGGGGGAAGAGTCTAACAGGTGCAGGCCATGATGTTTCTTCTGCCTGCTCCTGTCCCCTTGTTCTTTCTTCTTCCCCACAGAGCCAAGATGACAGTTTGCCCTGTGGGGTGGGGGAAGAGTCCAACAGGAGCAGGCCATGATGTTTCTTCTGCCTGCTCCTGTCCCCTTGTTCTTTCTTCTTCCCCACAGGGCCAAGATGACAGTTTGCCCTGTGGGGTGGGGGAAGAGTCCAACAGGAGCAGGCCATGATGTTTCTTCTGCCTGCTCCTGTCCCCTTGTTCTTTCTTTTCTTTTGTGTAGAAAAGCTCTCTGTTGCACGTGTACAACAACACTTAATATTTGTATAGTACTTTTCTGTGTTTGGAGCACTACACGTTCATTATCTAGTTCTAATCCCTACAACAACCATATAAGGCAAGTCAATACCATTATCCGCCATACCAGCAGTCCCAAATAGCATGTGGCAAAAAAGAACAGTATCAAAGTTTTGTCCGACCACCTTGAAATCAGAAGACAACTATAGTCTTTAGCCACTGTGTCATACCAGCTCCCTTTATGGCTGCAGTCCTAAATCCACTCAGGAGTAAGCTCTACTAGACACAATAAGACTTACTTCAAGTAATCATATACATAGGATTACATTGTAACAATGCAACATGAACACGTAAAAACTCACCATGTGGACATTTAGTTGGACGTACACTATGTACCGCTATAGGATAGGGCACCCTCCTGCCTACTCTTTTCTAGCACTAGGGGTGTTCACATGGGTGTTCTTCACTCGGACAACCCCATTCTATTGAGTGCCTCCTGTGGAAAAAATGTCCCTAGAGTCAGAGATGATTTCCCTCTGATGTCTGCAAGCAGGAGAAGCACGCAAAGGGGTGCTTATTTACATGTCCCTCTTCCTTTATTGTGAGCTGATCCTGAACCCAGAGTTAGCCATAGTGCTGTAATTTTACTTTGATTTCTAGTTTCTTTTCCAGGTAGACCTCTGTGATGCAGTCATTGTGCACTCATACACTTGGCCTGCCGCTTAGAAGCTACTGAACTGACTTACCAGGAGGCGAATCCGTCATAATTACTAATGATGCTGGCGTGGGCCTTCGTTTCCTGATCTGTGGAGAATATAGGTGCAGGAGATTGATTAAATAACAGCCACAACCTGACATCCATGGTAAAAGACAAACTGCTAAGCTGTCCTATCTTGCTGAATGTCAGCATCCAAGAAGCATTCCACCTTCTGGATTGCTTTAACAATTATAAAAGCCAGAACACTTCCAACATCTGGCCATTCTTAAGCCTCTAAAAACAAATATTGCAAGTTATATCAACATGAACTTGTACCAGAAAACACCCACCCACTTTATTTCTTTATTTCAATATGATTCATTGTGCTGGGCTTGAGATCTGTTAAGACTACACTGATCCTGTTCAGAAGTCACACTATGCCATGGCAGTTAAGCATTTTGAGCTAAACATGATTGCTCAGCTAACCATTCCTAACCATGGTGGCTACATAATCAAGGTTTAAGCAAGTTCACTAACCATTTGCTGCAAAAGAATTAGTGATCTAACCATGGCTTAGTGTGTTGCTTGAACAGGCCCAGTGATAAGATGTAGATCATCAGGGTTGCTTCAGCTAAACAGGACTGGCATATGTCGAGGAGCTCTGGAAGTAGCATGAAAGTCTGGATTCTCACGGTGCTTCTGGAAAGGCTGGTTGCCTGTACAGCAGGGGTGGGGAAACTCTGGCCCGGGTGAAGTCCTCAACTGCTCAACCCCTTGGCTTCTCTGGATGAACACGCCTCCTTCCCCTGGCCCCGCCTCCTTTCTCCTGACCACTGATTGTTTGGTAGGTTCCCAACCTTTCTGGAGTTTCCCCCCCATTCTAAAAGGTTGAAATGTCTCTCTTAAGGCTTATAACAAGAACTTTAAGCTAAAATATGCTTGCGTTTTCAGCCTCATCCCAGCATGATCTACACTATTGCTTTAAAATGGTTTATAACAATTTTGACAGCTGTCAGGGCCCAAGACATGCTCCGTGTACCATTTTCTAACCATTTTCAAAGTGTCATATCTTGCTTGGTGTAGATCTGCCTTTGCCAAGCCCCCTTTCCCTTCAGCCCCATCCCCCATTTCAATGCAAGCCCCGGGGGGGGGGGGCTTTTCTAAAATTGAATTTGGCTCTCCACCCCGGCTGTGCAATTGAAGAGTACATCTCAGAATCTTCTGCAACATCACAGGAAATTCTGAGCCGCGTTTTGCGTTAGCCCTCTCCAGATCCTCATTAAATCTCAGCCTAACAATGACTAGCCCACTAATGCCAATAGTGGTATACTAGACAAACGTTCATCTGGGGGAAAGAAAGCATCTATTTCCTTCTCTTATATTGGTTGGCTTACAAGCAGTCATATAACAAGGCACTGCTTTGGAAACTGAGGGGGCGTGGCGTCTCAGAAGCAGTTTTGTGCTATGGCAGCCCCACTCAACTGGGGCCCCATCCAGAAGACTGCAACCCCCATCTGCCCCAGCCTGCATGGTCAATGGTAAGAGGTGATGGGAGTTGTAGTCCAAAACATCTGGAGGGCACCAGACTGGGAAAAGCTGTGTCATGACATGGAGGTCAACATGGTGTTTAAGGGTGAATGATAATACTATTTGACTTATGCAGCCAGAACTAAAGAGAAATCAAATTATTTTCACAACTAAAAATGGTGGTGGTGTCAAGATTCCAATATCTGTCTAGCACAGACCTTGTTTGTTGATTCCAGCCTGCAGTGTCATTGTAACAGGCAAGGGGCATGACCTTACCCTTACACAGAGATCTGTAGTATCTCTTATCCTCAGCCTTTATGTGCTGGTGGAGAAAGATTAGTAGCAGGTGATAAGGTGACTCCTTTCTTTTAGCATCCCTTCTTCCATTTGATGGAGGTTAAAGGAAATGGGTACCACAGATAGCACAGGGCAATAACGCAGTATTGCTTATGTGCTAACAATATCAGTGTCCACAGACAGTGAGATAATCTAGCAGGAGTGTGCCATTTCATGCATGTAATGGACTTAGTGAAGGTCATATGGTAGATCCATTTTGATTTAAATGAGGAATATTGCTCAAAGAATGGCTGTTGATCCTCCCTCCCCTGCCCCCCCTTCAATGCAATATAACGTCCTCGATACCACGCACTATCCAACAAACAGTTACATTTTTATTTATGAGAACATCTTTTAACCCTTAAGAAGATCTTTTACCTGTTCTCTCCTGGGCCTTATTTCATTCTTCGATTGTCATCAACAACCCATTTCTTTCCGGCAAGAGCTATCTTTTCATGAAAGACGTTTGAGCTAGAATGCTAACAATGCAATCCCATGCATGGCTACTCGAATTGAGTTCCATAGGACTTACTTCCAGGAAAGTGTGTATAGGATTGCAGCCTAATTCTCTATGCACACCTAGGAGTAAGCTGCGTTGAACAAAATTATCGTGTGTGTCCCCCACCCCAAGTAAACAAACTTGCACTGTCAACCTCTCAAATGACCTATTGTCAGGTCTGTGATGTGAACAGATCATTCCACAAAGCCAAAAAATAAAAATAAAAAATGGCTTTTTCATTCATCCAATTAATTCTCGATTTGTAGTAAGTATGTAAGATTTTGCTATACTGATAGAGGGTCAGACAATGCTGTGCGTTTGACTACTTGGAGATTTGCTTTCAAGAATTCAGCTAATGATATGTTCTGAAATGCTAGCAAATTCTTTCCTACCCATTGTGTGTGTATATCTAAACGTTTTAAATATAATTAGGTATGTGTATAAATCACACACACACACTTATATTTGAAATATTTAGAAAACATTGCCTTTTTATTGACAAATCTGAGGAACACCTGAAAGCTTTTTTAAAGCACCTTTTCCTTTTCCTTTCTTCTTACTTCTTATGCTCTGACATCTCTTTTTTAGATCAACATCCACCAAGCTACATTTGTTTAAAGTGGAATGATTTAAACTATGTAAAGAAGACAAACACGCACAAGTGTCACTATTAGAAAGCATCTATTCTTAGGGGATTAAGACAACAAATATTTGCTCAGGAAAATGTGTGTGCGTGTCAACTGGCACATCCAAAGGGTAACATCACCCCACCTCTCTCTTTTTCTCTTGGTACCCAGTGCACACTGTGGAATTCCACAGCATCTCTAATTTTCTGATCTCGCAACATCACATTGTTAGACTCCTTTCCCCTCTCCCCAAGCAATGAAGAGAAGACCAACTGCTTACCTGCTCAGCTGCTTCAGGGTCTATTTGACTTTGAAATAAGGGGACAGCAAATTGTATTTTTTTAGGGCTGTTTGGCTCCATGGCAATGAGCAGGATGCAGAAGAAAAAAGAGCCCAGGACTGCCTGAAAGGAAAGACTGAGAGTTGTTTCTGCGATTCTCCCTTGGCACACTCCTTGAAGCCACGCCAAGCGCTCCGTAATAACAGCTGTAATTCCCGAGTCCGCAAGCAGAGCTGCCTGGGCTGAGAAACTCCCTCACTCCACCATCCACAGCAATGCCTCTGGCTGGTGCTGCTACGATTCCTCCTCCGGCCCTACGAATCCTCTCAGCACAAAGCTGAAAGGAACAATAAGCTAATTGTGTACAGAATCCCTTCTGCATATGCCAAAGGTTCACTCAGAAGCTAATTGAAAATGCAATACTAGCCCTGTCTTGGCCTGGTGCCCTGGGACTTGAAACAGAGGATCTCTCCACCATACATTACTAACTGGCTGCACCAAAGTGCAGGGTAAGCGCCCTTCGGAGTATTGCTGATGGGCCTTGAATTATTGATAGATGCAGAGATCAGGATGTTTTCAGAGCGGAGGTGTGGAGGTGGCACTTGGAGCAGGTGGGGTATAAATCAGTCGACCCCTTAAAGACGTTTGTGCAGAACTCTGTCCCTCTTCTTCTATATCAGCCAGCCTCATGATGACTGATCTCCACCTGGTTGACATCTGGATCTGTCCTCCTCCAGCGAGCTCCACATGCACAAGTAAATCACAATTCATTTGCTGGACAGTTTTACTGCCTGGGAAGTTAATTTTCCAGGGAAAAACGGTCAACCTAGCACAAGATTCCAGGCCAAATCCAGTGACTTCTTGGGTACAAGTTGGAGTTGGTGCTGATATATGGGGTGGGTAACTTCTGGTCCCCTAGATGTTTTGGCCTACAACTCCCATCATCCCTCACCATTGGCTATACTGGCTAGGGCAGATGGACACTGTAGGCTAACAACTTCTGGTCTCAAGTTGCCCACCCACCTCTGCTTTAAAGACTCTTGCTTAGGGGCAACGTCAGAAGAATTTTGAAGGAAGGGGAAAGAGTTTTGATAGGACTCTCGGGAGTAGTCTGTACATCCCTTAATTGTTCCCATGTTTTGCCTTATGGGATACTTCAAGGCAAATGTGTGATGTTCCTGTTTGGGTGAAACATCCAAGGATTAGTTAAGATTAGCACCCACACGTCCCTAGATCCCACATAGAAAGTTGTTGCATGAGGAAGGGCTTCCCCTTGCAGTTTGGATATGTCTCCATTATGAGAATGGAGCTGACCCAGCATTGCACAGAATTTGGTATTCTGCACTTGTCGAGAGTTCTAGGTGCACCAGGGAACAATCTGCTTTGTTGTCCTATGCTCATACCTGCCAAAACAAGTTTGTGTACTTAATAAAGGAATGGGTGCATCTTGCCTCACTTGGAGGTGCCAGGCCACACATATGTATTTGGGAATAATCCGTGTTGCAGCTAGGTAATTTTCAACCCTGGATGTAATGGTTTTATAGGAACTCCCTAGAGACAGCCCAAGTGTATTATTTTAGTTGTGAAACACAGCGCTAACATTTCTCTTTTCTCCCTTACCACCATTCCATACTTCACAACTGCTTCTACATTCTTGATATGTTAGAGCACAACATAAGAAATAAATAAAATAAAAATAAACATGGATGTTCTTGTATTGGGTTGTTACGCTGCTTTTCTAAAACATTACTTACATAGGGTGCAATGTAAGTGTGTTGCTGTAAACTGCATGGATTAATAGAAGTCGATTCTCGTGACATTAAAAGGACAGAAGGCCCATTCAGGATAGCATTTTATAAAGACCAGAGGTGAGTTATTGGCAGAGCTGTGCATAAATGGACTTTCAGAATTCTCCACCCTATTTGTGGGCAAAGAAACCGGAGAAACAATTTTAATGAATTTCACAAGGGTAGGAGAAATTCTCCAGCGGTTTTTCACAGGTAGGGCTCTCATTGGCAAGGGTGGTAGCTCAACTTCTTTCTTTTTTTCTAAGGGTTTTTGGTTTTTTGCACTGCCAGTGCAAGTGGCAACAGGCCTCAACATCAACTGTGTTGGCAGCCTGGCCCCCATTTTGCATCCTCACAATGTAGGTATGAGGGGGACAATGTTGTATCCAGGTCCAGGGAAGAGGTCAAGCTAGTTTGCTGTGCCAGAAACCATCCTCCAATTTCCTTAAAGTTTTCTTCCCTCATTAAAAAGGCTTCCATTTATCTAGCTCATTCTCATGGTGTTTTACAGTTTATTTTGAATGTATTTTGTTGTTGTTGTTGAGTTTAATCACTGTGAAGTGGCTGAAGTTGTTGTGCTGTTGTTGTTTATCTTTCTATTATACATCTCTCCAAGCCCTATAGGAGGAATTACTTTATAATGTCTTTAATTGGGCTTTAATTGAAGTGCAAGAAGCCAAGCGAGCTACAGGCTGCCAGCAAGATCATTGTACAATAAAAGATAGGACATTCACACATACTCCTCAGCCACCTCATAAGTAAGATAAGCACAGAACCCTGCGGCCAACCCATGCAAATTTCTCCAAAATTGTCTTCTCTTTTGAATTTTTTTTTTAAAAAACTATTTCTTTCCTATTAAACAGAGTGAAAATATTGAAAAAAATGTGGGTGACATTTTTGACACAGCAGTACACTGGCACATTTATAACAAGTCATTCAATATGTCAAACCAGCCAACTGAGCGGAGATAATGAAGATTCTTGAGTAACAATTGCATGTGGTTTGAAACATCGAGGGAATGGGATACAACCACTTCCTCTCTTTTAATACCATCCGCCGCCTTCATGCCACAGGTGATAGTGCAGACACCATTGTGCATAACACATGGAAAGAAGGGGCGAAGTGAGCAGACAACAGTGCTACAAACCTTCTTGTGGTCTTCGATATGCCGAGAGAATGGCTAGGAAAGAGCTACTTAAGCTTGTGGGCTCTGCTCTTTGGCCTTTCTTTTGACACTGCATTGCCCCATCTTCCATTTGAGGGCCAAATCCATTTAAAGAGAAGCTCTTGTGGACCACATTTCAGTGGCAGGAAGGACCGAAGGCAAAAGAGGTGATGCCAAAAATACAAAACATACCAAAAACGACATATTTTACCTCAAAATTCTTCGTGCCAAGAACTAAGCCTTAGGAGAGTCATTTCAACCTCTTAGAATGGGGGAAAGAGTGTACACCACCTCTAAACGGTTGATGGTTATTGGGGCCAATTTTCAATTATTTTTTACCTTTTGACCTAAATAGGCTGAGGGGATTTAGGATTCTTGGCCTAGTCAACACTGTGTGAAGGCTTTAGGCTTCTGGATGTTGATTTTGGCTGTTCTTAAATAGAACATGACCTGCCTGCCTCATCCACTCAAGTCTAATCAGCTTGAGGGGTGGGATGACTTTGACAGGCCCAGCACACTGTGGCTGTGAGGAGCCAGGTTTGGCATTTGGAGCTGCTCCATGGCTCTGAGCCAGGGGAGAGTTGCCCACCTTCATTCCTAGGCAGGAGTGTGCAAGTGGTGGTCCTCCAGATGTTTTGGCCTATAGCTCCCATGAATCCTAACCAACATAGCCAATGGTGAGGAACAAGGTGACCATATGAAAAGGAGGACAGGGCTCTTGTATCTTTAGCAGTTGTATTGAAAGGGGAATTTCAGCAGGTATTGTGATGAAGAGGGAATTTCAGCAGGTGCTGCATGCATACAAAGGACACTTGCTGAATTTCCCTTTTCTATATAACTGTTCAAGATACAGGAGCCTTGTCCTCCTTTTCATAGGGTCACCCTAAACAATGGGAGGCTGGGGAGGCACGTGAGTGCAAAGAACAGTAAGCCGCCTGGCAGCTAGGCAGGCAAAGCCAGCAAGTTGAGTGGAGCATGAGGGGAGGCACGTCGTGACATGTGAGGGAGCGAGCGGGCAGCTAGTTCTTGGTCCTTCTGGCAGCTGGCAGGTCAAAGAAGCAGCAGAACCTTTGAGGGGGGAGAGCGCCACTCTCCTCATACTCCGCTTGCTGTACCAGCTTCCTATCACTTATCGTAGGGACAGCTCTGAGGAGCTAGAACCCAGATCTTCTGAGAACCACACCTGCACTCTAAGCACTACATGACACTTGCCTTTGTGGCCCTTTATATTCTGATTACCTCAAGCTTGTGTTTTCATTTCTTGTCTGTTTGCAAATGGGCATTCTGTCCAGGACTCTCCAAGATTCAGCCATAGAAATTGCTTTCAGCATCATGGCTAAGTCCTGGAATCAGTAAAGTAACAGTAAAGGATGTTTAAAGTGCCTTTCCCTTTCAAGGGAGTAACCACCACAGCCTGCCACCCTCTCAGGGTAGAAGACCTGGTTCCCCTGAAGGTTGGGGCTCTAGCTCCCTTTATAAGTTATACTGTACAACTTCAACATTTAATTCATTATTTTTTAAGATTAAGTGGCTTCTCTTTATACTTTACCAGGTTGGGCAGGCAATAACAAAACATTTGATTTACGGTAGATGCGTCTTGCTGCTGTTTGTAGAAACTGCAATGCCAGCTTATAGGAAATGAAAGATTAAAGAGACATGTAACCTTATTATAAATGGAAAAAGCTGCTGACTTCTGAAGGCTACAACATTATAGAGATAAACATTCTGCTAACTGAAACCTAATTCCTAAACACATTTATGTGGAAGGAAGCTTGATCAATTTCATTGAACTTAGATTAGGGTTCTGCTGTAGTGTATTTAATCAAGAAATCACCCAGTATTTAGGTTGTTGCTAAGATTATTGAAAATCAGTTGAATTTCCAGTAATCAGCACTGGTGATTACTGGTGAAGATTTAACAGCATTAAAGGAGATAATATTGTGGATCTTAACTGCTTTTTAGTCATCTGTACTGTAAAACTCTGTTTAATATAATGTGGATAGTGTCTTCTAAACTATATTAAAGCTCCATCAGACTGGGGATTAACATGCTCCCTACCTTCGCTTCTCCGCCCGTGTTTTCGTTCCTCATTTACTTCCTCTTTCAAAAGAGAAAGTACACAACACACACGAGGCCCATTGAGTCCGCTGTTCTAATGGCGCTGTTTCTCCTGCACAAAGCAGGAGAGAGCAGCAATTCAGAGTTTAAAAAAACATTGGACTTAATGAAGGCTGTTTTTGTTGCGCAAGGAAGGCCAGAAGGGGCGGAAGAGGCAGACAATGTCATGTGAGGGACCTGAGCAAACTTTGTGAGTGCCCAGTAACGAGTGTGCAATAAAATGCTCGTCTGATGGAGCTTTTATTTTACAGGCATCTTTAAATAGGATATACATGTGCAATGAGAAATAAAAGTAGCAACACTTTCACTTCAGTGAAGGATTTTACAAAAAAATATGCTCTAGGTTTAAAATTGGAAAAAGAGAATCTCTTTCTGGGGGGGAGGGGAAATAAAGAGCATAAAAATAATAAACTATTCCTGACTTGAACATGCTTTAGTTCAAGCTCAGACGATGTCTTGAATGCTACAACATATTGAGTCTCTTTTTAAATAACAGAAAATACAAACATACAGAAATATAGAACAGGGTCACAGAATGCATGGTACAAAAGCTGAGGATTAAAGCTAGATAAAATATTAGTAACACTTTTCATGAATTTGTAAGGACAGCTGAAAATATCAAAGAAATAAAAAGGCAAAGAAGAAACCCATATTCAACTAAATGTTTATATAGGATTAACATAGAATCATGGAACTTGAGTAAAATATTGCTTGAAAAATTGTTTATTTAGGAGAATCACAAAACTTGAGTAAAATATTGCTTAAATGTTACATAAATCCAAAATGCTATGTTTGGCACACCCAGTGATTTGGATGTGCCCAATGGTGTGTGGGTATTTTTTTTTTTTTTGGCTTGTTTTTCTGTTTTTGTTTTTCTTTGAACAGCAGACTTTCTTGCCGTGGCACAATCTGCTTTCAGACACCTCCTACGGTTCAAATGTTGTTTGACATGTGACACAGTAGGCCATTGTTGGAGAAACATAGGCCCACAGTCCCTTTGGGCATGCAGAACGTAGTTGTGTGGTGCTTTGGATCCTGGCCAATGCGTCCAATACATTGTTTATATTCATCACCGTAATAGCATCGGCATGAAGGATTGCTTGTGTAGGCGTAGGCCCACTCACTGCAAAGACAGACGCTTCTGAGGGTAAAGGATTAGCCTGGTATGAGCAGGGTGCTATTGCACTCATATCTTGCATGTGGGCTTCCCATAGACATCTGATTGGTTACTTTGGAAGCAGAATGCTGGACTAGGTAGGCTTTTGGTATGATCCAGTTGTTTAATGTGGGGAAGAAGTGTAATAATAAATTGCCCCATGTAGCAATTGCAGAATCCTCTACCTGCATTCAGAAGTTGTACAACTATACCATGTAGATTAACTCTCAGATGTGGGGTTTGTTATATACCCAGGAGTAGTGAAACCATCACTCTGGTGACAGTAGGTTGCTATGTACCTTAAAATGGAGGCAAGATAAAAGGAAGAATTTGTTCCAGTGACATAGAAACACCAATCTATAGGTATTATATTGCTTGGACCTGGTTCTTCCTCTAAAACTATAGCCTCACAAATTTCATTCTGTTAAGGTATACATGGTAAACCCTCCTCAGGTTCACTTCAACTAGGAAGGTAGGAGCAGCCATAGGAAGGAGTAGGGCCTTTTCTATAGTGGCACTATTAAATAAGTGCTCTCAAATTTTTGAGTGCTTGTCTTGCTGGTTTTCAGGAAAATATGTAAGGATTTTTAATTTCACCTTTCAAATATTGTGATACTGCTGTTTTATCGCTGTTTTAGATTTTTTTTCTCCTCTGCATGTTTTAGGTTGGCTGATATTTTACTTGTCTGGAGAGGGGTTGGTGGTCTGCCTTGAATGTGGCACAATATGCACATATCCCTATTTTTTTAAAAGTTTCTTTGAAATTTAGATTTCAGCCTGTAAACATGGGAAGGCCTTTTAAAGTCCGGAGATCAGCCTTACAAAATGGGAGGGCAACATGCCAGCCAATAGCTTCTGTTATTGAGACAATAGCACCAGTGGTTGCGAAGTATTTCTAAAACTCAAGGTTTTTGATACAAAGATCGATCTGGATCAATAAAATTAGAGTTTCATACCAAGGATTGAAGGGGTTGTTTTCAAAATCTACCACCATCTAATTTTATTCCTTTTGGGATGCCACCCTGTTCACACATAACATTGTGTGTCGTGTGCAGTCTGCTTCCACTTCACAGAATGAACTTCCAATCGGCCCAATTGTAGGTTGTTGTGTGATGTGCAAAGCTATAACAATGAGAATTCATGATTTGTTGTTGGGTTATGAACTCTGGGTTGTTCGTGGTTACCAACCTATGGTTAAACCATAGTACAGGCCCCCACATAATAACACTCCATAACCCATGCTCACCCTGTACTCTGGGTTGCCGTTACATGTGAACCACGTCTGGTTCACTTAACCATGGTTTAATTAATCATGGTTTGTTGAATAATGGGTTGTTACATGCGAACCCAGAACTGTGGGTTAGCTATGGGTTAACCACAAAGAGAACCCATGGTTTGTTGTTGGGTTGTGAACTGTGGATTCTTGTTATGTATGAACTCAGAATTGTGGGTTGTTCATAGTTTGTGGGCAAGTGTGTTCAAAAACTTCAGCCTCTTTACATGCCAGTATTGCAGTGCCACAAAGGCAGTTGGGATACAGGGAGGGAGTGGGTGAAGGAGGGAAATGAACAATCCGGGAGTTAAGAAAATAAACCATGCTTTGTTTAATCGCCTGCCAGACAAACCCTGGATAGGGTAACAAACCATGGGCAGTCCTCACCTATACAGTAACGTCAGACCAGGTCTACCCATGCAGCAGAATGACATGGCAGAGTCCTGTGCTGCTAGAATGAACTGTACCATTTTGGCTGCTGGTAGGGAGCATTAAAAATGTCACACCCCACCTGCAGCAAGATAAGCAAATCTACCAACTCAGAACTCTAATCTTTTCTGCAGCATCTGTAAGCAGACTTTAATTTATAAGCCATTTTCTTCTCATGAATTTCCAATGGAGGAGCTATTCTTACAGCCACAAGATTTCAATGCTTGAATACAAGAAATATCCAGTAACAGTAAAGACATCAAAACACAAGACTAGACTTATAGGTAAAATAAATAATTTTATTGGCATAATAGCCCCTTTTTAAAAAGAAATCAGCCCTTGTGTATTTCCCAGACAAGCTTACAACTCTTTGACAGACTTTCCTCATACAATATTGTTACAGTTTTGCTAGTCATTGATTATGTTGTCAACAAAATGTTAAAATTGTTTTAGTTGAAAACAAAAGTAATTAAAACGTAAGGAATCCCATTGGCAGACATTATTATACTTCAACTGTCTTAGCATCCCATAGACAAAAGCCACACATTAAGAACTCTGCCTACTTCCAATTTTATCAGTTGTGATAAATAACATTTCCCCTGGGCCATATTAAAACTTTTAGAGAATGGCAGACTTGGGAGAATAGTGTCTTCCACTTTCTCATAATACTATCCCAATCTACTTTCAAGCTATACACCACATTTGTTTGTTTTAAACTAGTGTTTTATAGTCTTGTTTTATAAAAGGAGAAAAAGGCCACCTCCTTATATAATTAAGATGTAGTTCATATATATTTATATATTAAGGCTTTAAAAAAAAGAGACAAAGCATAACCCCCATAGAAAACAGGAAGATTAAAGAAGGAGAGAAAATATATTTTTTAAAAGTATCTACTGCAAAAGGTAAGGCTTTCAGTGTAAGCATCTTTAGTAGTTCTAAGCAAGTTCATGTACTTCTCTAAACACTCCGCAAACAATAGCTTCTCCCAAGTGTTAACCACTTTTACAACAGGTGATTCTCTTCTTTTGAAGTGGCACTCCATAACAGCAGTGGAAATCGGCATTTCAAGCTCTCAGAGTGAATCAGTTATTGCACAGTTAATAAATACCTCACAGAGGTCAGTGGCTTTTTTTTGTACTTGTTGAAACATAACAATCCTAGACTACTTATAACTGGGGTAGGTCCAGAAATCTTCAAGTCTTATGAGGAACACCTCTACACAGAAATAGAACTATGCACAAACGAACAGTAGGAACATACAAATAAATATTAAGGCTTGCAAGATAACCATAGTTCTATTGATATTGCATGGGCAGTAGTAAGATGGAGACCATCCGGTTCATAGCACAGGGAACCGAAGTGGGAAGTTATGCAGCATACAACTAAGGATTGTACATAGTAGCCATCACTTCTTTCCTCTACAGATACTTCCATCTAAATGATCCAAAAGGAGAATTCCACAGTGTCCCTGGACCCTTGAGGAGAAAGGGGGAAAATATATATATTTAGCCTTCAGAAGAGAACACTGAGGCAAAACAGGATAGTACTCTTCAAGCATTTGAAAGGCTGTCAAGTAGAGGAGGGCCTGGATCTCTTCTCGGTCCTCCCAGAGTGTAGTACACAGACTAATGGGCTCAAGTTACAGATTCCGAGTGAACATCAGGAAAAACTTCCTGACGTTTAGAGCAGTACGACAATGGAACCAATGACCTAGGGAGGTTGTGGGCTCTCCCACACTACAGGCCTTCAAGAGGCAACTGGACACCTATTTGTCAGTATGCCTTAATGTGGATTCCTGCACTGAGCAGGGGGTTGGACTTGATGACCTTATAGGCCTCTTCCAACTCTACTATTCTATGATTCTTGTAGGCTCCTTCCAACTCTACTATTCTATTCTATGATCTGAAGTTAGAAGTAAATTGTGCAAAGTTACTAATGCAGCAGTGTGCATATTAATTGGTTGACTTCCAAGATAAGACCGATGGGCATGTTGACAGGTAGCCAAGCAGAGTTGCTGGGATTAAATTTGGAAAGGTGGACACTTGAACTGTGTAACACTTAAACTGTGTAACACTTAAAAAGTGAGATTTCAATACCATTCCTTGGTTGTGCCTAGATCATGGATCATGGGGAATTTTATCTCCTTTGGTTGGGCATAGGGACATATGGATGGTGTAAAATTTGTTCCGTCTGTGATTTGTAGACTGTCAGGTGCTTTTCATTCTGTCATTTACCCACGACAGAATCAGTTTTTTAAAAAAGTTTCTGAATTTTTCAAGTGTGAATTTGCACAAATGTAACCAAGAAGGCAAGATGGCTGTCTGCTGAGACACTGGAAGTAGCCCAAGAAAGAAGGAAAGCAAAAGGCAACAGTGACAGGGGGAGATATGCGCAATTAAATGCAAAATTCCAGAGGTTAGCCAGAAGAGATAAGGAATTATTTTTAAACAAGCAATGTGCGGAAGTGGAAGAAGACAATAGAATAGGAAGGACAAGAGACCTCTTCCAGAAAATTAGAAACATCGGTGGCAAATTCCAGGCAAAAATGGGTATGATCAAAAACAAAGATGGCAAGGACCTAACAGAAACAGAAGAGATCAAGAAAAGGTGGCAAGAATATACGGAAGATCTGTATAGGAAGGATAATAATATCGGGGATAGCTCAGACGGTGAGGTCAGTGAGTTAGAGCCAGACATCCTGAAGAGTGAGGTTGAATGGGCCTTAAGAAGCATTGCCAATAACAAGGCAGCAGGAGACGATGGTATCCCAGCTGAACTGTTTAAAATATTGCAAGATGATGCTGTCAAGGTGATGCATGCCATATGCCAGCAAATTTGGAGAACACAAGAATGGCCATCGGACTGGAAAAAGTCAACTTATATCCCCATACCAAAAAAGGGAAACACTAAAGAATGTTCAAACTATCGGACAGTGGCACTTATTTCACATGCCAGCAAGGTAATGCTCAAGATCCTGCAAGGTAGACTCCAGCAATTCATGGAGCGAGAATTGCCAGATGTACAAGCTGGGTTTAGAAAAGGCAGAGGAACTAGAGACCAAATTGCCAATATCCGCTGGATAATGGAGAAAGCCAGGGAGTTCCAGAAAAACATCTATTTCTGTTTTATTGACTATTCTAAAGCCTTTGACTGTGTGGATCATAACAAACTGTGGCAAGTTCTCGGAGGTATGGGGATACCAAGTCATCTGGTCTGCCTCCTGAGGAATCTGTATAACGAACAAGTAGCAACGGTAAGAACAGACCACGGAACAACGGACTGGTTTAAGATTGGGAAAGGAGTACGGCAGGGTTGTATACTCTCACCTTATCTATTCAACTTGTATGCAGAACACATCATGCGACGTGCTGGGCTTGACGAATCCAAGGCTGGAGTTAAAATTGCAGGAATAAACATTAACAATCTCAGATATGCAGATGACACCACTTTGATGGCTGAAAGCGAGGAGGAGCTGAGGATCCTTATGACAAAGGTGAAAGAAGAAAGTGCAAAAGCCGGGTTGCAGTTAAACCTCAAAAAAACCAAGATTATGGCAACTAGCTTGATTGATAACTGGCAAATAGAGGGAGAAAACGTGGAGGCAGTGACAGACTTTATATTTCTGGGCGCAAAGATTACTGCAGACGCTGACTGCAGCCAGGAAATCAGAAGACGTTTACTTCTTGGGAGGAGAGCAATGACAAATCTTGATAAAATAGTTAGGAGCAGAGACACCACACTGACAACAAAGGTCCGCATAGTTAAAGCAATGGTATTCCCCGTAGTAACCTATGGCTGCGAGAGCTGGACCATAAGGAAAGCTGAGCGAAGGAAGATAGACGCTTTTGAACTGTGGTGCTGGAGGAAAATTCTGAGAGTGCCTTGGACTGCACGAAGATCAAACCAGTCCATACTCCAGGAAATAAAGCCAGACTGCTCACTTGAGGGAATGGTATTAAAGGCAAAACTGAAGTACTTTGGCCACATAATGAGAAGACAGGATACCCTGGAGAAGAGGCTGATGCTAGGGAAAGTGGAAGGCAAAAGGAAGAGGGGCCGACCAAGGGCAAGATGGATGGATGATATTCTGGAGGTGACAGACTTGACCTTGGGGGAGCTAGGGGTGGCGACAGCTGACAGAAAGCTCTGGCGTGGGCTGGTCCATGAAGTCACGAAGAGTCGGAAACGACTGAACGAATAAACAACAACAAACACATGTGAAAATGTGCAATTTCTCCCCAAATGCACAGATCTCCCCCAAAAGTGCATTTTCACACTTTAGCCTATGTGGGCATGCACATATTGGCCTTTTTTATTTTTGCAGATTTTTCTATGATGAAATTTGTGCAAAATTCCCAAGGTCCATAAGTCCACCTGACAGGATAAAAGATCTGAACTCATTTGGTTCCGTTGTGGATGTCTCCAAAACCTCTAGTCGGGTGTTAGCCCTGCAAGGGCTGCAGTTCTGGCCCAAAGCATAACAGATTCACCATATTATGACCTTTCCATCAACAGAAGGAATATTTGCACAAGAATAAGAACCTATTTAGTATGGTGATAAAGAGGCAATATAGATATTCTCTTGGTGTGTTTCAAATTGAGGATCTTAGATATAGGTCTTTTATTTAGTAATAATTATTAGCAGACACAGGAATAACTGAAACTTAGATCTTAGGAAAAGACAGAAGCAGTTCTGTATTTGTAGTTATGATCGATGTTTTAGCCTACAACTTCCATCAGCCCTACCCAGCACAGCCAATGATGAGGCATCATGGGAGTTGTAGGCCAAAACATCTGGAGGGTCACAAGTTGCCCATCTTTGGTGGGGGGTGGCTAGACTGTCAAACTAGGACTGGGAAGATACAGGATGAACTCTCCATTCAGCAATAAAACTAAATGGGTGATTATGGACCAGACACCACCTACCTCACAGGGTTGTTGTAAGGATAAAAATGGGGAGGAGGAACAACATACACCACCTTGACCTCCGTGGAGGAAGGGAAAGAGATCAATGTAATAAATAAATGAAATGTCAAACATGTTCTGAAAGTTCAGAACACATTTCTTTTGCATTATGGAAGAACATCCTCAATCTCTCCCTCAGTTATCACAGATTATAGGCAATGGGAAAACAGCAATGCTAAAGAAGTTACCTGTTGTACCGATTCATGGTAGTATTTCTTGCTTCGCATTAGCAGATCTGCTAGGGGCAGAGACGGCTGCTAACAATCCGCTTACAATTTCTCGTCTGATTTCACCAACAATGGATTCTTTGATCTAAAAACAAGTTCATGTCCTAGGGTAAGTTATAGTACCTCACAGATTATTTCGATACTGAGAAATAGAAGACAGGAGCCAAAGCCAAGCAACAAAGGGGAAATATACCTGAGCCAGAAAAACTGCTGTTGTACAAAATCACTGCCCAAACAGGAAGTATTTCATAGTTCTTCCTGTCTAGGAGGACCAAAGGGCAAGTCTGGGTGGGCAAGGCCAGTTCAAAACCTGGGAATACTTTGTTGTCTGGGAAACTGCTCCAAGTGGCAGTCATGGTGGCTGACCCCATAGGGCAACTGTGCACAGAACCAAGGTTTCTAATTTCCAGCCACGCTGGCTGGAATCACTCGCTTGCTCCTTAGATGCTTGCTCATTCCGGGACAGTTACTTCTCACTCCAAGTAAAAGGAAGAGGGTATGAATAAATTTGACAGGAAATAAACACTGCTTTCTGAAATAAACTGATAACGGCTTTCCTAAATTAGCACAGTTAATGGATGAGCAAACAAGATTCGTCTTTGTGGGAAGGAACAGGACTAGGAACAGGCAACTTGTGTTCTATTCCTGGCTTTGCAACAGCAAGACTTCCTGTGTGACCTTGGCAGGAAGTTGTAAGCCCTCTGCATCCAAGTTTGCTCTCTGTAATGAGGAATACTGGGGCACTTTGATAAACAATGTTTGCAAAGGATGCAATTCCCCATCCCCATGGAAAGTAGCATGTAAGAAAGAACGTTGAAGCTGCAACTGGTCGGCTGGGTTTGTTTTTTTAATGCTTTACAGCTAAGTATACTCCTAAAAAAAGGATATTTAAAAAACTAGACCAAGCCCCCGGCATCATTTCCCAGAAACAACTTTTTTTTTGCCAAACAGGTAAATGGCAGGCATGTAACAAAGGCCTGCTGTTTCTGGAGATGTCCTCACACGCTCACATTACTTCACCCTGCCAAGACATTGGTGTGACTTGCAAAATCCACTAACGCCTTGAAAAAAGTGACATGGAAACAATTCAGAAATATTAGTCAGGCCACCAAAATCACATCATCTTCCTCGAACAATTTATTTAAAAACATTATTCCCCACTAATCAGTATATTCATTTAAGTAAAGGATCTTACCACATTTTTTTTTTTTTTTGCACGGTTATATTCTGTAAATCAGAGCCTAGACTGTATGTTCCTCAAACCAAGAGGGAGCAAAGTTAAGTGCCTTTACATTTTTGCAGTCCTCTTCTGTGGGGGTGAACTCATTTATCTGACGGGATAGTAGGTTCTTTTTCATTCCAGTAAATAGTTACAGGTCAAAAGCTCAAATGCATTACGGTCGACTCAGGCGTGTTCTGAAACACTGCATACTTTTTATGCCTCTCCCTCTCCCCCTCCCTACGAGCAAGATAACTCAAGGATACAGAAGAGGAAGAATGATTCAGTAAGCCACGAGTTTAACATTTGAGAAGAAATATCAAGAATGCATACTAATGTCTTTCCCTGCAATAGAGTCATTCTATTTTGGAAGCAAACAATGCAAGGCTGATGTGTTCGGTATTTACGAGATGCAAAGATTTATACTAAATGAAGTGTGTGTCGGCACAAAATCCTCCTGCAATACATACAAAAGTAGCAATTTGACCAAGTGCTGCATTTCAGAGACTAGTGCTGCAATCCTATCAATGCCCACTGGAAGGATGCCCAGTTGAGCTCCATCGGACTTACTTTATTTATTATTATTTATTTATTTAAAGCATTTTTATAGTGCCGCCTCACCATTTCTGGCATCGAGGCGCTTTACAATATCACATAAAACAATTCCATTAAAACCCTCACCCTCAAACCATTAAAATCCTTTACATGTCTACTTCTGAATAGACATGTAAAGGATTGCACAGTAAGCAGACAGTTTAAAATCAGAACTTGTAAAGATTATGCACCAGGTCTCCTGTAGTACCCAATCTAGGCCTAGCAACTGTCAACGGTCCCTTCCTCAGACAACACCACATAACGGACAGCTCCTTCCCTTAAGTTATCCATGTATCACAGAGAACACTCTAAACCCTGGGGGAGGCCTTCTGTGACCAGCACAACAATCTAACCTGCCTCCCCTGCAAGCCCTGTAGCTTGTGCAGAATGCTCCAGGAAAGGGCCGGGTCTTACCTATAATTTTGCACTGGGCTGTTCATGTCCCATACTAAAAAAGACAAGAAGTTGCGCAAGACTGATGCTGCTTCTGACTTGAAGCATGAAGCCTGAGACTGGCAGGGAGGCAGAAGAAGGCCCTTAGCTCAGTGGTGAAGGGAAACACATGCTTTGCATGCAGAGATGTCAATAGAGATACATATCCCAAACAAATGTGGTAATGCCTAACCACACTTACTGGGAATTAAGGTCTAAAAAACTCAGACGCACATTCAGTTTATATCTAACTGCCTTTTGGACTGGTGTTCATGTTCTTTCAGCTATATAGTACCCAGTACAGACACATAATGGCCTGATTCACATGCAACAATAACCCAGAATACAGGTTGTCATTGAATCATGGGTTGATGTTACGTGTGTACCTGGAACGATAGTTTAATTATGGGTTATTAACCATGAACAACCCAGAGTTCAGAATCCAACAACCAACCATAGGTTCTCTTCCTGGATCGTTCAATTGCCTTGTGTGGCTATGGACTGAGCACTAGGACCACTCCCAACTAAACTGAAGAGATTGCCAGTACTGTCAGCTATGATAGCACTGATTGCAGGGGGAGGTGTGTGTGGAGTGGGGAGAGAAGGGGGCACCAAAACACATCATCATTATCTCTTCCAACACTCAGTCTCAGCACTAATCAGGACTCAAATGGCACTGGAGCAATGCTAGATGTCCCTTGCGAGATCACGCTGAACACATTAAATTTCTATGATAATTTTGTTGAACTACAGGAGCCCACAGACCAAAGTTGGTAGTGACTAAAATGGACTCCTTCCTTTGTCTTTTAAAGGCCAAAATGGTCTTATGATGAGGATGTTTGCTGCTTTAAGTGGATAAAGACAGCTGTGGAAGGCAGGGGAAGGCCACAACTCAAGAGGTGGAACATGTATGCTTTGCCTGCAGCAGGTTCAAGAGGAGTCTCTGATGTTACTATGTTAAATGACTCATGGGCCAATAGTCTGACTCCGCATAAGGAGGCTTCATATGGACCAAATTACTCCAAAGGTCTGGGAATGTGCTGCCTTTCCACTTCTGCAAGGGGTTGGACCCAATGTTAGTTTAATTCAAGTCACATTCATTCCAGTGGGTATTACAAACAACACTGGATACAACCCAATGAATGTAGTTCGCTAAATTTGCCCAGCTTCCTCTCTCTCTCCCACCCCCCTCATAATGCCATTTTTAAAAATAAACATATTTTAAAGCAAATGGATTATATTTATTTAAAATCGGAGAGCTCCTCATTGGATTAGTTTGCCATCACTAAGTATTCTCTCTGTGCTATCTGCAGGTGCCTGGAAGGCTCTTCCTTCATTGTTGTGATCCGACCTGGTGTCCTCCCAATATTTTGGATCAGCTCCCATTAGCCCCGTGCCAGCATGGCCAATGGTCAGGAACACTGGGAGTTGTAGTCCAAAGCTCCTGGCAGGCACCAGGTTAGGGAAAGTTTACACAGAGAGAGAGAGAGAGAGAGAGAGAGAGAGAGAGAGAGAGAGAGAGAGAGAGAGGAAGGGAGGGGCTTAATAAAAAGAGGCATTTTCGCCTTCTAATATTTCCATGAAAGCCTGTGCCACAGGTCTTCTCTCAGCCCATCGAAGGGTCCTTTCTGTTGCTGCTACGCTCAGCCTTCCTCTACTTGCACAGCACTCCCAGTGAAGTTCTGGGCTGAGTTACTGGGCAGGGGAGGGGGGAATGCTTCTAGTATTGCACCTTCCCACAAGGGCTGACCAGCAACAACCTTGCCATTAACCATTATTTGTTTTCTCTGTTCATTTATACAGTTTAATTTACCTTTGCCATCTTTAAACTCTGGCAAAATCTTAAGACTGCAAGTGTATTAAAGGGGGGGGAGCGGGCAGGCAGACAGACAGAGAGGATTTCTTCCTTCAGGAAATGTCTACCCAGTCTTTCCCTCACCTCTCGGATGACTTGCTGCAGTTCGTCGTTCTCCACGCTCTTGTGAATGTCTTCAGCCGCAGGTGCAAGATTAATCTTTTCAAGTTTCTGTTCCACCTCCGACTGGGATGTTGTGTGCTCCTCAGAGTATTCTGGCAGTTGCCCCGTTCCTGGTCTTGCCGGTGCTGAGGGCGTCAATGCCACACACGCTCGGTAGACTTTTTTGCTGTGGGGCTTGGACCGCCTCGTCCTTTCAGATGAACGTGCACCGGCTTTTCTACTGGCCTGACTAGAACACACTGAAGAGGAATCGGAATTTCCACCATGATCAAACACCGATTCTGAGCCCTCTGCTGGAGGACTCCCCATTTCAAGTTCTCCCAGTCCCAAGCCCAACTCCGATTTCAGATATGATTGTTCTCGGATGAGTTCAGAGACCTGTGGATTTGGGGGTGGGGGTGGTGAGAAAAGAAGAGACGACTGCTGTACCCAATGTCTTGTGATAATGACAAAAAATAAACACAACAGGAGCACAAAATGGGTGTCTCATCCCTGGGCCACACACTGTTTTAAATTGCACCAGAATACACTGCATGCCAAGAATACTTCAAGATCTAGCATGAACTGAAGAGCATGCCCCACTATCTCATATACTGTGCACATACACTGAGATACCAAGATGCCACTGCCTCCTTTCTGACTCTACTACAGCCTTCCTCAACCTGGGGCGCTCCGGATGTGTTGGACTACAACTCCCAGAATGCCCCAGCCAGCTGCTGGCTGGGGCATTCTGGGAGTTGTAGTCCAACACATCTGGAGCGCCCCAGATTGAGGAAGGCTGCACTACTAGAAGCCCATTCAAGCTGGCAATAAAGAATGTTGATGCCTCATAGCACATACAAAGCGTTAGTAAAGGCCTTCTCTGTTGTGGCACCCCTGTTGTGGCATGCCTTCCCCTTGGAGGCCCGACTGGCACTGATGCTGGCTTTGTTTCAGCACCAAGTTAAAACATAGCTTTTTTCTCAAAGTCTCTGAGAGCTAAATTTGCCTAAAGCTAGTTTAATTATTTCATTGCTTTTCCATTTTCTACTGGTTTTAGCCTGATTAATGGTTTAGTATGTTTTTTAGCTGTGTACATTGTTTATTGTTTTACACTGTTGGACTGGTTTTACCTCTACGCCGCCTTTAGATCTCAACGATATAGGGCGGGATGCAAATGTTTTAATAAACAAATAAAATGAATTTGGTAGTGCCTGCTTGCATATCTGGTGGAGGCAGCTTTGCCACATGACCAACAGAAGGATGGGGACATAACGAACACAACTGTTTATATGCTTTGAGGATTATATTCGGTGGCTTTAATAATTATTATGTGCTGCTTTGAATGCCCTTTTGTACTGCAGAAAAACAAATTGTATTTTTTAAAAATGTACAATTTTTAAAAATACACCCAGCCACAGCTCTGTTGCCAACACCTGAGGGATCCTCACCCAGGATTTCCCTGCCTGACCACGTTATTCAACTTGAAGCTTTACTAACAGTGCCACACACCATTATCCTTGTGTCTGCTAGTGCTAGAGCATTTAGTCTGGAGGGCACTAGATCAGGGAAAGAGCCCCTAAACCCTAAACCCTTCAGATGTCCACCTTCCTTCCTAGTCATATTCTCTTCTCTTTATGTTAAAGTCAGGAAGCTAAATCCTGTGCCTTAATACCACATCCCGTGCTTTTCCCACACCCCCATGGACTTGTGAATATATACAGCCATGCATATACTAACGGATACTCAAGAATTTCACTTCTACACACTTCTCCCCCCACCCAAAAAAAACCATAACCCAAGTCCTGGAATCCTTAAAACATTTTCCACCAATGCTAATCATGGGAGGCAGTCCAATTGAAGAAGGGCAGTTAGATTCTTCACCCATGTGACTGTAAGACTAAACACCCCACCAGTAAGGGCCAGACTAAATGTTCTGCTAATCACACATAGCAGAGCTATGCGGGACAGTTTCCCTTACTCATGTGTAAGTGCACATGGCTCCCATTTGGATCAGGACCATGGTGCTAGGGGATGTGTGTGTGTTAAACCCTTCTCCACCCCCAGCCCATTTTCTCCTCAAATTCCAAAGGGGTTAGAAGAAGAAAAGAAATCTCCACTGGAGTCCACGGTGATGTCGTCCCCGCAACTTTTTTTAACCCCCTTGGATGCTAGTGGAATTACACAAGAATAAGGAAAACTTTAGTTTGGCCTTTAGCTATTTAGGGTTACTTACTGGCTCCATCACGTTCAGTGGAGAAGGGCATGAAAAGTTATCAGTGCTTCTGCTTCCATACATGCCCTAGAGGAAGAGGAGGGAAAGGAGAAATTGAGATGACCATCATCATTTTTGGGAGCTGTCAAAACTGTTTAATCACACACTCTATACCGTAACTTTCTGAGAAGTGACAATTGAGGGAGACAAAAGGCAGCCCCCCAAAAAGCAACACGTGTTATTCTAGGCTGGCCTTTTATGTTGTCATATTTCCATTAATGAAGTAAGGATGAAAAAATATATTTAAAGAGCAGTGAGCTTTTTCACTCTCATGTTTCCTTGTTCTCTCTCTCTCTCTCTCTCTCAACACTTGCATTCTCCTCCTCAAAATGAAAAACCTGACTCAGCAGAGGGCAACAACTTCTTAGCATGCAATCGAAACGATTCTATCTAGAATGTCAGCCTCCTTAAACGTGACTTAGTCCAAACATGTGAACCGCCCAGAGAACTTCGGCTATGGGGCGGTATACAAATGCAATAAATAATAACAACAACAACAACAACAACAACAACAACAACAACAACAATAATAATAATAATAATAATAATAATAATAATAAAGGAGCTAGGAAACATTTTTGGCTTCTTCTGGCCCCTTGTATTACCCAATCTCCCTCTCTCTCTCTCAGGTTTGGTCATGTCAAGAATGCAAGAGGAATCCAGAGACTGAAAGGTGGGCGGACCACGGAACTGGATCGTTGGCAGCACTAACACAAAGGGAGGGCGATGTGTGACTCTCCAGATGTTTTGGCCTACAAGTCCCATGAGCCCCAGCCAATACAGCCAATGGTGAGGGGGTTGGTGGAGTTGTACACTTAAACATCTGGATAGCCACACATAGCCCACCTCTCTGGGCGGTTTACAACAATTAAAAATAGTAAACATTAAAAGTACAGTGCTAAAGCTCTGGACCATGTAGAGCTTTAAAGTAAGAACCACCGGAACTTATATTTTGCCCGGAAACAAATTGGCAGCCAGTGTATAAAGTTTTTAAAACCAGAATTATATGGTGTCCATGGGTAGAGACCAACCTGGCTGCCATATTTACCAGTTTTAAGTTTCCAAACAGACTACGCAGGCAGCCCCAAGTACAGCGTATTACATAAATCAAGCCTAGAGGCACTGGACAACACAACAACAGCCCTTGCCGAACCTACATCTGTGGAAGAGCCAACTCCAAATGGCCTGGCTCCAGTTGTTCCATCACCGGCACACTTATACCCATGGGATGGACTCATCATGTCTCCTGAACGTTCATGATCCCACCATCCCAATACTGTGGTCTAACCTGACCTGCCCACTCCAAATGGTCCTGATGCCAGTGGCTTGACAACACATGTCTAACATTGAACCTTAGCCTGTGAAACGTCAAACTACATGACATTAGCTCCACCCTAAAACAAAATGTTTAATGCAACCAATGTACATGCTGGGGACATAATGAAGATCTGGAGAGGGGGAAATACTAATTTGTCCCTAATACATGCAGTAGGTCTATTTCCCTTACACAGAAGTATCTATGAAATTGCTGTTTGGTTAAACAATTGTATCGTATTTTCCATCTGGGAGCAGACATGCAGTACTTTGTTCCTCTTCTGAGGAACAGATTGGGCCATTAATATTGGCTTGCTTACTACACTGCAACCATCTGTTTCCAACATACACACTTGCGACAATGGGCAAAACGCAATACCCACCATGAGCGTTTGCTGCCTGAAAGGTGAAGATACATGCATATTCCTAAGCTGTTCTTCGAGAGTAAGGAGACGTTCCTCTAACTGCATTTCTAATTCCTGAAGCTCCATACGGACAGATTTTCTCAGAGTCTGGAGTTGATCAGCTTCATATCTAAATTGGGAGCAAGTTCAGTGGAAAAACGAACATTGTTTGACCTCTGTGACCAAGATGGTGAACATGCACGCATCATCTGAAGAAACTGAGGAACTTTATACTATTTTCATCTTCACATGAAAAGCTATGGTAGCAAGAAAAGTAGGGATGGAATTTAGGGCATGCCCTGCCTACCTAGCTATTTTATTATTAGCTTGGGGTAGCAATATTTAACCTTTTATTTGCAAGTTAACAAACATTTTCCTTCATCATCGTGTGACTTCTGCAATGGCAAGTACATGTGATTTCAATGCAACTAGTCTGGTTTGAAAGATTGGCTATTCTGGCTAGGACTGATGGAAGTTGTAGGCCAAAACATCTGGAGGACCATAAGTTGCTCACCCCTGCAATACACTAAGGAGCCTGTACAGCGGACCACAGACAAAAGACAAGTCGCTAGATCAGTCTTCCCCAACCTGGTGCTCTCCAGATGGCTTGGGCAACAACTTCCAGCATTCCTGACCATTATTATTACTACTACTACTACTACTACTACTACTACTACTACATCATTTATATCCCACCATTTTTCCTCTTAAGGAACCCAAGGCAGTGTGCATAATCCTTCTCCTCTCCATTTTATCCTCACAACAACAAGGTAGGTTGGGCTGAGAGGTAGGTTGGGCTGAGAGTCTGTAACTGGCTCAAAGTCAACCAGTGGGTTTCCATGGCTGAGTGGGGACTAGAACCCAGATCTCCCGACTCCCAGTCCAACAATTTAGCCACTACACCACACTGGCTTATAAGAGTTGAAATCCAAAACCAGGTTGGGCTAGGCCTAGGGAGACATGGGCCATAGCTAGACCTAAGGTTTATTAGGTTTATCCCAGGATCATCCCGGGTTCGCCCCTGCCTGAGCGCTGGATGCCCTGTGTGGCACTTAGATGAACAGGTTTGACCCCAGGACAATCCTGGGATAAACCTTAGGTCTAGCTACGGCCATGGATTCAAGACTTCACTTATAGGTAAAGTACGCTGGGAGACCTTGGTTCACTCACTATTTCTGAACCAAACCTACATCACAGGCCTGAAAAGATAAAAAGTGGGCCTCCAAGATGTTTTGGCCTACATCTCCCATGATCCCTCCCCACTGGCTATGCTGGCTAGGGCACCTCCTTGGAATGATGATGAGCAACACACAATGCCAAATCTGTGCTGTTACTTTTCTCAGCCCCTCCCCACTGGAGGAATCCAAGGGTCTTCCACAGGCTGGATGGGGAACCTCTGCAGGTCGGATTAGACTGGAGTTTCTCCATCCCTGTTCTATATAGCAGCTGTAAAACTCAGCCATAAAATGGAGGGTGAGCCACAGTATCAAAACCATCCAAAAACTTGAGGAATAGGAACTCAACATTAATGCAAAACAAATAAATAAATACATGAAAGGAACTTACCAAGAGGAAAGAGATCATAAGGCAAAGGGACAAAAAGCTGATCTTGACAGAAGAATTCTGCACTGAGCGAAGAGGAGAAAGCTGGCAGGATGGGGGGGAAATCAGCATGGAGAAAGCTGCAGTAGTCTAACGTGAGCGATGATCAGAAACAAAGTGTTTTAGTGGTAGAGGCAGAATGAAGACACCAGCTCTAGATGTGCAGAAGAAGAAGGAGAAGGAGCAGAGCCTGCCAACCTGCTTGGGTGGGAGTGAGGAGGAAAAGCATGTTTTAGGATTAATTCAAGACACCTAGAAGAAGAAGAAGAAAAACAGTGCTTTGGGCGTGAAAGAGAACAGGTGGTAAGGTTTTAGTAGAAATACGAGGAACTCACTATAGGCGCAAAATACCACAGCAAGTTGTTTACCTCTCTTCTTCTGTCATGTGCTGATAAACTGTGGTCTGCTGGCGCAACATGGCCAGTTCCAGATCCATCATTTGTGTTCTAAAAAGGTTTAGATTCCTTCTCACGCTTTGAAGATCTTGGAAGGTATTCTAGATAGGGATAGACCAAAGTAGCATTTATTCCTTTGAACTCCAGTGCTGCCAATACATTTTCATGGACAAAATCTAGGTTCTATATCAGAGGTGGACAGAAGGCAGATCTCCAGATATGTTGAACTTCCAACTCCCAGAACCCCCGACAGTATGGTCAATGGTTACAAATGCAGGGAGCTGAAATCAAAACCAGGTTTGGGATACAGCTTCCTGTCCCAACTGCCAAGGTGGTATTCTACTTGCAAGGAGCCTCTTTATTATGTTCTGTAGCGAAAGCGGGCCCCGATTTAGCTGGTGTTTTCACATGCCTTTTAATAACAAAAGAAATACATGTGAAAACACCAGCAAAATCGGGGCCAGCTTTCGCTACAGAACATAATAAAGAGGCTCCTTGCAGATAGAAAACCACCTTGGGAGTTGGGACAGGAAGCTGAATCCCAAACCTGGGATACTGGCTGAAATATACTAGCCCAATTCCTACTTTAAAAAGCAAGGGACAGTAACATCTAGTGGTATTGGCAATTTGTAAATAACTACCTAGTATCTCTAAGTGTTTATATAGTATATGTGACCACTGAGGAAGACCCTCCTTTAGGGTCAAAACGCGTTTGGTCTGGTTTCTTTTTTTTAAAAAATAATAATCCTTGACTTTGAGTGTTTTTTAATGGGCTCCTAGTATTTCTTAATGTGGTCTTAAATGTCAGACTACACAGCCCTACAGTGGCAATATACTTTTTTTCTGCACTAGTGAAACTTATTAATGTATTAAAAGGCTTTTATAATACTTATCCACCTTTGTAGTATATGTGAACACCGGTAGTGATACGATCCGCCCCTTTCTCTTTAGTGTATGTGTGCAGAAATCACCACATTCTACATGGAACCCTCCCATGTATTCCCATGGCTTCTTCCATTATTATTTTTTTACTGTAGAAAACCGTTAAGGAAGAAAACAGAATCACTGCACAATGCCTTCATATTGATAGCACTAGGAGACCTCTATCTGGAAGCAGCCTCAGTTTTCTTCGCCCTTGAAAAAGCTCAGATGAAGGAAGAGAGGCATATAGGGAGACCCAGTCCTACACAGCAGTCCACATCTTCCTTCTAGCTAGCAAGGCAAGGGGAAACCCAGAATAGATGCCATAGTTTGGAGAGGAATCCTATATATCTGTTTGATGTGGCTATTGTTTTATCACAAACACAATACGGATGAAGAAAAAAGCGCCATTTACTTCATAGAGAGGTAGAATGGATGATCTCGGAGTACTGTAAGAAGACGTAGTAAAGTCATGACCTCTCATCATTGCATTCTACAGTGGGAAAGAAAAACAACAACATATAATTCAATCTGAATCATTTTAACAACTTGTTGCATTGAGCAAAGTGAAACTAGTATGCAACGGTTAAGCATCCAGTTAGCAAACACCATTGTGGAGACGTTTAAAGAACGCAGATCATTTACTCTTGCCCATTTTGCTCTTCTAAAATAATTTAATGGGTAAATTAGCTGGCATTTCAAGCGAAGCAAACCCAAATTTTAAATCCTCATTTTCTATTCTAGACCTATCAACCCCGCCACCTACTAAAACAACAGCCACACAGGTTACAGCCTCCTTTGCTCTACTTCTTCAGTTCTGCAATTTCATTACAAGGTTCATTTTAGAAATGCAGACCTCTGGTCATTTTCCACATGCATTGTGATTTTGGCGTGGGTGAAGGTGGGTGGGGAGATACACAAACTCGCAATCCTCCACAAGTCTTGGAGTGGTGGTAGTCATATGGAGAGCTCTATCATACATTGATGGTGCTATATAAATAAATAAATAATAATAATATGTGCCTATGAAGAGTGTGGTTTCCAACTAAGAGGAATGGATTTAGATTCAAAACCCTATTCAGTGCTGGAATTTCAGAGCAGCAATTTCGATGGCTTTAATAGGGGGGTTGGATAAATTCCTGGAGGAGAAGGCTATCAATGGCTAGTAGCCCTGATGGTTGTGTGTTACCTCCAGTATTCGAGGAAGTAAGCCTGTGTGCACCAGTTGCTGGGGAACATGGGTCCTGCTTTGTTGGTCCCTGGTCGACAGCTGGTCAGCCACTGTGTGAATAGAGTGCTGGACTGGATGGACCCTTGGTCTGATCCAACAGGGCTCTTTCTTATGTTCTTAATCCAATACCTGTGCAGTTTTCCACTTACACATTTTACCATTGATGCTCTCTCAGCCTGCGCCCCCCCCCCCTCTCTCTCACAGACACAGAGGCAACACCTTTGGCCCCTTTAATATGGAAATGTTTGGCAAGTCCAGTATAGGAGTCTTATTAACTACAGAAACCATGGAAAAGTTTAGATTTCACAAACAGAATGAGTAAGGCAGTGTCAGATTCATGATCAGCTGGATTTCAAAATTTCTGGTCAAGTTTCTGGGAAACCCCCATTTGTGAAACAATTGTCAGTTCAATACTTTTATGTACCATAAGTGGGATTTCTCTTTGTGAAACTATCTTTTAAAAAAATGAACTTGCCCCGCACCGCCCCAGAACACAAGAGTTTATTGCATCTGGCAAGCATATTGGAATATGATAAAGCTATTAAGTACAAATGGAGGGTAGAAATTGTGCAATGGGTTTTGGAAGGAACTTTTGAAAGGCAGCCTGTAGAGGAAGGGCGCTTAATGAACATGTATTAGATAAGGAGCTATAAAATATTCAGAGCTTTCAAATTAGCTATTTTCACCACAAAAAACATGGCTCCAATCCTAAAACGCCCCTTTCTACATTTACTTCTCTCTTTTTGTCAGTTTCATGAATACTCTCTAGAAGCAGGTGTGGCATTAAAATCTTGTACAGTTTTGTCCTCTCGGTTTCACTCCAGACCTGCCCACACCATGTTGCCTCTGTAAACTGGGGCCTAACTGAGAAATGGCCTCACCTCAGTTTCACAACAGCAGAAGCACACAAGAACACTCTAGATAGCCTTTAACAATGAAGGGTCTTGTGGCACCTTAACGGCTAACCAATTTATTATGGCATAAACTTTATGGGGGCGGGGGGAAATAGGGAACCCTAAAACAGACAGGCAAAAATGAAAAACAGACAAACAAACCAATGGGGTAAAAGAGAATTATATGTAGTTCAAATGCTTTTCGGACCTACTCCAAGAATGTTTATGCCAAAATCCCTTTGTTAATCTTTGAGGTTGCCACAAGACTCTTTGTTCTTTTTGCTGGAACAGATCCCAAACGAAAGAAATCAAATTCAGGCCTCACAGATTTGGGTTTTTTGTATTTCCACTTCGCCTTGTTTATGTGGAAAGCAATGTGATTAAGCTGATATTTGTTTATGTGAAAGGCAGCATGACCAAGCTGATAAGAGCATCTAATTTGGATCTGGGAATTCAAATCCCAAGTTAGCAACGGACACATGGGATGGTGCACTGTACAAGTTGTCTCCTTTTTGGACATTAGAATAAGTGACATGTAAAAGCCCTATTACGTGCTTTCAACCTTGGGGATCATAAATCTAAATCGGGGTGAGCAACACAGGGCTGCCACAGGGCCTTGAGTGCCGCCCTACATTGCTGCCCTCACATTGCTGACATTCAGCAAGAAACAAAATAAAACCAAAAATGGTGGCTTGCCACATACAGAGCCTCAGAAGTGCCAAATTTAGCTCGTTATCATACTAAATTTGCCCCTCTTGAGTATCCATAGTGGTTTTCTGTTGAATTTCAGTGGCAAACTGCCAAAAAATTTTTGCTGCTTCGAGTGGTGTAGTAGCAGGGTGCACCCTGAGGGGGGTGCAAGGGCTGGAAATTGATCCCTGGACCTCCTGAACATTCCCACATCTGATTTAAATAAACAAGCAAAACTCAAGTGTTATGTAAGCCAGCAGTCTTAAACCAGCAACACACATATAACACACACACAGAGCAACACAAAGGCTACAGCAGCCTTCCTCAACCTGGTGTCCTCCAGATGTATTGGACTTCCACTCCCATCATCCCCAACCATCACAACGGACATGCTGGCTGAGCATTATGGGAATTGTAGTCCAACACATTGAGGAAGGCTGGGCTACAGCAGTGAACTCAGCGATCTCTTACCTGTGAGAGGTTTTGCAAAGAGCTTCTGATGTCGTGCAAGACTCTCCTCAGCTGCATTTCAACCGTGGAGGGTGGATTGGTGGTGTGGAACTGTTGGGGGTGCCCCGTGTGCCTCAGTGAGTGGGGGCAGCTAAAACATGAAGGCAAGCTGCTACAAGACGACCCGGGGGTGTTCGGGATGCTCTGTGTACTAAATGTTCTCATGTGGGCGCAGAAGGGCAGGTCCGGACATTCGGAATGTAGCGAGTGCAGCGAACATGACGACTGAGACATCCGTGCTGGGAGGTGCAAAGGGCAGCTCTGTATTCTGCTTCGGCATGGCTCGTCCACCACTTTGTTCACCACAGGCTGGGGAGGTTCTTTTCTGAGGGATGAGGGAGGAATGTAGAAGGTGGATTTACACGTGGGGGGACTGTCATGGACCTTGCTGACAGATTTCTCTTCTTCTTCTCCTCCTCCTCCTTTTCCGCCGCCTCCTTCGTTCTCCTCCTTCCCCACCTCCTCAGGCCTGTCGTACTTGTAAGTAAAAGAAGGGGGGCTACATAAAGTTTGCTTCCCCGGAGTTAGCTGGACATTGACGGATGAGACCACTCTCACCGGGTTTAGCAATGTGGTTGGCAGGGACTGCGTGCGCCGCAGGGGATAACCCGGGTCGGCGAGCCGATGCCTTTGCTTGAGAAGAAAGTCTTTCGATTTGAGCAGGGAGCGACCAGCTCTGGAATCAGATGAGCCACTGACCCTCCTTTGGGCTCTTTGCAAAGCAATGCTGACCCGCTCTACGGAGGAAGGAGATGAACTGCTGCTTTCTATAGAGGACATTGACTTAAGAATGTGGTGAGTTTTATAGGGCGGGAATTCGTATTCGCTGCTTTTATCTACATCACTCTCTTCGCTGACTTCCTCCAACACTTCAGACAAGGCCTCTTCAGTTTTGTTAACAAAACCTCCTTTGCCAAGTTCTTTATCTTCTCTGCTTTGAGCCTGCCCAGCTCCGCCTCCTGGAACATCATGGCCACCTCCTGCGTCAACCTCCGAAACCATCTCCCTCTCCCGTTGCTCCATTTCTAAGAGGAGGAATTTCTCCTCATCAAGCTCATTGAAGTACGGCGGTCGTTCGCCGATGGGCGTCTTGAGTTCTTCACTGTAAGACGTCACTGTCATCTCACTGTCACAGCTGTCAGCGCTGCTTCCCATGGCCTGCAACGAATCATGTCCCTGTTGAGAGAGAGGAAGAGACAACGAAAAATACCAAAATGTTGGCATCTTCACACACAGGAAAAACAATGTAACAGCAGAGGGCACCAATTTATCATATTTTTAAGTCACACAAGGTTGGTTTTTTAAAAAAGTCATCTTCAGCCATTAAATGTGGATTCCCTTTATTTACGTAATTATTGCATTTATATCCTGCCTTTTTTCCTCCAAGAAAGCCAAGAAACATAATACTCCTCCTCTCCATTTTATCCTCACAATAACAACCCTGTGAGGTGGGTTGGACTGAGAGTCTGTGACTGGCCCAAAGTTAGACAGGAAGCTTCCATGGCCCGGGGGGACTAGAACCCAGATTGCCCGTCTCCCCATCCAACATTCTATACCACTGCACCACCCTGGCTTTTTACTTCATACAAAGAAATGCAGTATCATAATGCCTTTATTTAAATCTATGGTGGAACCTTGCTAGAATACTGTGTACAGTCCTTGGTCACTGCAACTGTAAATGGATATTGTAGAGTGGGGGGAAAAGGTGCAGAGAAGGGCAACTAGAATGATCAAGGGGCCAGAACAACTCCTGTATGAGTAGAAGTCACAACGTTTGGGACTATTTTGCTTAGGAAAAGGGTGAGTAAGTAAAGGAGGGACATGGGGGAGAAATATAACATTTTGCATGATGTAGAGAAAGTGGATAGGGAGACGTTTTCCTCCCTCTCTCATCATACTAGAATCCGGGGCCATCCCATGAAGCTGATGGCTGGGAGATTCAGGACAGATAAAAGGAAGGAGTTCTTTGCACAGCACATTTGTTGGATTTAGATTGTAAGCCTGCTGGCAGGAACAACCTTGTTTTTACTGAGTGTATGTATGCCCTTCTGAGTGCCTTTTGGGGGCGGGGGGAAAGAGCAGGATAAAAATGCTTTAAATAAATAAATGAAATAATAGTTAAACTGTGGAATTCATTGCCACAAGATGCAGTGACGACCACTAACTTGCGTGGCTTTCAAAGGACATTAGACAAATTCATAGCAGATAAGACTGTCAATGGCTATAAGTCATGATGGCTATGTATTACCTCCAATATTGCCTCTGTATACCCAAGTCCAAGGAGAATACCAGTTACTGGGGAACATGAGTGGGAGACTACTGTTGCACTCATGGCCTGCTTGTGGGAATAATTTTATTTGTTACCCACCTCTCCCTCTGGACCGAGGCGGGGTACAACACAAATGCAAAAGCCATAAAATACATATAATTGATTAGAACATTTAAAATGAATACATTATTAAAAGCAGCACAATATTAAAAGGCATCTTAAAATTCAACTGGGTAGGGCTGCCAGAAGAGATCAGTCTTTATAGCTTTCTTAAAATCTGGAAGTTAAGTTTCCCAATTGGTCTGATCCAGCATGGATCTTATCTTCTGGCTTTCTCTCACACTTATGGCAAATTGCTAAGTACGGAAAGAGGTAGAAAGAGAAGCACATGTGTATATACTTGTTGTGTGTGAGAGAGAGGGAGGGAGGGAGGGAGATAGAGGAAGGAAGGAAGGAAGGAAGGAAGGAAGGAAGAGAAGAACACATCCGAATCATGTGAGAAACATACCTGCAGCTGATTTAGCAAGAAGCAGTCTGTGGAAGAATCCTCTGCAAAACCGCTGCTGTCAGAATGCTGACTTGCCGATCGCAATAGCTGGTCTGTTGATGGGGGAAAACAAGAAGTGGAAATAAACATAAAAGAGTCTCAACCAATTCTTTTGAAACACCACATCCATAAGTCGTTATTCACCTAACAAGAGGAGACATGCATTTATTTCCAGAAGTGAGATACCTGGCCTTTCCATTCCAAACACTTGGCATTTGAAATCTCTACCATTATCCCAAAACACACTGTGAGTGTACTAGCATCAAAAAGGAAAAGGAAAAAAGCATACTCTTAAAATATCATATATGTGAGTTTTCGGCTGGAAGTGCAATAGTATCCATGTTTCATGTGTTCTATTCCTGTTTTGTGGGACAAACACATACAGTTTATAGGAACTGCAAGAGAAGCATGATGCAATTTAGGCAGGAACCACTAAGCCTCTGAGGGTTTGTTTTCATGAAAATCAGTAATCCTCCGAATTATACCGTATTTCTTCGATTGTAAGATGCACACTAATCGATTGTAAGACACACACTAATTTCAGTACCACCAACAGAAAAAAAAAACCTAAGACACACCCGCAATTCTAAGATCCACCCCATATTTAGAGATGTTTATATAGGGGAAAAGTGTGTCTTAGAATCGAAGAAATAGGGTAGTTCATAGACAGACAAGTTTTGAGCTTAGACTAGCTCAGGCCTACACTAATTTCAACTCATGAAGCCAAATAAAGCTCACTGCATGCACACATGCACAGCAACTCAACAAACTTTCTGATTTTGCCACCAGCCTGTCATCGAAAAATGGGGTTGCCAAGCATCTGACAGGCCCCAATATGTCTGGAGGCTGCTTTCAACCTGGTGAAACACATGTGGTGCCAGCCATTATTTGAATTTCCAGTGGTTCATTTCTGCTGGCTTCAATGAGACCAGGTCTGCTTTAAATACTCCATCTTAAGTCATCGATAGATCTACACATCAGTTTAAGAAGCTGCAGAGATTAGACCTGATCTTTGCTGATAATGCAAATAAATATTATAAGACAAACAATCCCAAAGTCCTACTAAAAGGAACTAAATTGACTTCTCCCCTACAGATGACCCCAACCATGAAGATCTAAGAACACAGCATATCCTGGGCTCTATTTCTTGGTCATACTGGAGTGTCATGGAACATTGACTTTTATAGAGACAGACTCCATAAACTCCTTGCAATTCTCCTTGCAAAAGACTAACAAAAATATTATTTTTAAGACTACTACATTTCAGACTCAGATCCCAAGTCACACACAATCCAAGTCAGCCCACTGGTCCCATCATGCATCTACCAAGATTTTCTCTGGTATTCTCTGACTCTTGGCTCTTGGGTAGAGACCTCTCATAGCCCTGCTATCTTTTCTTTTCTGTTTTCAAACTGGAGACGCCAGTGATTGCCCTTGGGACCCTGTACACACAAAAAAGATTCTTTATCACTGAGCTATAGTCCCTTGCCTTCTTTGATAAGGGAGACCAAAGTAGTTGTGGCTGAGATTTTATTTGCCTGGCATTTGTGAACCACTAAATAAAAAGCATTACATAGTAAGATTAAACATATACACTGATGTGGATATTAGCCTGCTCTATGGCTGAAGGCCCAGGGCAAAAGATGTTTAGGACCAAATAGCCAAAACACTTAGAAAGCTGAAGGGTGGAAGTGGGCATTACATGGTCTTACTGGATGCTCTAGATGACATACAAATTTGTTAACACACTTAGGATTTATTTCAAGAGTTCACATCAGCAAATCTCCCTTTCTACCAATCCTTATCATATGTCCTTATTCACCAAACAAACCCGTTTGAACCTGCTTCCTTAGTCCAATTTTACATTTTGCCGACTCAGATCTAGCCCCAAAACCAGAAAAGCAGGAGGGAGTCAACAGCACAATCTCATTCAAGTCTTTCCACCCAACCCTAAAGCTGGTGAGGGCAGAAGGAGGGGTGTGTGGGTGTGGGTGTGCGAGGGTGTCTTTATTTGCTATACATTTTTATCACCTGCTCTTATGATTCTAAGGGCTCTGATATGCTTTTGAGGGCATACGTTCCCAGCTTTCCCCACTGGTCAACCAAAGAGAGCCCTGTGCAGTTCTCCAAATGTCTCATTTTGCCCAATGTGTCCTGGTCCTCTCATCTACACTGCCTATAAAACACAGTGATAGGGGGCATTTGCCAGCAGAGAGGATCAAAGTAATCATCACAATCAAAGTCAAGCTACTATTTCTGAATCAAAACCATGAGATTCCGTATTCAGAGATTCATGTCAAAGAGTATCCGTGAAATCGACTACATGATGTTGGCCATCCTTGTACCACCTGTAAAAATTCCAGGGACCCAGGAAAATGCAGAGAAGAGGTCTAAGCAACCCAATGTTAGACTGGGGAAATCCAGGTTCAAATCCCTGCAAAGCTATGAAGTTCATTGTATGACCTTGGGCCAATCAGCCTCACATGGGTTTGTATCTAATGTTAGTCTGTCTTAGGTCCAATTCATTTCAATGGGTCTTCGGTAAATCAGATTAACACTGGGTACAGTCCACAGTTGTTGCAAGGATTAAATGAGGGGAGGGGGGCTTTGTATACCCACTTGAGGTATTGAAGAGCAAAATGGCATAAAAAAAAATAGCCAAGGCCATGACTTCTGTTTGTGATTCAGAGAAAGGGCAGGTTTGAGTCTCACCTGGACTCGGGATTTTAGGCCGTAGGTGTAGCTCCATAGTATGCACTACATACTTTGCATCCAGAGAGGTCCCACCTTCAATCCACGGCATCTCTAGTTTAAAGGACCTTAGGAAGCAATTCCCGGAAGCAAGACCTTAGAGAACTGCTACCAGTCAAAAATAGACAAAGCTAAATGCCTGATAATCAAACCATGCCGATTCAGCATAAGGCAGTTTCACATGGGCCATATTGGATTCCAGAGCTTTTAAGACACCCAGGCACTCGCTTCTTTACTGAAACATGCTGGAGGCTTATTTTAAAACAAGAGTTAAGATTATTATAGTTAAAAGATCCACCCATCAGGCCATTACTGAGTGACCACGTTTGGGGGGGGGGGAGAGAGAGTAATGCTGCTTTCCTAAAACAAGTTTTCCCCAGCTAGCATTGGCACATACTGTACATTTCAGCAGCACTTCATCTTTATAGGTCATAGCAAGTGAATCTTTTTGTTCCAGTCCAGCAACTTCACAAACAGAAACCCTGCGAGCAAAACATACCTCCATTTGGGTTACATAATAACAAATGCCAGCGCTGAATACACCAGATAAACTTGTTTTCTGGACATTAAAATGCATTACCTAAAAAGTACATCGTAGCATCTGTATAGAAGGACTCTGTTTTTACACACACACACACACACTCACCAATAATGTGTTTCAAAAACTAGGGGATTATAAAATATATATGCACAATTCATGAAGTGCAGAATTTAAAAGCCTGTAAAATTCAGTGTTCTTAACCTAAAAATGCCAAGAATTTCTTTTATGGTCCCTTGCTTTTTTTAAGGAAGTGCGAAAAACAAACCGCTAAATATATTTTACTACAAGCCTACTAAAAATGCCTTTCAGACCACAGTAAGTTACTAAATGCGTCTATGGTCCCATCTTTGAAAGCATGACACCATCAACAATGACAAATTCATAACATTCTGTGCTAAAGAGCATAACTCTGGTACAGGCAGAAAAACACCCTGCATGTAAACTCTGAAGCCTGTATTGTCATTAATGACAAAACCAGGCAGTAGAATGTGGTTTGATGGGAACAAGAGAACATCCTATAATGCAAGCCTGCGGCAGCCTTCCACAACCTGGTGCTCTCTGGATGTTTTAAGACAACTCCCAGCATTCCTGGCCATTAGCCATAGTGGTTGGGGATGATGGGAGTTGAAATCTAAAACATCTGGTGGTTATAAGATTGGAGAAGGCTGGATAGGGCTTTCAAAGGTGGGATGTTAACCAAGTTGAAGAACATGGCCTCTTTGCTACTGTCAGTATTATAGAGTAGCCAGGGCATGCTGGGACAGTTTCATTAGGAGGAACAATGATATTATATTTATCACACACACACACACACGGGTGGTTCACACAATTGCAGCAAGGGAAATAGGCCATGGTGGTTTATTTCCCCCACTATGCATACTGATCACAAGCTGGCTGAATTTCCCTAATTACCCATGCTGGTGTGTCCGAACCCAGGTGCCATGGCTTGTTGTAATTAGGGAAATCCAACTGGCATGTGCGGCAGAATTAACAACCCAGCATGGCTTTTTAACCACACCACAACTGCGCAAACTGGGTCACACAGTTCTCCGCTCCCGCTGAGCTTAGCTAGAAAATATATATTGTTGAGAGCTGCTGTAATGCAAAGGATTTTGGGGTGATATGGTCTTGAATGGGCAATCAAGGCCTATTAGCTTTACAAAAGACTGGCTGCTGGTGGAGATGAAAGTGCTTGAACTGGTTTGTCGACTTTGAGATAAAATGTTTCGCCCTGGTGCTGGAAAAATAAACATCTGGAAAATCTCAGGTTGCAGGTCTTACGCTGTTTGAGGACATGTTGTATATCTCTCTTTCCCTTTCTCATGCAATCTCAGGTCTCTCCAGCCAAAATGCAACATTCCAACCAATGCAATACCCTTTGCCAGCCCACTGTTCTATCACTGTCAGTTGTTCCTAATAAATTGGATATTATACTATGTACCGATGCTCTTTGGGGTATGCGTGCTTATACACACACAGCCACAGTCATACACACAGCCAGAGAGAGAGAGAGAGAGAGAGAGAAATCAACACAGCTGTGTGCATTTTAAAATGTTTTTAGGATGTTTTTAAAAATGTATATTATGTTTTAATTGAGTATTATGTATTTTATCGTTTATTGTTGTTCCCCGTCTCGATCAAGATGGAGAAGCGGGCAAGAAATATTTTATTATTATTATTATTATTATTATTATTATTATTATTATTATTATTAATTTTCCTTGGAGGTGTGGCTATGGGGACTGCATGATGAGTGTCTGCATTACAACTACACCACTCACTACTGCAGAATATACCTGTTTATGATGGCCTCCCAGTATTCCACCCTTCTCTTTGCCTAACTAGACAGGGCTCAGGACAGGCTTGAGCTTTCTGGGCAATGGTGATGTTTCTGGGATTCTTTCATGCCTGCCAGCTGCAGCAAGTAATAGAGAATGACACTGCCCATATATTGATAGAGGAAGAGAGAGGGGCTTATCAATGGGTCTCCCTGTATCAAGTTACAGGGGGTGATAGAGGCAACCAACGCTGCTCACCGCACAAAAGATGGAAGCTTAAACTAGATGCGCCTCATCATAATTAATTACAATATGTTCCCATTTGGAAGCTAAAGGAGCAATCCTACAACAGACTTACTGCGGAGTAAGCCCCACTGAACACAGCAAGACTTAAATGTACATAGGAGTGCAGTGTAAGACTATCCGTGTGGCCAAATGCACAAGAGTTCTGTGCAGTCAGCACTCTGAAGAACAGTAAAACGCTGCATGTGCTACACATATTTAGGCCTAACGGCTATGTAATTTTACAGTTAAAAATGGTCATTTTAAATAACAGGGCTCTAAGATTTTTAAAAAATAAAATACAACCTTTCAATTTCTCTGACTCGTTGTCGACAGACAGTAAAGAGAAGTCAAACCATTAATTGAGGTTACCAACCTGACTCATCCCCTGTGATTTAAGGTGCCACTTCACAAGAGGATACTATGATTTGAAACCTAACTGGGAATTAAGGCTAGGATCTTTGGGGTGGGCCACTACTTAAAAAGCTTCAAGGGCTTAAATCAGCATGTCAGCGGACGCTCTCAGAAACAAAGGGACTGTGCCAGAGCCCTTTCAGAAGAGGCAACAACCCACCCACCCCGCAAAACTACTCACCTTTTTTAGTTTTGGCTAAAGCCAGCTGGCCAGTGTTAAGAGCATGTGGAATCTCTCCCTCTGTGCTTTGAATCTGTAGCAGAAGAAAATCAAGGTGTTTTTTAAAAAAAGTTCTGCCTAATAATATATTCACTGGTCAATTTATGTGAAACTGTATATCCTGCATAACTGGTTGCTTAGCTGATTAACAATTCCAATGCAATCAAATTTGGCAATCCAAAAATAATCACTCATTGCTATTTTACCATTTGTATATCACTTTCAGACTTCCTGAACCAGCAAATAAATACTTAAGATGGAACGCATAGGACGCAATAAATGTGAAAAGACCATGACGTTATGTCAGTATTTCAAGGGTAATAAGTTAGGATAAGAGGATTTTTTAAAAAAATGAAAGAAAGAGAGAAAAGAAAAAACAACATTGCAAAGTGATTTTTTTTTCATCATTTCATCCATCCTGCGAGGATCCTTTTAAAAATTATTTTTAGGTTAAAAAAAACAGAGACAGACAAGTTGGTACATTAGAGAGAGAGAGAGAGAGAGAGAGAGAGAGAGAGAGATTGGCCCTGTTCAGAAGACCCCTTAAACCACGGGTTTAACCACTGTGAATAAGGCTTTCTGGCTTAATCACCATGGTTAAAGCTGTGGTTTAAGGTGTCTTCTGAACACAGCCCAGCTTTCTGGCTTAACCACCATGGTTAAAGCCATGGTTTAAGGTGTCTTCTGAATGGGGCCAGAGAAGGGCAGAAAGAGCAGTACAATAAGACCTGTATTAATCACAATTAAAAATCATAAAACACTGACAGCTAGCTTGTGCATTTTTAACAGAAATCTTAGCCAGACTCCATGTTAAAAAAACAAGAACAAAAAAGATTGGAGAAGGGAAAAGACATCACTCATAGAGAGCATTGTAGATGTTCCATCTGCAGCATGTTCCAATGTTAAACTCACTAACGTGTTGCAGACTGGGCTTCTACTGTGCCTTCCTCAAGCAAAATTCTTCTCTCTTTCCCATCCCCCACTAACATCCTTTAAAACACACACACCAAACTTGAAGACGTGTTCTGTGGAACTCAAAAAAGCTACCTTGAAAGTTTTGTGATATTTAGTTGGTCCTATATGTTACTCCCTGTTGAGACTATGTGTTGTTTTTTTAATTTTTAAAAGGTCTAATAAATGAAGAATGGAGCATTCGCTTATGGCAGGTTCATCACCCAATGAGTACCAGACACTACAGATAGGAAGCTTTCATGTCACTTGACATCATCTCAAACACAATGCATTTCAATGGGCAGCACTACAAAATCTGTAGAGTTCAATTTTCTCGGGGAAACTACAGAAATGTAGGCAGGCCTGCTTATGGGGACGGAGGAGATTTTAGGACAAAGTAGCTCCTTTGTTAAACAGCAAGAACACTACTCTAAATTAATTGCTAAATAAGCAGTTCTTGTGCAACTATTTTATTCAAACAACAGAGAAACGAGACAGGAAAGCTTTTGTTTGGGGGAAAAAGAACTGTTGTTACACAGAACAAGAACGTGTTCAAGTGAGCCATTTGATAGATGCCAGTCTAGACTATTAAAGTAAAATCATCCCATATGTAAGAATTCAATTAAATCCAACATTTAGTAGAAGAGAAATCACATCTTTTGTGCATTTGTTTTCTTCAGCCTATGAGTAGTCTTACAGACGGGGTTCTCACGGCAATGTAAAACACAATAAAGTAACTTACAATCCAAACTACTACTAACAAGATTAAAAGCAACAACCCATCCCCACACTCACAATCTATAATAATGGAAAATGGGGGGGGGGGGAAATCAAGGCAGAAGATACCATCTAAAAATATCCAATTGTGAAGAACAGTTCTAAAACATAACTTTTTTAAAAAAAATGGCAGCAAAGCCAATAGAAAGTAAAAAGCCTTGGGACAATAAAAATGTCTTTGTCTAGTGTCAAAGAGACAACAAAGTAGCCAGCAGGTGGGCCACTCTGGGGAAGGTATACCACACCTGGGGGCTATCACTGAAAAGGCCCATTCACAAATCACCAGCCACTGGAATTCTGGCACACTAGGTACATAAAGATTTCAGGGCATAGACAGGGCATAGACACAACATAGACAGAAGTCATTCTTCAGACTTCAGCTTCATGTGCTGACAGGCTTTAGAGGTTAAAACCAGCACTTTAAATTGAGCTCAGAAATGAACCTAGAGATAGAGAAGATGATAAAATACTAATGTTACGGGAACGTAATGCCTGGCTTTAGGCATTCTTACTGCAATATCTTGTATCAACTGACGCTTCCAGACTGTCTTCAAAGGCAACCCCACATACAACACATTGTGGTTACGAGAGCATGGATTACTGGCTATCATCATCCATGTAGAGCCATAGTTAGTGTACCAACCTGACCTGGCTAAAGGCACAGGTAATACTTCTCGCTCAAGTGACAGAGCTAAACTACAAGCACTCCCAAAGCAAAGAGCTCAATTCTTTAGGAAGAGTGCAACCCATTCTAGAGTATCACTACCCCAGATAGATGAACCGCCCAGCAATAGTCACCTCCATCTTATCCAGACAAGAGTTTACGTTTACTAGCCTTCATCCAATCCATTACCGTGTCCAGGTATTGATTAAACACTTTCATTGGATCCAGGTAAAGCAGTGAAAGAGAGAGAGAGAGAGATGCATTCCCCCACCTTCAAAGCCATCCAAATTGATGGCCATCACTACATCATGTGGTAGCAAATTTCATAGTTGGACTGCGCTGTGCGCTGAAGAAGTGCTTCCTTGTATCTGTCCTGACTTTCCCATCAATCAGCTTCATGGGATGACCCTTCATGTGAAAAGGAAAAAAATGTCTCCTCATCCACATTCTCCACACCATGCATAATTTTGTACACCTCTATCAGGTCTCCTCTTAGCCTCCTTTTTTCCAAGCTAAACAATCCCAGCTGTTGTAACTTTCCCTCAGAGGGGAGATGCTCCAGACCCTTGTGTGTCTCCTGACACAAATTAAAAGGGCTGAAGCTTTGGGGTTCAATGTGGACAACTGGCCAGAGTGGAGGCAGACATCCTGGGGTTGTTTTCTAGTTTCATGCATATGGAAACCAAAAGGAGAATAGCCAGGAACGACACATGTGTGCTGCCGATGAAATGTAATCATAATTTTAAAATTAAAATTAAAAATTGGATGAAGTAAACAGAATATAGTTGAACTTATTGGCTTTTAGGTGCATTCACCATCTCTTCGTTGTTAAAACTCTGAGACACTTTGAAAATCTAATGTCACAGATAACTATAAATAGCTGCTTCTTAATTACAGAGAAGGTTATACCCAAATTGTAGACAAGCTACAAAGACAAAACGTTCCACACTTATCTACAACTAGCCATTAAAAAGAAAAAGAAAAAAAATCCTGAAACACAGTTCCTCCGCCCTCTCTCCTCCCCTGGTCCTCCTGATAGTATCCCATCAGCCATTGCTACAAAAAAATTTTAAAAAAATCCCAGCGGCTCTTCTAGAGCACCACTCACTCCTTTCACCACTCTTGCCAGGAAACTTTGTAGCCAGTGGGAAAAGTCAACTCAAGGTAACGGAAAACTCCACGGAGCCCTTCACACAACACACCAGTTGTGCAGGAACTCTCCTCTGCACAACGTGGATATTCTGCATGGAGTGTTTTCCAAAAAACCTCCACTGTTCTGTGGAGGTTTCCCGCCAGCCAACACATTTCTCAACAGTGGTGCAAAAACTCAACCGTGGAGTTCTATAATCTTACAAGGTTGTATAATCATAGAAGGGGGCCTTCCCTTCATGAAAGGACCCTGCAGTTCTGAATTTGCCACTACACTACTGCCTAAAACAATTTTTGGTGTATGCTTGGCTGAAGTGTATTGAATAATTATGGGTAATTAACTGGCAGCCAACAGCTTCCTAAATACTGGAACTAGTTTGAACATTCAGCGAAGACCAAATCTGTACCAAAACTAGAAATGTGAAGGCCCAGAAAAAAATGGAAAAATTCAGGGGGGAAAACGTTTTTTCCCAAAGCCTTTTTGGGGGTTTTTCTGAAAAATTTGAAAAATTGAAAAAAAAAATGAAGAAAAATGGATTATGGGATGTTTTATTTTAGCATGATGAATAAAAAGTTTAAGAGAAGGTGTTCAGATATTTACTTCTCCAAATGCTTTCTAAAAACTATGTACAGTATCAGATTATTACAATTTCTGTACACCAAGGACAAGCAAATCCTAGATTGCAAACTGAGTCTACAACTCCCAAATGCAAGAGCAAGATGCATTTCTGATTCTAGGGGGCAGCACTGCCATTGAAGCAGAGACTGAAACTGATAGTGATAGCTATAGCTCAGGAAATGAGTCTAATTAAATTTCATGCATATTCATTGAATCTTGGTCCCCACTTTTTCTCAGTTCTTTTTATAGGAATGGGTGCTTTATGTCTGCTTGACACTGTGGAGGACTTACAGTAGGTCCATCGAAATGAATGTAACTTAGGTTAGATTAGATGTCTCTGGAGAGGCCACCAGTGAGGGAGGAAGCAGCAGCCAGGCACCTCACCACCGTGCCTGGGTCCAGCTCCAGCTGAGAGACCCCTCCCTCCTGCTACCAACTGTCTCTGCAGAGGCCACCAGTGAGGGAGGAAGCAGCAGCCAGGCACCTCTCCACCGTGCCTGGGTCCAGCTCCAGCTGAGAGCCCCCTCCCTCCTGCTACCAACTGTCTCTGCAGAGGCCACCAGTGAGGGAGGAAGCAGCAGCCAGGCACCTCTCCACCGTGCCTGGGTCCAGCTCCAGCTGAGAGACCCCTCCCTCCTGCTACCAACTGTCAACTGCTGAACTTTCCAACTAAGATTATAGTGCCTGAATTTGCTTTCCTTTCCCCCCTCCTCCTCCTCCTCCTCCCTCCCAATCCCCTTTCCTTTTGTGTCATGTCTTTTAGATTGTAAGCCTGTGGGCAGGGACTGTCAAGAAATACTTTTGTAAGCCGCCATGAGAGCCTTTTTTGGCTGAATGGCGGCATAAAAATCCATAAATAAAAAAATAAAAAAATAAATAAATAATTTTCTTTGTTACTAATGTTGATGGTTTCTTCTGTTGTTTTTCTAAATTGTTTTTTGCCTGCTCCTCATAAACTGGCAAAACCAAAGAGGTTTCTTACAGTTCAGGTTTTCCTAACAGTTCAGGAGCTTGTAGCTCCAATTGTTTCCCCCCCCAAAAAGTAAAAATTTTAAAAAGGAAATTCAATTTGTAATAATTGTTTGAATACACTGTATTTTTAATATTCCAAATGTAATAATTTTATGCCAAACCAACTTGGACATAATTACACTTTATGTTCCTAAAGTAATAAAGTGACTTTCAATCTGCAAAAAAGTGCTAATATTGCATTATTTCAATTTCCCCCCCAAAAATCTGTTTTTTCCCCGAAACCCTCCGGAAAAAAACGGTTTTTTTTCCATGGCTTCAAAATTTCCAGAAATTTTACATCTCTAACCAAAACACACACTGCATGTGCAAGCAGAAACCTGCATGATAACAAATACAGAGCATATATGCATTTATTTTATTTATTTATTTACAATATTTATATACAGCTCCCCATTGAAGATTTCGGAGCGGTGTAGAAGTTAAAATCAAAATAAAAACAGAATAAAATACTTAAAATAGATCTTAAAAGAAGCAAATACAGTGACTCCTGGCTGGACATTAAGGAAAAGCTTCCTGGAATAATGATGTTTTCAGGAGGCACCGAAAGGAGTACAAAGTTGGCGCCTGCCTGACCTCCAGAGGCAGGGAATTCCACAGGAGGGGAGCCACCACGCTGAAGGCTCTTCCCCTGGTGGACTCCAATCAGAGAATGGAGACCACCAGGAGCAGACCCTCAAATAACCTCAGTGCCTGGGCAGGTTGGTAGGGAGAAGGTGCTCTCTCAGTTATCCTGATCCCAAGTTGTTTAGTGCTTTGTACACTAGTACAAGAAGCTTAAACCTGGCCCGGTACCTGGTGCAGTTCCCTCAGCAAATAGAAATGCAGGCTCCTTCAGACATTAAGGTGAATGTGCTAAACGAGTGGTAACCCCCTTCACTACCCCACAACATAATAGAATATAGTCTGAATACTGCTGGCCCAACAATTTAAAAGAAAGAAAACCCACATGAAATGAGGCCAAAAATGAATTAGTGGGGGTGGGGAATGCTATTAAAACAAAGTGCTCTTTCCTTTTAGCTTGATAATATATTATAAATGACTAGTATTAAGAGTTGCAAATATTTATGCCAATGTGATTAAGTAATCAGCCACCAGGCAGTCTTTTTCCCCCCTTAAGCAGCTGGCCTCCATATTTCACAACTACTCCATTTTCAGACATTTCCTCAATTCTAAGATGTTCTCTGGTGATAAAAATCGCTTGCTTGCTTTTCTTCTCACACAACAAACTCCGACTTCATACTAATTTATTAAAATAGAAACATCCGATATCAAAGGACTTCCTCTTAGGAAACAGGCATATTTTCAAAGTATCAAGCTGAAGCATTGTGCCCGTTATCACAGTTTTAAAAAGAACAGATTAAATACTATTGAAGAAACTCCGTTTGAGCTTTGTCCAAAGAAACAAAGCGGGAGCGTTTTTGTATGCAGTTTGTCGTAATATCCATTTTCTTTAGGGGAGGAGGGAGGGCAAGATATCCCAATGCAGGTTCTCTGTTACATCCTGAACATCATGGCCCTGTTCTAAGAAGGGCTGGCAGCATCCCTGAGCAGGACCAGCTCTAGATGTGAGCCACCCCACTGCACAGTGTCATTCACAGGGCCCCACACCCTGGTACAGTCTCCACTTAGTGGGAGTCTCAGTTTGTGAAATTCCTCATGGTGGTGGAGAGCAGTAGTAATACCACTGAAATAGTGCTGCACTAAAAGTTTTGATTATTCCATTTTTGGCATTTTGTGGTTGGGGGGGGGAACAAAACCTCTGGCAAAAGAGGATGGGAGAGGTGAGAATTTCGGAGGATTTTCTCCTTGGGGAGGGGACAGGGTTTCTACGTAACTTTTTAAGTGTACGGAGTTTTGAGGGGTTTTCTTTCTATTTTTTTTTTAAAAAAACACCCCTAGCACTGGCAGGAGCCCAGAAGTTCTTTCTAAATGTCTATTGGAGATGGACAGGTCACACGGTCTCCAATAAGCATTCAGGAAGAACTGCCAGGCTCCTCCAAGTGCTGCAGATGTTGTTGTTCTTAAATTAAAAAAAAAAAAACAGAAAGAAGACCCCCCTCAACAACCGGCTACACTTAAAAAGGGTATGTGGAAATCCTGTCCCCCTCCCCCAAGGAGAAAATTCCCCAAAATTTCCCCCCAAAAAAATCCTGCAAAAGAGGCAGGAAAAAATGCCTCTTTCAAAGGGAGAAAAAAAGTTCCCGAAATTAGCGGGCAGGATTCAGCACAGCACTACACTGAAATATGTGACAGACAATGGTGAGCCGACCATCATTTTCTGTGTTGTTCCCCGCCTCGATCCAGAGGGAGAGGCGGGTAAGAAATAAATTTATTATTATTATTATTCCTCAATTTTTTGGAGTAGCATCACTCTGAGGCATTGTGGGAAGATCAAAATGGTAGCTTCCTACCAGACTTCTGTTCGATAAATCTAAGCAAATGAAGAGGGACAGGTGGGAGCGTCACAGCTCAAGCACGGATGGGCCCTTTCCAGGGCACTGGCTCCTGCACAGCTGCCCAACTATTCTGGGTGTTGTTGTCCACCCTGCTGCAGAAAATCAGGCCTAATAGCCAGTGTGGTGTAGTGGCTAAAGTGTTGTACTGGGAGTCAGGAGATCCAGGTTCTAGTCCCCACTCGGCCATGGAAACCCACTGGGTGACTTTGGGCCAGTCACAGACCCTCAGCCCAACCCACCTCTGAAACATAGTATGCATCTTGGAGTCAGAGCTATGAATTTCTTTAAGGGTGGATTGATTTAAATCAACGAAAAGGTAAGGAAAATTTAAATCGTTTCCCATATATTCCTTTAACAATGGTGCAAATCTGACCACTAAACCATGTTAATTTACAAGTAAACTGAGTATTATTTACACTGTTTCATTTTTACAAGCAATTTAAATCATAAATATCTGATTTAAATTATTTATTTATTTATTTATTTATTACATTTCTATACCGCCCAATAGCCGGAGCTCTCTGGGCGGTTCACAAAAATTAAAACCATTCAAAGTATAAAACAACAGTATAAAACCATAATATAAAATACAATATAAAAGCTCAACCAGATAAAAACAGCAGCAATGCAAAATTACAAATTTAAAAGTTTGAAAATAACTTTTTTCATTTAAGAAAATCATTTTTAATACATCGTTTTCTATTGTGTATTTTCACCTATGTATTGATGTGTTCAGATATTGTATTTGTAATGTGCATTTCACCTTTGTATTGATATAAGTTTCTATATATTTTGAGTGGAGAAAGTAAATGTATTTTGTTTGTATATACATAGCTTGAAACCACTAAATTCAGGCCCAATTCATATGGAAATACAGTTATCATGGTAAAACCCTCATGCTATAGCTTTATCATAACTGTTTGGCTTTACGTTAACTTGGAAAACTTGGAAGTTAACATGTCGAAGAAAACGCTACTGTTACTAGGAAATATTTAATTTTCCATATATTTATATATTTCATCTTGTCTTTCCAATGATTTTCTCCAAGACAGCTTATGCACAACATTAAAACTACACAATAATAAGAGATCAAACAAAGACTAAAATCAACAAGAGCTGCAATGCTAGTTACACTACCAAAAAAGGTACAGTTCAGTTAAGATCCTGACCTTTTTTCATAATTAAGTTAATGAGCTTCTGTTTTGTAGTATACATGCCTTTATATCTCCCTTCCACAGGCACAGATACTTAAAGCCCTCTAAGTAATCTGTATACATTTAGCATTCTTATGTACACTTCCATTAACAGCTTATTGAACAGCTTGGCAGCCCTGGGAAACGAATGAAATTACCAAAGCGGAATGGGCCAAGTCATAAACCCTATTCAAGCAACAATTATGGGGCAATCAGTGTGCGTCTGGCTGGGTAATGGTTGGAGGAACAGTGAATGTGTCCACTGGTAGACACCCCAACTTCACCACAACTGACTTTTCTTCACAAAGCCTACATGAGAACAAGTTGCTATAGACTTTTGCCATAGTGTGTACAACCTGTAAGTATGTATGTATGCATATCAACTCATGGAAATTGGGGGCTGGGCTAGCAGGTGTGACCACACTTCCTGCAATCAACATACCAATTATCTCCAGTAGTGCTATCTGCAGAAGGCAAGAGAACATCTTGGAAATGAGTCATCTAGTCTAGCCCCCGCTGCCACCGAAGACCCTATGTTGGAGCCACTTTGAGGGATGTGTATGTCAATAACCCGATGGCAAAAGACAAGAAAATGGCCCCATTTTCCTGAGAACTGAGGCATCCTTGGAGCTGCCTATATGTCTTCTAAGCCCTGCCTAATCTTGCCATTTCACCATGATCAGAATCAAGCTCATACTATGGCATTTGATTTGATCCCCACCCAGCCTAGCCCATTCTGATTAAAACCAACAAAAGCCAAGTTTATTTAAACACAGTCAGTATCAGAAGTAGTGGTCATGGTGAATTTGATTCAGTGCTATCTGTCCTAAGAACAGTGGGATAAAATGGGAGGGGGGATTAATGGTAGTAGGAAGAGTCAGAGAATAGGAAGGTCTATGGGGAAGGGCAAGACATATGTGAGTGAATAGCAATTTATTTATTCTTAAAATTGGAAGCCCTCCCCCATCCCTGACACCTTCTGGTTTCAGCACTGTCAGCAAACAATGTCAGCACCTTTTAAAGCACATCTTCGGAAATAAGATGGTTAGAAACTACTACTACTTCGAAGAAGAAGAAGAAGAAGAAGAAGAAGAAGAAGAAGAAGAAGAACCAAACGAATGCCAGAATCAGATTGAAAGAAGACAAAAGGATTTGCAACCATTCAGCAAGTTAATCTCATTTGGTTATAGAGACAGATATATGTTGCATGATCAAAACTGCCATAGCAAGTGGTATTTCAATACCACTCATACCACACACACACACACACACACACACCACACTTTTGTCCATGCAAGACAATTAACACGGTGGAACACATAAAACCAAATACATATAAAAAGCTCATCTTACAAGCCATATGCTAGGTCTGGAATTTCGGAGGAGTTGCCTTGATTCACTTTGCTTCCAAGGAGCGTCTTGTTCTTTCTTTCTTTCTCCCTCCTTCTCCCTCTTTCCTTTTGGTTTTGTTTTTTGGGAAGAGGAAGGGGCTAATCGTCTCCCAACACCCGCCCTTGCCTGGACCACAGGATCAGAGAGCCCAGCCTGCATTTGTACTCTCCGCTAACCCTTGCCCACTCCACCCACCCCTTCACAGCTCCTTAGCCAATATCAATATGGGATGCCAGTTCAAGAGGACCTGATTGGCTGAGAATACAGAGGCCAGGGCTCCTGAGGAAACTTTGCCTTGACTCACTCTCCCGGGCTTGGCTATCTTGACAGCAGCACACTTCCTAAAGGAGCACAAGCCTCAAAGGCTCCAAAACAGCACGGGAAAACCTGCATGAATGTTCTTGCCATGCTCTGCGTTATGAAAACATTCCAAAGCAGAACTTGAGAAGAGAGAAGCAGACACGAGGGCCCTCGGCACCCTCTTACTGTTTTATACATTTCTACACAAGAGACCTATTTAAACAAACAAACAAACAAACAAACAAACAAACAAACAAACCAAAAAGGAAAGGCCTCATTCCTGGTGTAAGAGGTTGGATTTCACATTCCCAAGGATCAAACCCTCTAAAACCGGAACGCAGAAGTTATTTGGTAGGAGCTCATTGTCAGTTCAGCACACCAGCTGTACTCTCTGTGGATTTTTCAGAGCTGATGTGTGGTCAAAGGCTGGGTGTGGCGAGTGCCTGGATCGGAGGAAACCACTTGAGAACTCTACTACTGGGTTCACGCAAACAAAATAACCCACACTAAAGGGTAAGTATGGGTTGAGTGAGGTTTGTTGTTGAACTCTGGGTTGCTATCTACACATGTGTTAGTGTGTTGTCTGAATCCAGCTGCAATAACAAACCAAGAACAACCCACAGTTCACAACTCAACAACAAACCATGGGTTCTCTTCAGAAGTTACACGTGGTTAAAAAAAACATGGTTTATTAGCGGGGCTGCGTTCAGACAACACAACAACTCAAGTTTCAACAATAACTCATGGTTCAACAACCCACACTCAACCTTCAGTGTGGGTTGTGTTGTGTGAACCCAGCCAGTATGTGTTACCTTGAGTTCTATGAAAGGAAAGCAGTGGTATAGTGGAGCCAGGGCTCACAGAAATACAGCACAGGCACTTTTTTATTAGCAAGGATGCTGACATCAGCTGCCACCCCCTCCCGCACAGACTTCCCTGTTCCCTCTGAGTTTAGCTGCAATCCTCACAGTATCTGGGGAAGGGGTGATGAATATCGCCAGCAATGATATATTGTTCCCTCTTGTAATGCAAAGAATTTTGGAGTGGCTTGGTCTTGAATAGGGTGACCATATGAAAAGGAGGACAGCGCTCCTGTATCTTTAACAGTGGTATCGAAAAGGAAATTTCAGCAGGTGTCATTTGTAGATATGGGAACCTGGGGAAATTTCCTCTTCATTACACCAGTTAAAGCTGCAGGTGCCCTGCCCTCTTTTAAATCTGGTCACTCTAGTATAGCTCCTGCAGCTTTAACTGTTGTGATGAAGAGGTTCCCCATATCTACAAATGACACCTGCTGAAATTTCCTTTTCAATACCACTGTTAAAAATACAGGAGCCCTGTCCTCCTTTTCATATGGTCACTCTAGTCTTGAATGAAAAATTAAGGCTTATTAGCTTTACAAAAGGCCTGTTCCCAGTGGAGATGAAAACTGTTAGAACTCATTTCTTGATATGGATCAACACAGCTGCCTGAATTTTTGGACTCTCCTAGGGGCATGGCGATGAGGAGTGTCATGATGACTGCCTGCAATCAAAATTTGCCACTACACCACTGAAGAAAGGTAGAATATAAATGTACCAAATAAGTAAATTGCGTTCCTAAATAGAGGCACACACAGTATATACCTCTTTATTTCCAATTGTTTATTTCCAGGAGTGGGCAACTTGTGGTCCTGCCAATGTTGTTGGGACTGCAACTCCCATCAGCCTTCACTATTGGCTATGCTAGCTAGGGAGCTGCAGTCCAACAACATACGGCGGGCCAAGTTGCCACCCTGGTTTATTTGGATGCCTGTCCCATCCCACCCTATTCCCAGCTTTCAGAAAGGTTATGGCAAAAAACCCACAAACAAACAAAAGCCACACACACACACACACACAAAAGGCTATTTGAATAAAAATAATTCAGACTAGGCAAAACATGTACAAAAACTGAGTTCCCAAATAAAAGCTTAACCTTGCCCACCAAAAAATGGCTGAAGGGGGAAGGGGGAAGGGGAGAGAAGGTCTTGCTATCCAAGAAGAGAATCAGGCTTTGGAGAGGAAGAAGTTCCACAACCATACAGCTGAAAATACCCCCATCAATGTTACAACTTTTAAGATCAATCATTGTCAAGACACAGGGGTGCACGCAATCTCCAAAGCCATGGGTCCAAACCAGTTGAGGCTTTATGGGTTAAACCAGCACCTTGAGATGCACTTAGAGAAGTTATAAGGAGCAGTTATCGTTTGCCACCCAAGATCCTTTCACCTGTTGGTGCAGGAGATTGTCCCTGGGCTTTCTACATGCCACTGAGCTATGTCCCCTCCCTCTTATAATGCTTCACCCACCAACACAGCCTCTGAATGAGGAAAGCAAGGATCTCATGGACTTGTTATTGTCATTTGGGGTGTTGCTCTCTTCTGAGAAAGGAGCTTTCCTTTAAAATTCAAGTTATTATGCTTACTTCTGTTCAAAAATGCAACAACACTACATTACTGGTTAAGAGAGAGAAAGAAAACATACAAGTGCTTTACAACTGTTCTTTACTTTGAAACATGGAAAAGATTCAGCAGGCAAAAGATCTGGATAGAAATGAGTTTTCTCTCACACACAGACACACACACACACACCCATATAGGCTGCCATTGACAGCATTCGGTTGATCTCTTAACCAGGCTTAAAGAGAATGGGAGTAGGTCATGAGATTATAAATTTCCTTCCCACCCGCCCTTCCCATTTCCTCTTGGTCACAAATCCCATGCTTCAACTTAGGTTTACCAGCAGTTAGAGAAGTTAGCTGAGGCTAACGAGAATTCCCCAGTATATTAAACCAAGATAAAGCCGGTTTCTAATAATAATAATAATAATAATAATAATAATAATAATAATAATTTATTTCTTACCCGCCTCTCCGATTGGATCGAGACAGGGAACAACAATAAGCATAAAATACTGATTAAAAACATGGTATATACTGTTTAAAAACATCCTAAAAGCATCCTAAAAACATGCTAAAATATCCTAAAATTCTACTGGATAGGCCTGCCAGAAGAGATCAGTCTTGACAGCCTTCTTGAATCCTAAGAGACTGTCAAGCTGACGAGTCTCCTCCAGCAGGCTATTCCACAGTCTGGGAGCAGCAGAAGAGAAGGTCCTCTGGGTAACAGTGTGGGGCGGATTGTACGGGAGAAGGTGATCCTGCAGGTAGCCTGGACCCAAACCATGTAGGGCTGATAACCAACACTTTATACTTCACCCGGAAACTAATTGGCAGCCAGTGATCCTAGTTAAGACTTGCCCATCTGCACTGTCTCACTTACAACTTGCTGGCCAGAAGCTGGGTATCAAAGAACCACTTCAGGGGCTTTGTGGGCCTGTTCTCTTAGCTCGTTGTTTCCATCATTACTGTAGGACAGTCAAGGAGGATCTACATGTCGCGAGAATAAGGCGTTTGCCACTTACCTCTTCCATCTCAAAGGAGTCCTTCTGCTGCAGCATGAGGTTGACAATGGATGGGTTTGCTATGGAAGCACAGCGCTCTTTATCTGGTGCCGAAGGATGATTTGGGGGGTCTGAATTGCCTTCAAGCCCACAGCTGGTCGATTCTAGCGTATCGCTCTCGAGACCAGAAGAGTTCGTAACAGCAGCTTTTCCGTGGAGTCCCTCTGAATGACCAAGAGGGTCACTATTTTGTTCATCTCCGTGAGGCACCGTGTCGTCTTGCGTTGCCAGCTTAACGTTAGTGCCAGCAGAAAGTTCTGAAGAATTAAGAACCTCCACATTACTGGGATGACTGTTAGGTACTTCCTCTTTTACTGTAGCCAGCAGGGACGCTTTGAAGTGTTTTGGAGTTTTGGGTTCATTTTTAACCTCAACTTCTTCACTCCCGTGTTCAGATTTCCCCTTCTCAGCTGATAAGGATGTTGCACAGCTGCCACCTTCCCCTGTCTGCGGATTCCCACAAAGATTGAGTTTAGATAAGGTCTTCATTAAACGACTCGCCGTGTTGCTTCGCATTAGAGGAGGAGGGCTGGAGGCCTCTTTGCTGGAAGCGGTCGAATTCATGCTCCCAATTTTCTGCAGCGGAGTGCCAGAAACTTGGGAGTACAAGGAAGAGAATGCATTGGCCACAGTAGTAAGCACTTCAATTTGACGAAAGCGACCTGGCAAAAGGACAACAACAAGAAATGACAAAGAGAACAATGTGCGGCATTGTAAGCCTCAACGTCGAAGCGACAAATGACTTGGAATGCGCAAAAGGTAAAAACAAAAATGAGCACGACAGTACTTTAGATCTCTGACCCTCACGCATCCTGGCTAAATCCATGACTCTTGTTTCTGAAATCTCATTGATTAAAACATTCTTGACTTCTAAAGGACAGTGTTTGATGTTCTCTAATTGAGGTGTCAGCCAGTATGCCAAACACTTGTTTCTTTTCAGGGCATGATGTTTAGGATTTTAGAGGGAGTGCGAAGAAACCCAGAACGCTAACCCAGCACATGGGACAAGTCTTAAAAACGCTTCTGCTTTTCAAGTCGCTTGGAGGAAAATAAGTTGTTTGGCATATAACTAGCAACTTGCTTGTTCAAATTTGCAGGGAAAGAAGTGGAGGGGAAGTAGGGCTTTTCCCATAACCTTTGCACACAAAGGTCCCTCTCCCCCGCTTTGCTCTCCTATCGTTCTTTTCAATTCTCTCCCCTGTACCTTCTCCTCCATCCCAAACTCCCCATCCCACTAGCCATGTCCGCTCTTTCTTCTGCCGTTCCTGATAAATTGTCTTCAGGATGGCCCCAAGTGTTCAGATCAGCCTCTTAGGTAGCAGGTTGGGGAAAGCTGGTTTCATCCCTGATCATTAGCCATGCTGGTTGGGGCTGATGGGAGTTGTAGGCCAAAACATCTGAAAGGACCCAAGTTGGGGAACACTGGTCTCGAGCATCCCGTATTTTGTTAGACCAGCCTTCCCCAACCTGCTCCCTAATAGGACTAAAACTCCCAGCATTTCTGTCCATTGGACATGTTGGCTGGGGATGATGAGAGTTGGAGTCCTAAACATCTGGGGGGCAACAAGTTATGGAAGCCTGGTGTAGACAGTCACTGTGATCATGGAAAACTCCAACTGCAGTATGAGGGTGTGGGGAGGGTGTGGGGTGGGAAGGTGGCCAGCTGAAGAGGAGAATGGCTCCCTCTTCCAAGGTAACCAGGCTCAGAAAGTTCAACACTGGAGGAGTTTTACAAGAAATAGAATTAGGTCTCTTAGCCATTCTCTAAGTCCTACTTCAATACCTTTCAGAACTAGAGGTCCGTTTGGCAACACCCTATCCTTTGTGGCCAACTTCCCCAACAATATGTATTTACAGCATTTCTATACTGCCCAAACTAAATCAGGTTTTCCATTTAGCGTTTTTTAACCATGCTCTTAAATTTGGCTTACTCACTTGTCAAGGCAAAATTGGGGTTTTCCACTTCCATGCGTTGCAATTGGGCATTCAGAAAAACCTTGATATCGATCCCCCTGGCAAAGGACGATGAATTAAAAAACCTTGGTGGAATTTTAGAAGCAATGTCTGGTTCATCACGGCCAAATCCAAGATTGTAGAGGACCTCTTCGGGATCTTCCTCATATAGTTCTAGTAGTTCAGAAACACTAAAAACAAAAACAAAAACACTTAAACTCTCCCGTTGGTTAAGCACAAACAAGATCGGCAACCTAGTTCAATGGAAGAACTTGGATTTAGTAAAGGATTTCTTGGGTTGTGTGAGTCTTGCTACCAAATATATACGTGCAATTTCGGAATGCGGAATTTGGTCTGTTTATGACCGAGATGGTGATACGGAGCTTGCTGACTTGGAAGCAACTTCAATCGAAGCAAGACTTAAGCCCTTCAGGCATTGCCCAACGTAATCGCATGAAGGAGGAGAGCAGGACCGGACTTGTTCATCCCACCACAATCACCAGACCAGTCATCTACCATGCCCTGAGAAGGGAAACGTTTCCAGCAGGGCACCTTCTCCACTCATGTAGGCATTTCCTTGCGTGATTCAGAACCCTGATTTCACAGAGTTCTAAACTGCAACGAGCACCAATGTAAAAACAGCAGTTTGGAGGGCGACGGGGCTAGGACAGAGAGGATGGGTCAAGCAATGGCAGTCCAGCTCTACTCCCACCGTGCTGCACACACAATTGCAATCACGTGAAGAGGAACTCATGAACAGGGCTTTACTTTTTAAGCAACGTGTTCCAAAGTTCCTCGAATACCGTTTCAAGAGTCCCTTGCATATAGCTTCACACCGAAGTCTTGTGGGTTTTAAACATTCTGTAGAAGTCAGTCCTATTGAGATCAATGGGATTAACTCCTAGGGAAGTGTGCAGTCGCAAATTCAAATATGCATGTTTAGACAGAAAAAATTCCTACAACTCCCATGCTGGCTGGGACATGCTGGGCACTGTAGGGCTGTTTTTTAAAACTGTCTCTACATGCATAGGGTTGTGCCCTTAAGTGGCTTGTGGATAAGGACCTTCAATTGATTCATATGCCAGAATCTCTGGAATTTGAGTTCCATTTTTTGAAACAGAGCGGCACCCAGCCCCTGGAAAAGCCTCCCCTTTGCGGTTCGGGAGGCAGAAAACATAACATCTTTTAAACGCCTCCTGAAAACATACCTTTTCACACAGGCTTCCCCTAGATTTTAATTTAGCTGGTTTTTAATATTGCCTTTTTTTTAACTTTTGTTTTAAATTTTATACTTGTTGTATTTTATGGTTTTGATTGTGCACCGCCCAGAGAGCCTCGGCTGATGGGAAGTATAAAAACGTAATAAATAAATAAATAAATAAATATACACGTGAAGGGGCAAGCCATATTTGTTGCTCACATTTATGCTGTTCAGGTATGAAGTGGTAGATGTTGGGCCTGATTTTAGCATTAAAGGGGGGGGCACCAGCAAAAGGAGCAAAACCTTCCTCCTGCCCCAGATACGCCTCTCTCAGGCCGTTTCTACACCAGCTTGAAAATCCAGGCTGGTCACGGTTGAGTCCCTGTGCGTCCAAATGACACACAGGGACTCTCAGGTGCAAAGGGGGGTGGGACAAGCACAGGTTTTCCCAGGGATAAATAATCCCTGGGAAAACCCCATTCTTCCTGCGTTCCTGAGATCATCCTGAGACCACGGGACGCGTGGGCACCCGTGCAGGCTTCTTCCCTCATTCTTGCTAGTAGTGGGGATCAGTAGAGGGAAGGAGCTGGACCAGGAGGAATCAGGGCTGGGGGGAGAGAGAGGTCGGGCCATTTTTTTCCTTACTTTTTTTTTCGCGGGAGCACAAGCGCGCTCCAGCTCTTCTTTAAGAAAAAAATGGTGGCTGTGACAGGCACGACACCCAGGATGTCGCCTGGCTGTTTAGACGCAGAGCGACAATCCTGGAAGCAGGTAAGTCTGGGATCGTCTCCCCTGCGTCCCTCTACACCCTTATGGTGTAGAAAGGGCCTCAGTCCGCCTCTGACAACGGGAGGAGGAGGAAGAATGCCTGAAAAGATGGGCCACAGTGAGCCCAGGTGGGGGTTCAACTCCCATGATTCATGAAGTCCTTTTGACATACAAAACAAGACATAGCTAAACAGAGCAGACACATGCACAAGAAACAGGGCTGCCTCCATCACAGTTAACATGGAACTCCAAGAGCTGTAAGTTTGTGAATATACCTCAAACAGCAATGTTATGAAGCTGGGCAAAATGCAGACCCTCAGATCACCATCAAGAATTAACTTGGTGATTTGGGTCAGGGAGGCAAAAAAAAGGGTTGGAGGAATAAGAAATCCCATTGACCTATTCCAAGTCCCAGACCATGGATGCTTTGCTTGTGCTGTTGCACTCACATCCCGCTTGTGAGCAGTTGGTGGGCCACTGTGCGAACAGAATGCTGGGCTACTAGATGGACCTTTGGTCTGATCCAGCAGGGCTCTTCCTTTGCTTACCTTGAAACGGTTGCACTGCTTTTCCCCGAGCCGGTGGAATTCATACTTCTGCCCTTCTGATGAAACTGAAGCCTCTTGTCCTTCGCCAACATGCCATTACTGACAACAAAAATGAATCAAAAGTTCAAAGGACACCAAGTTTTCTTCCTCTTTTAAAGTCGTCCCTACTATATGAGGTTGTGCCATTTCTTTTTTTATTAAGAGCACTTTGTTTTTCATCACTTCAAAGGCGGGCAGGGGCAGGGGAGAGAACAACACAGCCTTTCACTTTAAATGGACAGCTGAAGTATTTTATCTGAAGCATCATGACCCCTTCAAAACCCACCCCTCTCCTGGGTGTCTAGTACCTCCTACTGTCCTTTGCCATGTTCAGGGACCTGCATCAAACTCCTATTTCTTTTAACATGACATTTTTGACCAAACCATGTTGAATCCTTCTCAACATCTCGAAGTATCTAACACACAGAGGGCCCCACTGGGATCTGTAGGCTGCTAGGCCTCATCTCCATGCATTTGATGCTAGAGAGCCCCTTTTACAAGCATAGAACTCCATCTCCCATCATGGGCTGTGGGAGCCCCATGCATCTCTGGGAATCTGGATCGCTGTCAGGGCAATTTTAATTAAGGCCACTGTGTCTTTTTTAAAAAAAACCCAAACATTTCCAATTTCTGATATTTACTTCATTCAGATTGTACACAGTAAGAAAAACGCTCCTCACAGTCTTGTCCCATAAATATATATCCCTGATGACCATCCGTTCAATAAGTTAATGTTTTATATCGAATGGCCTTGCAGTTCTAACCCCATGTCAGGCACTACTCCAAAATCAAAAGTGTGAATATTTACCAGATCTCCATTGGTTCACTGCTTTGATGCAGTTGATTAGCTGAAGGGGAAAAGAGGGGGGGGGGGGAAATACATGTAAGTTGGTGGCACCGGCCTATTTAATCACTAACAGGATGATAGTCATTTGATACAACAAACAACACTACTGCTTTTACTCTGACTAGGCTGCTATGAAAGCATGTCTGGCATATTCAATTCTTTAGGCATTCCCCAAAATGCATGAAGGATAAAAGTGGGGACACAGATGGGGCCTCTCCCTCAACAACTTCATGTATGTCATGCTCCACGGCCTTCATTCCCTGACAATAGTCCATTCCTGTATGGAATCTATTTTGGACTCTTGCCTTTATCCCATCCATTTTGAAAAAACACGCTTGCATGTGAAGCAAGGCCTTGCGGAGCCACTTGAACCTGGGTTCAAGGGCTAGCTTTTGAAAGACATCTCTGCCTGGGGTACAGATATTCTTTCCTTTTTACCCTTCTCCTGTGATGGTGTTCGGTCAAACAGGCTTCCACACACAAAAACTGGCAAAAGCTCAGCTTGACCAATGCAAATAACGGTGCAGGGGAAAAGTGTCTCTGTATGATGGCACTGTCAATGATAACACCTGCGAGTACTTAAAAAGTTAATTTGGTCATAGAGAGTCCAAAATACACCTCAGATTCCGGGACATTTATTAAATATTCCAGACATGATTTGCTTACAACCGAAATGCAGAAAGCAGCCCTGAGGTAAAGCCTTGGCAGAGCTGAACATGAGCCATGAACGTCTCGCCACAGCCTGACGATACGTTCTTCAGCGTCTGCCCCTTAAATGTTTCTGTGAATGCCACTTCAGTCCATATTTATTTTATAAATAACAAATGATTAATTGTGGTCATCAATCAAACAAATCAGACCAACACACAGAGAAAATAATTTTCGATGTCTTTTTTTAGCAAGCAGAGAAGCCTGAAGCTAAAAGTCTGTTGTAAGGAAATCTTTTAATCCAACGTACTCTGATTTAATTAAAACTCATAAAAAGGAAAACTGAACTAGATCTTTTTCCTCCCCCATCATGGAATCTTTCAACAAAAACAATGCTGTTAAGTAGTCTTCTTGCCAAGGACCTGATCCTACCACCTTGGGGGCATAAACTAAACTTGATGTCAATAAGACAGAGCTGACAGACAGAGATAAGCAGATACAGTTGCTAAATATTTTAGGGTAGCATGAAGGTTTGAGAACAGCAGCTTCATTTTCTACTACAAAGATACCCACACCATGAGATGCATAAATCAAACACAAATGAAGCACAAGAAATCCATTAAATTAGTATAAAAGCAACAATAGTGATTACTCATATATATCCCCACGCTTTCTTCTGGGAGCTCAAGGGAGCATGTATTCTGGTCCCAAGAAGTGTCTCAAGCAGGCACTGACAGCATTCATCTCTCTGCAAAGCCCAGCTACTGCATCACGTGACTTCCAAGACCAGGCCTAATACTCATTATTACTACTGACAAAACCATATGTTAACAAAATCCCTCTTTAATAGTAGATCATATAGGAGTGGGGGGGGGGATTTTGGGTTCCTTGCGCAATGCACCACACCTTACTTGTCATCCCACAGGTGTAAACAACAGCAGGTAATTTATTTCAGCAAGTCATGTGGCACCGCTGGTCTACTAAAGCAATGTTTATTACCACAGGGGGCACCATAACTCAGTGGTACAGAGCACATGTTTTGGATGTAGAAGGCCCCAGGCTCAATTCCTGGTATCTCCAGTTTAAGAAGAATGAGAAGTTTTTTTCTTTAAAAAAGGGGGAAAAGAGGGTGGGGAGATGTTGCAATAAAGTTTCGACATTTTAATGCTACATTGAAACATTATGCTGTACCGAACATACACGTCTCACTTTAAGCTCGGAAACTGGCCCATGGGTATGCCAAGTAAGTACATTTTATTGAAAGACCCTTTCTTTTCTTTTCATTGCATAATTTCCCAAGGGTCTCCATCTTCTCCCCTCCTCCCATTTGTCAAACAAAGTAGCCCATATGGTTCCATTAGAATAAAAGCACACTGTTCTGTTTTAACACATTATATGGATTCTGATTTGCGCGGGCGGGGGAGGGGGAAGCAACTATCATGCGTTTAATGTCACACCCACCTTCGGCTCCCAGAGATAAGTCATCTTCAAAACTTCCTCCATTTCTCACCAGCATGCCTAAAAAGACGTCAGCAAGATCAATTTCTAGTGTCATGGCTGCTTTCCAGTAATCTGGATTATCAATTTAAAACCAAAGCCCCAAATACATTTTTTAAAAAACCACCACGTTATCATATTAAAAATGCTCTTTTTTAAATCAGTAGTGAGGTTTGGGAACCAGTCAAGTACTCCACAATGCACAGCAGAAGGCTTCAAACTGACAGATGTTGTTATTCTGAACATAGATAACAAGTCTTATAAAACACAGAAAGGAAAACGAAAGAACACATGGAAAGGACTCTGCTTGCATGCTAAAAGAAAATAGCCATTTCAGATCAACCACATACCTTTGGTACTGCTGCGCCACGTTTAATGTAACGCAAAGATTGCATCTTAAGCCATTCTTAGGGTATCTTACCAGGGAGTTACAAGCCGAAGAAACGGCCTGGAACAAACAACCCGTTTCTTCCCGCTGCACTGAAAGAAGGGAGCTCCAGCAACTACAAGATTTTCTTGTGAGCCTTGTCCCTACCTGCAGATTCTTGTTGTACTTTGAACTTTTGCATTCTGGTTTGCGCAGGTGGTAACTTTTCAGGTGTGGCAAGTTCAGTCAGAGCAAGCCAAGAAAGATTGTACCACAAGGTTGACCTACTTCTCAGTACAGAACTTATCAATTAACTCTCTCGCCGCCCCCCCACCGCCCCCAACTCCAAACACACACAAAGTCTACCCTGTCTTTATCGCTGGGAAAAACTGATTAAGAATTCCTTCACTGTTAAAGCCCTACATTACTCCCTTCCCGCCTTTCCTGTCAGAAATATTGCAAAGGAACAAGGCTATCTCAGCAACTTCCAAACACACTCAACTCAAAACCGCGTTTTTGAATTATTACGTTTGTACTTTCAAAATAGGCAAAGCCAAAACAGAACAGCACTGAAGGCATCAGATCCGTACCTTTTAATGTTGGGTTGTTCTGCTCATCCAGGGAGGCTCCCAGCGGTGTTCTGAAACCACAGAAGAGTTTAAAACATGCATGACTGTCCTTAAAAAGTTGCTTCTTCACGTCCTTCCTTATAGCAGCACTTTGTTCACATCCGCCACCTCCTCTTCCTGAAAGCATGAACACGCACACACACAGGCAAAACAGATTGCAAAGCGAGCTCTGAGAAAACCAAGCTTCCAAAGAGATACGAATTGCGAAAGTGGTACAGCCGTAAACCTAACAGCCTGAACCTAAGCAGGAAGTAAGCTGTATGGGACTATCTTCCCAAGTAAGCATGCGTAAGATTGCACAGACAGCCTGAAGTACACAGCGACGTTAATGTGCTGAATTAAGTCTTTCAAAAGAAAAAGAAAAGCCATGTTTTAGTATCATCATTACTAGCAACTGGCACGTAGAGTGCCTTACAGCAATGTATTGAATTGAAATTCATTTTACATTTTAAAACATTTCACATCCATTTATCTATGCCCAATTCTGTAAGATTGGGCAGAATGAGCACACTTTAGATTACAAAAGGATTTAAATGTACACATTTAACGTGTGTGCATGTCGCATGTTGCAGTTCCTCTACAAGTACAATAAAATCTCTTATACTTTTAGAAACACTCACTTGGATTCTGTCTTTTCCTTGCATTCTTACTTAACCCAATTTAGGGAGCAAACTTAAATCAATTTACTGGAGTCTAAGTTGTTACAAGGTAGCTTCTGTGAGCAGTACTGACTCCATTTTAAAGCGACCCAAAACCCCACCTACAGACTGAGAGCATTCACAGAAAGTCTAGGTCAAGTAACCATTTCCTGATAGACTTCTTCAAATGCATTCCCCAGAGACAAAGGTAGGGGTAAAACGAAGCAGAATATGAATGCTGGATGGCAAGAGTTTTACCTGGTCATACACATGCTAATGTAGTCCTGTTGCTGAACTCCAGGCTGCATCAAGTACAGCCATCATCCCAAATCACCCTCTTTTGTTCCCATAGCAAGTAGATCTTTAGATAAAGTCATACAAAAACCCTCAAGTTTGAGAGAAGAGGCAGGCTAGCTCTCTCTCTCTTTAGAACCAGAAACACAGGGCATACTACAGATGCCAGCTTGCGAGAGCAAGCCGCCATAAGTGAGTGCTTTGCCTGGCTGTATTCTTTTCCTCTTCACCTAAGACCAAGAGTTGCAACTCTCCCCAGTTCTGGTCTACAGGAAAGGGCTGCAGCCCCAGGAAGGGTATACTGCTTTTAAAGATTCCCTCTACTCTTTCCCCTGCTGTCTCTGTGTGCATACTCTTAAGTCTCAAAAAGTCTATTTTTCAGTCTTGAAACTGCTTCTAAGCTTTTACTTGCTCAGCTAATTTCCCCAAAACTAGCTTGTGCCTTTGTATTTGTTTCAACCTCAATAAATGTGCTATTGTGGCGTTATCCCCTTCAGTGCTGTAAGTTTCTTGAGTAAGAATCACCTTACTTAGCCACAGACGCTCTATTGCCAATGTCAAAAGATTCCTTATAAGCGGGTGTAAGTCTTATTAGAACGTGTGCAAGTTTGTACACGGGTCTAATGAGAGCACATCACATAACAATGTCCATTGGTGAGATTTGCTTCTGAGTAAACATGCATAGGATTGTACTATCCAACCATAAGTACCTCTCATAGCATTGCCAGCCTCTATCCACAGATTATGTCTGGAATTTTTAAGAAACTCCAAAACAGTAAGACAGGATGCAGCTGGCAATCTGTAGCCCTCCAGATGTTCTGGTCTACAACTGCCATGATCCCTCAGTACGATACTGGCTAGGCCTGATGGGAGTTGTAGGCCAAAAGAACCAGAACACAACAAGTCACCCAACTGCACTAGATCTTGCACTCTGCTGTTCCACCAGCCCTCCCTCTCTAAGGGCACAATCCTATGCGTGTTTAGACCCGGGAAAAAGTCCTACAACTCCCAGCATTTCCCAGCCAATGCTGGAAGATGTAGGATTTTTTTTTCCTGCCTAAGCATGCATAGGATTGCGCTCCAAGAGACTCAGCTGTCGAACCGGAAGTCCCCAGTCCAAATCTTGCTCAGCCATTTATTCACTATGTAGCCTTAGGCAAGCCAATCATAACCCACTTTACAGGGATGCTGCAATTGCTACAGGATTGTGTGGAACACTTTGAACCCTTGAAAGAACCGTATGAAACCAAATGGAATAAGTAAAAAAGAAAAAGAAAAAACTTCAAGAATCTCATGAACTTAGGACCAAAAGCAACAAAAACACCAGTGAAAAAGGATTTGCTCCCATGAGTCTCCAGTTCCCCCAATTAAATAAGGTCAAACCAGTGCCCAACTGGGACAGACCCTCTTGATAACCTAGTTCTCTAGGGAAAGGAGACGAATCACACACTTTGAAAACTACATTTAAACATGTACAGTAGAAAGTAACCCTCTTTAAAAAGGGACAGACTGAGACACCCACTTTTTAGAAAGCCAAGATGCCTCCAAATTGCCAACCTTTTGCTCGAATCTCACTGGGAAATCTGTGTTTGGAAGCATATATTAATAAATCTGTTGCATATAAAAATTGTAATGGTCACTGTGAACCAAAGGGGACACACACACACACACACACAGGCATATACTGTGGCATGTCGACGTTTGTGCCATAGAGTATATGGTGGGCCGGGGGTGGGGGGGAAGTAGATACAATATCTGCATCCCAACTCACTGCTTTGGAGCTTTTAAAGGGTCAGGCATAACTTCCAGGTTGACAGCTGACAACGCTAGTCCATGAATAGGGTTGCCAACTGATCACATAGCCTGGCTTGTTCTTGTCCCTTTAACTGCATCTAGGTGTACAGATGTTACCTCGGTCCTTTGAAAGGCTTCACCTGCTGAAATGCAAAGCAAGGCTTTTCACAACACAAGGGTAAACAGCTTCACCTACTAATATTTGCACACCAAGCTACTGTTAAAGGCTTAGCTATAGTGGCCCATGGAAAAGTTGGGAACTCTGTCCTTCAAGGACAAAGAAATGTATTGTTCATGATGGTTGCACAGTACACACCAAAGCCTTTAGGGCAGAACAGGCCATAATCAAAATAAAATACTTAGGTCTCAACAATTTGCCACTGTAAGGATCTTTCCTTAGCTATTAATTTGGGTAACAAAATCATGTAGCCCCATCTGGAAGCACTACAGGAAGTATGATTTAGTGTAACTCCCATCATTCCTGACTATAGGCCATGCTAGCTGAGGCTGGTGGGAGTCGTACGCCAAAACATCTTGGAGACCAGAAGTTGGCCACCCCTGCTTTGAGAAGAGACTGGCCAGAAATCGTCAGCAACAGGTGCTTCGAACACCCCTTCTGAATGTGGATAGCCAATAAAAAGTGACAAGGCAGCTCAACTAGGACAGCTTTCCCCAACCTGGTGCCCTTCAGATGTTTCAGACTTCAGCTCCCATCAGCCCCAGGCAGCATGGCCAATGGGCAGGAGGAATGTTGGGAGTTATAGTCCAAAACACCTGGAGGGCACTAGATTGGGGACTCCTGAACAAGTGGACAAGATGCCAACTGGTCTGAAAACCCATCCCTGATGGCATCTTGGAACATCTTTGTGTTAATGCAGGGACGGTTCAGAGGAGGAGAAAGGTTTTTTTGTTAAACATTTTCAAGCAGTGACCTTTCTAAAGCTCAGGTTTAAAGTACAGCACTGTTTGTTTATACCACAGGCTTTTAATGGCTCTTTTAACATTCCTCTCCTGTGCTTCCTCAGTGGCCACTTCAGAACCTCTTCCAGATCCTTCCTCGGATCTGTTGCCAATGATACACGCGCTGGCTGGTAGCAAAACGGTAAGCGAACAGCAACGCTGGCACTCTTTCTCAAGAGCTAAGCCTTTCACCTCTATAGTCTATTAACAGCTAACAGTAAAACAGCCCTGTCAAAATGCCTCTCTGTTTGCATTTTCTGCATACAGGCAGCACTATAATTTATTCCACTACAATGAAAGTGGAAGGGGGGGGTGAAAGGGAGTGTGTGTGTGTGTGTGTGTGAGAGAGAGAGAGAGAGAGAACAAGAGCTATTTATCTGCACAGAAAGCCCTTGGAGACCCAACTGAAGAACAACTGGAATGTTAGGGGGAAGTTATTTTACAGGAGCAAGGCCTTTGAGTTTCCCAAGCCTGTTTAGGAGTGAATTATACTGCTAAACAGGAAACTTGAACCTGGGAAGGACGCCTTGGTTCTCTTGCATTTAGTTGATATAACGCACTCTACAGAGGTGGTATTGGAATGGAGACCACTGTAAAATCAAAGCACAGCTACAACTGAAAAGCTAAAACGTGGGGGCAGAAAAGAATTTAGTACCACAGCCCTCAAAATACCCTGTGGCACATTTATCTGTAGCACAGGCATCATGTTTTCCAATACTGCGTTGATACAACTGTTGTTCCTCTTACCACTTACCACTTACTAGCTGACACAATAATCTTATGAACAAGCCCTAACAGAATAGCCACAAACTTTCATGTCTGTATGGAATATTTCATTGTACCATATCTGCAGGGCTTGGGAAAGGTACCATCTCCAAATACCAGTTTCCCAAATATAAAATGGGGATAGCAACTATATACCACTTGGTATTGCTGTGAGGGCACCAGAGGTTAAAAAACACACAGCAATAGTGGACTCTCTTGCACTTTCCAATAGCTTTACCCATGACTGCTATGTTTGAAATGGCTCATGAAAAAAGCAAACCAACCAAGACTGTGACACAAGAAAAGCCCAGTCTGGCTCCTTTATTGGCTGAGTGACTATTCCAGCCAGGATAACACCTCATCTGTCTCTGCTATCATTGACAGCCTTACAAACAAGCCCACAAAAGTTACTAGCCCTCACATTAACGCCTACAAGGCATTTGTGGCATATCAACAGCCTGGAAAAGGTAGACAGAGAGAACATCCATGCCTGTTCAATTCACAAAAAGCTTCCTTCCTTATTTACCGAGAGGCAATCTGTAGTTGTCACAGGTGAGAGTGCAGCTAACTACTTAAATTGAGTAGGACTGAACAGCTACAAGGAAAGCAAAGACAAACAGGCTCTTCTTTGATCTCCACTGCACTTCCATGCCAGGAATAGCTGAACATTTCTGGCTTGCATACAACTCTACAAGCATAAAAAGGAACTTGCCCCTTAAAGAGGATTAGTCCAAAACCTACTACCAAGTGCTCTAAATCATACTAACAGGCTCCACCAGGGAGTCTATTAAGAACATAGAAAACTGTTTACTACGGAGTAAGACCATTGCTCCATGTAGCTCAGTGGCAACTACACCGACTGGCAACAGAGGGCCCGATCTACACCAAGCAGGATATATCACTTTGAAAGCAGTTTGAAAACAGAATATGGAATGCGTCATTGTCAGTGCACTTCAATATAGTTATAAAGCAGTAGTGTAGATCCTGCCATGGTCTCAGCCCTACCTGGTCATGCCAGGAATCAAAGCCACTGAGTGAAATACAACTACACTTCCTTAATATGCATGTTTTGAACTTGTTGTTTTATTAGCCATCAATTTCAGAGGGATAGCCAAATTTTTGCTTTTTTAATTATTGATTTGATTTGTACTCTGCCTTTCTACCAAAAATGGCACTCAAATGTTTGTCAAAGAAAACCCAAACTGTCTTATGGACCAGTACAGTCCTATGTGTGTTTGCTGAGGTAAATCTCCCACACTGTCCAAACGGATTTACCCATAGGAAGTATGTTTAGGCCTTATATAGCAGCATCTACAACCGTTACCCAACCTGGTGTCTTCCAGATGCTTTGGACTTTAGCTCCATCAGCCCCAGCCAGCACGGTGAACGGTCAAGAGAGGAGCTGGGAGCTGTGGTCCAAAACATCTGGAGGGCACCAGCTTGAGGAAGGCTGCCTAACTGAACACTTCTCATATTTTGAACGTTCTAGAATGTGTGTTTGTTTATGACATTGGGTTGATAAACAATATAATTACCAAATAGACGAGCCCTTTTCCCACCCGCCAACAGTGCTTTGAAAGGCACCAGAGCGGCACATTCCAAAAACCGCAACTTGGCTACCAGACTACGATTAAGAAATCAATTCTGTTCTCTCACAGGCATTTTACAAACTCCCCATTTCCTGAAAGACCTACATGTTTCCTGTGTACTTTCCAATTCAAATATTATTATTTTTGCCCCTCCCCTGCCATCGCAAGGAATGTCTTCAACCCCAAAGCTCTCGCGATCGGTCAATAAAAATCAGCCTCAGCTTTGGCTGAGGGATTTTTCCTGGTTTTTGTTTCTGTGTGAAGCAGACACAGGAGCAGGGCCAGGAACACAAACAAAGTCACAACCACATGTGAATGTCATCTACCACCACCTCTTCGTCTTTGGTTCTAGTTGACCTCTTATTTAGACATAGATCGGACTTGCTCTGTAACTGTAAATTAAGCAAGCAAGCGAACACTCTTTTTTTAGGTTATATTTTATTTATTATTGCATTTATATCCCGCCTATTTTCCTCCAAGGAACCAAGGCGGCATACCTAATCCTCCTCCTCTCCATTTTATCCTCACAACAACCCTGTGAGGTGGGATGGGCTGAGAGTCTGTGTCTGGCCCAAAGTCACCCAGTGAGCTTCCATGGCAGAGTGGATACTAGAACCCAGATCTCCTGACTCCCAGTCTGACACTCTAGCCACTACACCACACTAGCTCTTAACAGTCAATGGCATCACGCCTCCCCTACTGCCTAAACGCTGCCCACTATATTTCAGCGATTATAGTTTTGCACAACTTCCCAGAAAAGAAGCCCCTTCTAAAACAACCAGCCTTTTGTAAGTCATCATCAGAAAAGATAATCAGTTTAAGTGGAACTGCTTGTTTTCTACAATAGCTATACAATTTTAGAACAAAAGAGGAACTTCTGCACAGCCCTGATAGCACTACAAGGAAATGCAATATGCATTCAGAGTCAGAGGCAATATAGGGCAAATTTATCACGTATCCACACAGAAAAACAGCAGTTCCTCTTTCCAGATTAAGCCCTGTTGATGGTGTCTTTGAAGTAGCATGGCCCCTCTCCTAATTAGAGTCAGTCACTGTCTCCTATCCAATTCATGGATACCTGTTTGAACAAGAACCCTGCACTTAGTGTGGCCAAATGCAGAAGAGAACAGGGCTCCTGCACCTTTAGTAGTTACGTAGGAGGGGGAATTCCAGCAAATGTCGCCTGCGTAGCAAGCTACACCCGTTGGAATTTGCTCTTCTGTACAGCTATTCAAGGTGTAGGAGCAATGTGCTCTTTTTGCATCTGGCCACCATAACTACACTTGATGCAAAACCAAACTTACATTTTAAAAAATAGAGGATTATGTAAACTGAAAAATAGAAACAGCTGATTCTGCATTTTTTGTTCGATTCCTGCAGTGACCAAGCAGACATTCCCTCCCCACAGTTCTGCCCACAGTTTTCTTTACTGTAGCGCACAAGAACAAGTGATGCATCCCACCATCTTTCTGCATGCTTTTAACTGAACACCAAGGATTCAACAAGGTGCCTTACCGCACAATCCTTTGGTTGCTCAGAACCAAAACAGACATTATAAACCCATATCTAGCAACAACATCTCTCCACCCCACTTTTTTTTTTTTTTAGCCTCTAGAGTAGGTATAGAGTCCTGATCCAGACTGGGCTCCCTGCACCTAATCTAGAATAAAAATGAGGTGGGAAAAGTGTTCACTGCTAGATGCAGATTTAAAGTAATGTCAGTGTGTGCCCCCAGAAGCAAAGCCCATTATGTTCACTGGGACTTACACTCAAGTAAGCATGCACAAGATTGCAGCCTTAAACATGCTTAAAATCATGGCAATCAATAGGGTTTAACCATGCTAAATTTCATTCTGACCCTGCAAACACAAATTACCTAAATTTAGCTGCACTAAATACAGCTGAGTCGTATAAAGAGTTACACATGCCTAATCCCATTGATGTCTGTGGGCCTACGCACACCTAACTCTGGAGACTGAACTGTAAAATTTTCATTGGACATTAGTCATAATGACACAGTACAAATGTGCTTTTTGCACTACACAAACTACCATTTACCAGCACCTGCTGCCTAGAAATTTTAGAGACCGGTGTGAGCACAAGAGTTCCACTCCTAAAATGCTCTTACTTACCATCTTCATACATGGTCTGTAAGGTTTATGGCTCTCCCTTTAATTCTCGGAGAAGAGTAATTGCCTTAGACACTTGTTAGAGGTCTTGATTGTCTGCTGACAAAGATCCAGTTGATGTCCCAATCTCAGCTAAGGCGTTTTGTGTTTCGAAATTACTTTGATATGCTAATTATCCATTCTTCTAGATTTTCTAGCTTGTATCCATGCATCAAATCAGACCCTCAGAAAGCCAGTTATTCGGATCTTATTACTTTAGCACCAGGTAATGTTATTCCCTCTGCTTTCTCAGAAGGCCATTAAAAGAAATTACCATTGGAACAGCATTCTTGTGAGTTCTGTAAAACTGGAACCAGCTTTTTACAGGCAGGCAAGCAGGAAAAAACTAGAGCATCTCAAAATTCTCCATCGTATTTGTGGGCAGAGAAATTGGCCGCGGGGGGGGGGGGGGGACACGACAATTTCACCAAATTTCTCCAGGGGGAGGAAAAATTCCCCAACAATTCCTCACAGGTAGGCATCACCATTGGCAAGGGCTGTGGAACAGCTTCTTTCTTCTTCTTTTCCCCTAAGGGTTTTTGATTTTTCTGTACTGCCTCTGCAAGTGGCAACAGCATCAACTACGTTGGCAGCCTGGCCCCCATTTTGCATCCTCCACAATGCCCCCCATACCTAGCATCATTCCAGGGCATTGAGTGGAGGGAATGCAGCCACCACAAGAAAATAATGGTGAAGAAAATGTGGAGAGAAAAAAATCTGAAAAGTGTCCTTTTATTTCTACGAGGCAAGAAAAAAAAATCTCAGGAATTTCCTGAAAGTTTTCTTTCCCCATGAAAGGGGCTTCCATTTTTCTGCCTCATTCTCAGGGAAGTTTATAATTTATTTTGAATGTGTCTAGGTGGTGATTTTGACCTTAACTAATCACTGTGAGGTGGTTAAGGGTACTTCCTACCTTTTTCTTTCTACTACGCATCTCACCATTGCCCTACAGTCTCCCAAGCTGCCTCCACTTCCTGATCTGAAAAGGTCCTATGGGATGAATAAATTCATGATGTCTTCCCCTGGGCAGGAAGTGTGGGAAGCCAAGGAGGCTACAGCTTGTCAGAGAGATGACTGTACAATGAAAGACAGGATTCTCATACACACTCCTAATGTTATTCCTCCACTGCGCTTCCACTGTAAGCTACATTGGAACTGCAATTGACTTTCCACACAGCCAGTATTGTGAGGGATGCAAATGTACATGCTATGCTCTGTCCACACCAGGCTGACAAGAGGTTCATGGGCAGGGAAGGAGAGGGCAGAATTCATCTGAGCAGCAACTATTTCTTTTTTGGGGGAAATTCCGTTCCAACTTTTTTTCTTTCCTTTTATAAGGCCTCTGTCCCTGCTCCTCCAAAGTCCTCTTTGCCTGCCTGCCTCCCTCCCCCTGGCTAGTAAGGCCAGCCGTCTCCCAGCAACCAGCACTGAAATCCAACTCAAGCCGGTTGTCAAAGTGCTCTTTTGGCTTAACATTTTAAAATCTCCTAAGGTCCTCTGTGACTAATGAGAGGAAATAGGGAGGTGAGATGGGGGGTAGAGAAATAGTCTAGAATGGGGGGGAGCAACTTGGTGTCTGCAAGATAGTGTGGACTACAACTCCCATCATTCTTAACTTCTGGTCATGCAAAATGGGACTGACTGGAGATGGAGTCCAAAACATCTGGACCCCACCCCCCCAATGTGGAATCAAACTAAAGACGTACTTAGCGTACAGCTATTGAAATGAATGGCTCTAATCTAGTCACAACTAACTTAAGTCCCATTCATTTCAATGGGTCTACTCTGAGTAGGACTTCAGCTGGATTCTACCCCGGTTTAGAAATTCAAATAAAGCATTAAGTTAAACGCACAGCCCGCATAGGAAAAATCCAATGGGTTCTGAATCTGAACCAGTTTCCCCAGCCCATCTTGCGCTTTCTGAATACAGCTCTTGCAAAAGAGCACATGGAAGACCCATCGGCTTCAACTTTCGAAGAGGCCGGAGCTGTGGCAACGTAGGCAGCCTGGGTGGCCTCTTTTTTCTATTTTTAGTTAAAGAATAGGAAGGAGATTTTGCTTTTTTAAAAATTATTGTTACAGAACATGGGTGGTTTAACGGGAATGGGAGAGAGGGAGGGGAGCTTTGCTCCATCAGCTGCTGGTTCCCCAGTCCCTTCCCTCAGCTGCTACTGAGGCTGGAGAAGGGCAAAGGGATTTCTTACTGGGGTTGCACAGGAGGACAGGCACGGCATGACCTTGTAGTAGCACCAAGGGGAGGGAAAGCCTGCAAAGGGTCCCCCTTCTTCTCTGCACAAACCAGACTCTCTTCGCAGCCCCCTCCCAGAGAATGGCTTTGCACATCTCTGTAGAGCTCATTGCTGCTACAAGGGTGCTGAACCTCTTTCAGCCCGAGAGCTGAATTCCAGTGGTGGGCGGAGCCCAAGGCAAAAAGGGGAGGGGCTGAAAATACCAGCATATTTTCACTCAAAGCTCTTATTGCCAGCAAGGAAGCTTTAGGAGAGGCTTTCCTTTGACAAGAGAAGGGAGGGTGAATGAAAATAAATAAATAAATAGTGGCCTGGTTCAGACAACACGCTAAACCATGCTGCTCAGCAGCATGGTTTAGCGTGTTGCCTGAACCAGGCCAGTGTTTGTGAAGAGCTGTTAAAAAAGGAAAGGGAGGGGAACTAGCAGTGGATTGTTGTGTGAAAGTGACCCGAATGGATGAGTTCTTAGGTTGCAGTTCTCAGAAGTGGAGTAGTACTTCAAGTGTAAACAGAGGTTGCTGCAGGGAGATGTACCATCACTCTATGACCTCTGCTTCTTAAGCTGAAATTGGGGCAGGGCGTGGCAAGGAGGACATAGGGGAAGGGACTGCAGTTCCTTAATAGTAATGGCAAAGCATTCTGCATATGCTCAGAGGCACTGCAATACTAACTGCTTGTTCTACTTAACTACTTAAGGGCCAGGATCTCTTCTCGATCCTCCCAGAGTGCAGGACACAGAATAACGGGCTCAAGTTAAAGGAAGCCAGATTCCAGCTGGACATCAGGAAAAACGTCCTGACTGTTAGAGCACTACGAAAAATGGAATCAGTTACTTAGGGAGGTGGTGGGCTCTCCCACACTAGAGGCATTCAAGGGGCAGCTGGACAGCCATGTCAGGGATGCTTTAGGGTGGATTCCTGCATTGAGCAGGGGGTTGGACTCGATGGCCTTGTAGGCCCCTTCCAACTCTGCTATTCTATGATTCGCTGTCTGTACTTGGGCTAGTTGCTGATGGCTGCATGTCAAGTCTTCTTCCGCTGTAAAATGCTCACTGATGCTGTAAACGCAACCAAAGCTGTAAAAACGTAACCAATAATCGGTGCCTTCCAAATGGTATGAATGCAATATAGTGCATATATGCGTGTCTCATGTGTATTTGATTTGCCTTGCAGGTCGTGACTTGCCTCCCTGTTTTTCTCATCTGGAGACATCTGCTACTGCTCACATGAACATTTCTCTCTGCTTGTGACACTTTTAATCTGGATTTTGCTGGCCCTGCCTTTATGCAGCGCACCACCACTGATCAGCTGGGACTTCCGCTCACTCCTACACTGGAGTGTAACTATTTCCACCTGTGAAATGTTGGAGGGTACAATTTTATTATTTTATTATTTCCACCGCCTTCCTCCTATCAGACATCTAATCGCAGCTACTGTGATGTCATGAAGTCTGGACTAATATTGGATTTGCTCAAGCAGAAACTGCCTTGTAATGGAATAAGCCTCAATAGAGCTACTGAAAAAAGTGAAAGGTCAATGTGGTTTGGAAAAACATCCCAAAAAACCTAGGAAAGAGGAAGAGCTAAATGGGCCACAGATAAATATATATATTTTAAAAACCCACTAATAATCTAGAACCACACAGTGCAGACTTTCAATTTTTTACTGAATGCTATCATTGGCCATTATTCTCTAGGGACACATTGGGCCTGTTCAGACAACACGCTAAACCATGGTTAGGCTGCTAACCCTTTTGCAGCAAATAGTCAATGAGCCTATTTAACCTGTGGTTACGTAGCCACCATGGTTCGCATGACACGCTAAGCCATAATGTTTAGCTCAAGATGCTTAACTAACGTGGCTTAGCGTGTCGTCTGAACAGGGTCATAGTGTTGACATTTTATTTCTTGGCGTTTCTACAGTGAAAGCCCTATGATACTTTGCATGGGAAAATACAGCAAAAAACAGTTCAATTTTCTATTAGAGGTGCTAATGACTACTGCATTACTCCCTTGATGTGGGCATGGAAGGAGGACCATGGTTGCCAAGGCAAAGATGTAGAGGCCTGAGTGGAAAATAGACACACACCGAGAAAAATGCAGAGTTGAAGCAGGAGGAAAGCCTGGGAAATATAGGAGGTGAAGAGAAGTGCCCAAGGACAGGTTGGCATATGCTGGTGAAATAGAAGCAGTAGAAACAAGTAGAGCAGCTGAAGGCTAAGAAGCAGAGTCAAAAGAGACGCAGAACATAATAACTGAAAAGAAGGGAGTACAACATAAGTCCCAGGTTTAATTCTTGACATCTCCAAGCAGGGCTAAAGGAATCTTGCCTAAAACCCTGGAGAATAGTTGCCAATCGGTGAAGGCAATACTGATCTGGTAGATCCACCAATGGTCTGACTCATTATGAAGCAGCTTCCCATGTTCCTATAGGAAAGAGGCAGGGAGCTGAAGAACAGAAACCTGAGGGGAATGTCTTATGGAGGAGACAGAAACCAAAGCGAAAGATGGGCACAAAAGGAATGGTGTTGCGGTTAAGAGAAAATCTGACATGAGGTGAGAAGGGATTCTTTGGTGCTTTTCGGAAAGGGGGTGGAAGCAAAGAGAGCTTACTGAGTCTAGGGAACTGAAAGGGCAACAAAGCCAAAGAGCTGAGGGGAGAGATGACGAATTCACTTGACAGACCACACAGAACATTTTATAACATATAATAAGATGAGACAACCCTCTCATACATACCACTTTAAGCTCTTCAGAGGAAGGGTGGAACACAACCACAATAAATAAAAAAATATGACTAACCAGCCCAATTTTTGGCTGCAGTCTTTGGTAGCATTGGCCTCTGACTACACCTACATTCGTTGCCATCTATACACACCCAATACATGTTCATATAAGTTGTGCCTTGCATGCTTTTTTCTTCTTCTTCTTCAAGAGTACAATCCTATCAGGTTCTAACCACATTATCCAAGCGTGGCTGTAACTAGACATTTGGGTCAAGAAGCTTCCAAGTAGACAAATCCTATACATGTTTGCACAGAAGTAAGCCCTACTGAGTTCAATGGAACTTACGTCCACATAAGTCTGTATAAGATTTTTGCCTGAGAGCATCAATATAAATCAATGGGGAAAATATATAAGTAGTATTGTTAGCTAAAACAACAAACCATCTTATGGCACCTTAAAGACTAACAAATTTGTTGTGGCATGAGCTTTTCTGGAATAGAACCCACTTCATCAAATGCAAAATGTTTATACTGATATAAGACTGTAATTCTAAACATACTTACTACAGATAAATTGGACAATGTGGGGTTTACTTCTTAGCAAACACACATAGGACTATACTGGTGCCATAAAAAGTTTGGGTTTTCTTTGCTATAAGAGACTAATGTTGAATGCCATTTCTGGTAGAAAGGCATATCTCAAAACAAAGAAACAAAGAAACAAAAACATGGCTATCCCTCTGAAATTGATCGCTAATAAAACAAAACTTTAAAACATGCATATTAAAGAAGCGTAATTGTATTTAAACTGTATTTAATCAGCAAATATGCCTGTTGGACATGTATTGATTACAGAGCACCCCCGTGTGCATGAAAGCCCACAAGTATCATCAATTAGATTGGCAGGCACAATGGATCAGGCCTTCTTGTTGGTGGCCTTGTGGCTGTGGAAATCCCTTCCTTCAAAACCATAAAAGGACCCTTCAGTACATACTTTCAAATATGCCTTGGAGACTCATTTGTTCTGGTACCGTATTTCTTCGATTGTAAGACGCCATTGATTGTAAGACGCACACAAATTTCAGTACCACCAACAGAAAAACAACAACATTAAGACACACCCACGATTCTAAGATGCACCCCGTTTTTAGAGATGTTTATATGGGGAGAAAAGTGTGTCTCAGAATTTAAGAAATACGTTATGTGTTCCTTTAACAATGTTTTTTATGCCACTAGTTCCTGAGAGTTGGTAGTTCCTTATGATACTGGATTTCTGTTTTAGACCATCCAAATGATCTCCTTTGGTTTTCATTCTGTTATACACCATCTTGTGAGGATTATGGCATAAAAGCTGGCATGCCAACTCTTTCATTAATTACTTAAAATTATCCCTGAAAAATCCTCTGCCTTTGCACTCACTGGTCAACACAATGGAAGGCAAAGGAGCAGGTTTACTTTTCACTGAGCAACTGTGTGTTTTTCCTAATACATCTGGGCAAAATCCAATGTCATGTGAGAGGACTTCTGCTCATATAACAGGACTTGCACCCTCTTCTCCTTCTTGCAGCTCCCCTCCCTCCAAATCTGCTCCAGAGGACCCCCCCGACCCTTCAGAGCAGATTTTGAGGGGGGTTGCAAGGAAAAATAGCCCCCTTATCTATTACAAAGATGGAAGCTGTTCCATCAGGAGGAGGCGTTAACTGGACACCATACTCTAGCAGTAAAGAGAAGCTTACTTTAAAAAATGGAAGATAAAGAGTCCAGGAAGGGTCCTGCAATTCTCCTGGAAACAGCACCTTCCCATAGCCCCTTCTCCCCAGTGAATATGGCCCTGTATCCAAGGTGGAGAATACAGCTGTATCTGCCCCCAAACCTTCATCCTGGAATAGTGCCACTGAATCAACAGGGTTATTTCTTAATCCATTTAAGGTTGAATCCTCTGCATGTTTAGACAGAAAAAGGTCCTACAACTCCCAGCATCCTCCATCCATCCATGCACCCTTACTTCCGTAACAAAGCTTGAAGGCACTCCAAAACCAATTATTTTCAAGTATGCCCACTGACTTTAATCCAGCTCTTAAGTAGAACATAGACAGAGTGGAAGGGTCTCTGCACCAACCCCCACTCCAGACCTTTGAAGGCTGCACCCCTGTGCATTCTTATTTGGGACTCAGCCCAAAAGAACTCAATAGGATGTATGCTTCAGTAAATAGGCATACGGTTGGCCTGCATAATTTCCATTTCCATCTCAGAAAGATGAAAAGTGATCAGGACTTGAGCTTTACAATAACTTCAAAAGCAAAGCACCAACACAACTTGCCGATGCCTCCTTAGCCCCAGGGCGGAGCTGCAATGATTTCAAGGGTATGTTCCACAATTGTTTTTCCCCACCACCAAGAGTACAACAAAGCTTTATACAACCATCAAAGCTGGATTTATAGCCAGGACAAATTATTTGAGTTAAGTACGAACTATGAAATTAGCACTGCCATAAAAATTCACAAAGCAAACTCTTGCTTTTTTTACCTCCTTTCATGTTCAATGTACACTTAGAAGGCATTCATTTGATAAGCACCACCACTTTGTACATGAGACAGACAATTTCCTCCTTTGATAACTGAACATAGAAGGCGAGGGGGGTGGTGGGGAGGAAACTCTGCACTGAACAGGATATGGGTAGAACGCAGGAGGTGGGCCAGCCACATGGTCTAACATAGAGGGATTGCTTCTTTTATGGACTAGTCCCAGTACTGTTCCTTTAAAGATGCACCGGGAAGCCCCTAAGTGTTGGGGTGGCCATGCTGGCTATTGACCATAACAATAAATGATGGATTGGATGGGGTGGAGAAAGCTGTGCACAGAAATCCTGTAGATCAACAGACTACATAGGGTGTGTTCACATGTCATGACAACCCATCCTGCAAAATAAGCCGCACAGTGTGTGTTGTCATCGGAACAACCTACGGTGAGCCTGACAAATGACTGGGTTCACCATGGGTTGTTTTCCCCCTCCTAACCCTCGGTCCTTCTACTGGCCTCAGTAGGTATCTCATGAGTCAAGACTACAGAACCTGCCTTGTCTGCTGCCAAGTCCCCCTTGTGATTCCCGGCTTTTAAAAAAAAATCCCTCCACACATTTGTGCAAATTGGGGCCGAAAAATATATATGTTTTATTTATTTATTTATTTAGACCCCGGTAATGTGCGAAAGTGTTCTCACAATTATTTTTTTAAAAAAATTAATTGCTGGATTTTCATAGTTGCACAACTTCGACTGTCCAAGATCCCCTCTTCTGGGACCTTGTGTTTCAGCTGTCAAACAGACAAGGTAATTGACAAGAGGAACCTGTATACAGTCTGATTTTACAGCCTTTGATGGTAAACAAGTGGAGAAAAGTGGTGCACAGCAGGGTGATCCCAGGGTTTTAAGTATTGCCCCGACCCTTGGGGATAACCTGCATTGAGTTCCTTCTTGCCGAGTCCCCAGCGTGTTATCTTCATAGAGAAATTCAAGGTACCCCCTTTTTCACACCCTTTAGCAGTAACCATGGCTATGTTTGAGAGTCGTCAAGGCTCTCAACAGTTGCCGTGGTTAGTGTGAAGAGGACTGAAAAAGGGGTTGCGTATTGATCCCTATGAAAAATTATGAGCCTTTTTCACAGAGATCTACACACACACACCTTTCAGAGGCATTTTCCTCCATCCCTCATTTTCACATTCTAGATGGAACTAGTCATTTACAATAAATCAGCAAAATATGCCAGAACTAAATTCCAAGCTTTTGGTGCATAGCAAACATTAAGCCTTTTTAATTCCACACACACACGTCTACAAAGAGACAATGATTCACGCACCAGTGTTTGGTACCAGCCTGGTAACAGAATCTTTAAAAGGAAATTTAAGTGCTATATAGGTGTAATCCTCACCAGCTATTTTAAGTGAATGAGTAGCTTCAGTTACTAAGGAAAGAAAGATATATATGACGCTTATATCCTGCTCTTACATGGGGCTCCCAGCAGCCTCACATCCAAGGGAATGGATCACATTCACACATGCTTAGCATCAGCAATGCTGTGACATCAAATATGATTCACTGGATCCACTAAGGCAGGGTTGGGTAGAAAGTAGATCAGGATTTACTGGTAGATTTCACTGATTTGCAGTAGATCTGAGGCCTTAGCTAGACCTAAGGATTATCCCAGGAAAATGAAGGGGTCATCTCTGCCTGCTCCCGGGATCCCCTGTGGGTCATTTGGATGCACACAGGGATGATCCCAGGACATAGGCCTGGTCTAGCCATGGCCTGAGTCTGGATAGTTTCCAATGTTAATCCTATGTAGAGTAGACCCATTGAAAGGAATGGGACTTAAGTTAGTCATGACTAACGAGTCTCATTCCTTTCAATGGGTCTACTCTACATAGCACTAACATTGGATACTACCCTATCGGTGCTTCTAGACAGAGAGCTCCTAGTGCTACTAATTCGAAGGTAATGTAGTTGTTCTGTTTTTTGTTTAACCAATTCTCTGCGCTAAGAAAAAAAAATGGAAGAAGTCATGGGAAAACACAGAAGGGTTATGAGCTGAAGACAGCATCATCTGGACACCCCATAAAGTTCAGTGAATGAGGAGTGATGGCGCCAAAAGACCCTCACCTGGAACCACCCTATCAATTGTCTACTGCAACAACAACTAAAAGTTCCCCCTACATTAGGTTGCTGAAAAAGAACTCTTGGGTAGGGAACCAGGAGAGGATTTTGTGTTAAAGGATTTATAAGCTTGGTCCTGATCCCAAATTCCTGGGCTGAAGGTGTGCTCAGAGGCAACTTTTGCTTTAACTCTTAGACCTGGTTTGCATGATCACTGTGGATTAAACAAACCATGTTGGCCTATTTAAGCCACAACACATGCCAGATGCCATTTGCCTAATCACCCAACCGGACATGGCTTGCAGTGATGTCCAAACCTGGGCAGCATGGTTTGTTTGAAGGGGAAACAACCCTTAAATAACACAAGAACATCCCATGAATTATTGAGGGTTGTTTGTCCCTCCAACAAGCCATGCTGCCCAGGTTTGGGCAATATGATAAGCCACACCCAAGTGGGTGATTAGGCAAATGGAACCCAGCATGTGCAGAGGATTAAATAAGCCACCGTGGCTCATTTAACCCATGGTGATTGTGCGAACCAACCCTTAGCGTACACCCATTTGCCTGAGCCACGATTTTACACCTTCTCTTGTTGGTGGACCTCAAGGATCTAGTAAAAAAAATAAAATTAAGTAGATCCTGGAAGTCTGCCCACACCGGCACTAATCCTTTGAAAGCTTCAGACAGGGATTTTGGCATGCAAATGTTGAATTTTGGAGTTTATATTTGGGTGTGATTATATATTCTGTACAAGTTCCTGATCTTGATGAAGTAGCATGCATCACAGAATCGTTTTCTGTTAATGCAGAAAGCAAGAAACTGGGTTTACTCACTAGTATATTATGCACAATTCACTTATAACATTTAATGCATCTGATGAAGTAGAGTCTAGTACACGAAAACATATGCCATAATAAATTTATTAAGTCCTTGAGGTGCCACAAGACTCTCAGTTGTTTTAACTCACATCTCAAACCATTACAAGAGAATAAACCTGTGTGTCTGTTTGCAACTACCTAGCTCCAGTATTCAGATGTTCTACAAGAACAGAATTATCTGATTCTGAATTTCAAAAAAAGTGAATGTCAAGTTTTGCAAGGTTTCTAGGTTAAAGAATTAACCTTACCAGTGGCCCCTCTCAAAGAGCTTTAAATTCCTTTTTCAAATCTGTAAGGGAAGCATACAGTTCCCTCGGCCCATTTCATTTAAAGGCTTCATCCCAAGTACCTGTTTCCCTCGAATTATCCCCTACAGCGTAAAGCTGTCGTTGTTGTGGTGGTGGTTTGAAGCTAAATCACACCCCGGGCGGCAGTGCTCCTAAGATCCTTTGAATACCAGGAAAAGGGTTTAAGGGGGGAAATGTAAAAATTCATAAAAAAATCAACGGATGACCCAATCAGATTCAAATTTGGTATGCTTAAAGTCCTCCTTAATCTCTATTACTGTGCCAATTTTGATGTCTTTATCTTTAAAACTTACGCAGATGTAAGCATGTGTTTAATTTGTACTTTAAACATATCAAATCCTCCTCCTGCGCCCCCAGTGGCCGCTCGGAGAACAACAAATGATTCGCTCCTACACAGGTAGCAAAATAGGTCGATTCTTTTGGCTTTCAAGCACAATTAAAGCAGGATCCATGGGAGTACTTCACAGTCAAAGCAGATTATAAGCTGGAAAACTTCAGAGACCTTTGCACGCAATTCGCAGTGATTGCACAGTATAACCCTGGTGTGATGAAGCTATCAGAGAAATGCTTCCAGCCAGCAAGAAAAATGCTGAGCTCTTTTTGATGGCCGTAGCAAAAAAACCAGAATCATTTCTAGCCACAACAATGAAACTGGGGTTGCAGAGGGGATGGAGGGGCGGGGGACTCGCTCTCATTCATTCCCACACGAGTTGTTTTCCGACAATGAGAATGACAGCATCTGTGCCATCAAAATAGAACCAAAAAATTGCAGTGACAGCCCTGGCTGCTAATACAGTTCCTATTTTTATCAGTAAACTAACTACCCAGAACACCCTTTAAATCAGAACAACACTGGAAAGATAATGAGCAGCATCCACAGAGCTATTTCAGACTCATCCAAAGTTTTGACATTTTAGAATAATTCCCTCTGGGCAGCAAACTGCCACTACAACCTGAGTTTGAAAGTCTCTCCTATTTCAATATTGGTTGTTCCGAATTCTGCCTGGGATTGCAGACCTAAGTTCCCTGTTCTTTGGACCCAGGCTAATAGCAAAAAATAGCTTCAATTAACTTAGCACCTGTTCAAAAGGTTTGGAAAAATGAGGGGAAATGTGCAATGGTTCTTTAGATCAATGAGAGAGAACCTTCAAGGAGTAAGGGTGACTTGCCAACAAAACAACAACAAATCCCAAGCATTGCTTTTATGTACTGCAATTATTTTATTATCATTATTACATCAATATCCCACCTACCCACCAAAGATGACGCTCTAGGTGATTAACAATAGAACTAAAACAAAAACTTAATTAAAACACAACATAAAAAATAAATAAAGGAAAAGCACAACAAAAGAAATAAAAAGCATCAAACCAATAAAAACCTTAGTTTCTAGATCACAAGACTTCATACAGGTTGCACTATGAGAGAGAGAGAGAGAGAGAGAACAGCCCTTCTGCACCTCTGCTCTTAAATCTTATTGCAGTGAACTATGAGGAATGTGAATGGAGATGACTAGAAATACAGAGGTACTAAGCCAGTTTGGAAGTCGTAATGCGGCAGGGTCTTGCTATTTACTGTTTTACTCTGTACAGCACCATGTACATTGATGGTGCTATATAAATAAATAAATAATAATAATAATAATAGTAGTAAAATAACTCTCCCCATCCCACAAAAACATGATTACCCAAAAAAAACTGGTTCATTTTTTGTGTCTCTTCCTGAGTTGCTGGCGTGGCTCGCGGGAGCATAATAGCATTCCTTAAGAGAAACTTCGCTTCATAGTCAGTGTGAGTATACTAAGGGTTAAGCAGTTTCTGATTCATTGCTCTAATAAAGTTCATTTTTCAAGAAACTGAATGAAGTCTTTTTAATATCACTGTGCAGTACACTGTCTTATCTAAAGAATGTCCGCCTAGAAATGTAATTGATTTCTACAGAATCCTCTTCTGCATAACAGCCATGAGGCTCAAGTGGATTCCTTCCCAGTCTAGGAGCTAGACTTCAACCCTGCTTTACAAACAATGAAGGAAATCCAGTTGGTAGCCAAGGGTCTTACTTCCTGATACAAGGGCTTAGCACTGTAGCCTAAATGCATTTAAGATCACAGCCGAAATCACAACGTAGAGTGACAGCATGGAAGGTATCTTTTGTTCCTGTAAAAGTTGTGTTTCCAGACAACACTTCTGCCTACGGACCGTGGGTGGTGTCTTTATGACACAGAACCTGCGACCCCAAAAGAACAGCCGAACGTAATAAATTGTAATCTAAACAACACTGACCAAGCAGTTTCCCCTTTCTCTCTCTCACATGCACAGTGTCTACTGAAGGACTTTGGTCACAATCCCACACACAGTAAGTGAACTCCCCAAAAGCAAGGGGCTTAAGTATGCCTAACTATATCAGACTAATCCTAAACAAATTTACCCAGAAGTAAACCCCATTAGCCTTAGTGTGGCTTACTCCCAAGTAAGTATGCACAAGATTACAGCATGGAATGGATTGTGCCCAATGATCCCAAACATATTTACTCCTGGGAAGAGAGGGGAAAGTCCCACTGCAGTCTACAGAACTTCCCTTAACTGTTTGGGACTGGATCTTAAGAGGAAGTTGAACTGCTAATGGTATTTAAAAATACTTAGTGCCAAAGTTCTAGGTACTGTCTGGGACCCAGGATGGGATTGGCACAGACTCCGTCTAAACCTAAAAGGCCTATTTAACTATGATATCATTCTTTACAAGATGTACTTACCTACAATCTTTCAGCCATATTGCAATCTTTTCATTTGGAATATTGCCTGTAAGGTGAGGGGCAAGGGGGCAGAGAGAAATACGAGAAAAGGAACAAGAAATTGTAATTTATGAACAATGTATTAAAAAGAAAAATAATCAAACGCTTGCCAAACATCTTTCTTGCTCATGGCCAGGAATGGGGAGAGGGGGACAAAAGCCACAAAATTTCCTTAATTTTACTACTAAACCACAAAAGCATACAACGGGGAGTTTTACAGGTTGATCCTAAGCAAGTTTTAACTGAAGCTGTAACCCTATATATGCCCCCTTGATTCTAGTTAGTAAACATGCTTCGGATTTAGAACACTGCCAGTGTAATAGGATTTACCCCCTACTAAGGGTTGTTTAATATTGGGAGCCAATCCTAAGCATGCTTACTGCATAGGATCAAGGAGATTTAAAGGTGCTCAGGAGTGCACCCTTCAAGATCATTCTCCCCCTCCCCCTCTAATCAATTGTTCAGCCGCAAACACAAAAGAAGAACGTCGGGGCACTTGAAAGGCTAACCTATTTATTGAGGCATACGCTTGGCTGGACGTCATCGTCAGACGCATGCAGTCTCCCTTAGGCATACGAGTTCACCAAGGCTTATGCCACAAATAAATCTGTTCGCCTTTCAGGTGACACAAGACCCTTCGTCTGTAGCTTGGGCGGCTGATGCCCGAGCCGAGGACCGACAGGACACACCTCCTTCAGCAGCCAAGGGCAACTTTCCACCGGCGATCTCCGGCTCCGGGGCCAGTTCTGGCGAGAGCCGCTCCGCTTCCGAGGCTTGCCAAGAGTCCCTGCTTTTCGCCCAGGCCTTTCTCTTCTGCACGACCTCTTGCCACTCGTCGCTAACTGCAGCCGACGCGGCCACCTCCGCTACTTCCTCCGCCTCCATCGAGAGCCCCAAGGTTATTGCGGCCGGGGCTGCTGCTGCTGCTGCGGCTGCTCTCGCAGGCTTCGCTCCTCCGTCCTCACACAACTGATTAGCCGCCGCCGAACTCCGCTAACTTGCAAAAAAGATTAAAAACAAAACAAAAACATATGCAAATCCGGAGGCGGGGCAGTTTCCCGGGCTGCGGCTCGGCTCCTCTCGGCGGCGTGTGTGTGCGCGCGCGGGGGGCGAGTTTTGCAAAAGTTCCACCGGGAAAGACGGCGCAAGTAGGCAACGGGGCGTGTATTGGGGGGGACCTATCGCACGAGCCCCTCCGGGACCAGCCACTGAAGGGGGGCAGCCAACATCTGTCCCGCACAGCTGGCGGAAGGCATCCAGCAATAGTAGCAGCCCCTCCCCTAGAGCATGCCCAACCTCCCCCATCGTGCTTCCTCCTCCGAGGACTATAAAACCAGCCCTGAACCGCCAGTTGCAATCCAGTAGCCACCAGCAAATCCGCTGGGTTGGAAATGGGGCGGGCGTGGGGGAGAAACGGGTTGCGCGTTTGCTAGTTCCCAGCCGCGCCGCGCCGCAACTCTCGGGGAGAGACCCTGGGCCGGAGCTTCCCGGCTTCTGCCTCTCTCACTCTCCCTCCCTCAGCGCCACCACCCCGCGCGCAAATCGAAGCGAGTTTTCGAACCGCGGCGCAACAACGACAACAAAACGCACGGAAGTATGTATCGTTACCGAGAAAGCCCCGATTGGGCCCGACCGAGCCGAAGCAGAGACAGCGGAAACCCGAGAGTTAATCATCAATCAGGGTGTTCCTCTTCCTTTGGGAAAGGGATAGGGGGCAGGATCCGGATTTGGGAGGAGGATCCTAGTGGCTCCAGCGCCGAAGTGTCATCATCGCTGTGGGGAGGGTTCGGCCCCGCTGCAAAGGAAGAGCCCCGGCCGCGCCCCCTCCCGCCCCTTCCCCGCCCCCCGTTGCCTGCAGCAGCCGAATGGAGGGAGGTCGCTGCGCAAACCCGACCTCTCCAAGAGCGCTCCGGCCGCGCTCCGCGGGGCAGCACTCTCTACTCACGTACGCGGTGCCTCCGCCGCCGCCCTTGCAGCGCTCTCGATCAGAGGAAGCGCGGCGGCCAGGGCGCCTCTCGCTGACTTCCTCATACCGCAGCTGCCGGGAGACAAGTTGACTGCTACTCCGCCGGCGGCCGGTGCTCCTGCCGCTCACGTGATGGGACCCGAGGCAAGCCGTCGTGCTACTAGCTCGCTCGCTCGTCCTCCTCCTGGCGGTGTCGCGAAAAGAGACAGCTTCAAGCCATCCGTGTTTGGGGAAGTGACAGGGCGAGCGCCAGCGTCAACTCCGGCGCATGCCTTCCGCTGGGGCGCCCCCACCCCAGCACTGCCCCGTTTCATTCAGGGCACAATCCTATGTATGTTTAGGCGGGGGCGGGGAAGTCCTGCAAACAGCCAGCACCAGCTGGGGCATGCTGGAGCGGAACTTTAGCCATGCATTCTAAATCAGGGGTGCAGAATCTCAGAACTTGGGGACAGTTCCAGCCCACCTGGGGTACCCAGGTGGCCACGCCACTTTCTGCGCAGATTCTCTTCCCCCTCTACAGTCTAGGGTAACCCTATGAAAAGGAGGACAGGGCTCCTGTATCTTTAACAGTTGTATAGAAAAGGGAATTTCAGCAGGTGTCATTTATATATATGGAGAACCTGGTGAAATTCCCTCTTCATCACAGCTGCAGGAGCTATACTGCAGATATACTGTGACCAGATTTAAAAGAGAGCAGGGCACCTGCAGCTTTAACTGTGGTGATGAAAAGGAAATTTGACCAGGTTCTCCATATATACAAATAACACCTGCTGAAATTCCCTTTTCAATACAACTGTTAAAGATACAGGAGCCCTGTCCTCCTTTTCATATGGTCACCCTACTCTACACACATACAACACCCTCATTCTTAAAGGTTGAAATGCCTCTCCTAAAACCAGGTTACTGGTACTAAGAGCTTTAGGTGCAATCCTATACATGTTTAGACAGGGGGGAAACTCCTACGAATTGTAGGACTTTTTTCTGTCTAAACATGTATAGGTTTGCGCCCTAATGCTAAACTATGCTGGTATTTTTATCCCTGTTCCTGTTGCCTTTGATCCTGATTTAGAATGAATGAAAAAAGTTCCATTCCAGCATGTTCCAGGCAGTGCTGGGTCTTTGTAGGACTTTTTCTCTGCTTCTCCAGAATGGGCTGAAAGAGGTCCAACACCCCAGTCCTAAATACTTGGATCCTGCCTTTTCTCTGGGAGTGTGCTCAGAGCGGCCTAGCAATAACAAAATCATGCAATCATTCAAAACTAACAATGAGTAAAACAACTCAAAAGATTAGCAGCTGCTAAAACATATTCCTCCCTGCCCCGGTCATGATGCCATTTAGGTGTGGATTTTTTCAAAAGCAAATAGAAGGTTGAGGAGGTGATCCAGATAAGGGCAGCAGCAGTTAAGCAGTCTTGCCCCAACAGGGCTGGTCCTCCCATGAGGCAAGGTGAGTTTCCCGCCTTTGGCGGTAGACCGAGAGGAGCAGCAAATTGGGTGCTCCTCAACACAAGGAGAGATCCCCGCTGCCATGTCACTAGAACAAGGCAGCGGCCACGAGCAGATGTTCCGAAGAGTCCTGCCAGCCCTGATTTTTTGCTGTGGCAAATACTGCAGCAGGAGAACAGCTTGTTGGTCTCTCTGGAGCAACTGCCCGCTCTTTGAGAGGGTTCTCAGAGTGAGATAGGGCATTGGGTCACTGCTCTGAAGGAGGGTTCTTAGAGCAAGTCAGAAGGCAGGTGGCTCCTTCAGTGGCCCATACCCTATCTCACTCTGAGAACTCCCTCTGAGGCAGAGGGTAGGCAGCTGGTAAGCCACCTTGGCAGTAAAACTTGCCAGGGCAGCTCTTCAGAAAGCCACCCAAACTCAAATGCCTGGTTCTGAGGGAGTCTGGCATTGCCTGGCTGAAGGGATGCCCCAGGATCTCCCCCTTTCCAAAGAAAGGAGTCATGTGGAAGCAAACTTTTTCTTAAAAAGTAAGCTGGGGGAAACCAAACACTGAAATCATACAAATTTATTTATTTATTTATTGCATTTCTATACTGCCCAACAGCCAAAGCTCTTTGGGCGGTTCACAAAAATTAAAACCATTCAAAGTATAAAACAGTATAAAAACATGATATAAAATACAATATCAGGGCTGGCCCAAGCATTTGGCAAGGTGAAGCAGGTTGCTTCAGGCAGTGGAATGTAGGAGGATAGACAAATGCAGGAACTGATATCTGAATGGTACAGTGAGACCTTTTAAAGTGTTGGCCCAAGATAGGGTGCCATTTGGGGCTGTGCTTCAAAAACCCTTGGCCCCGCATAGAACAGTACACAGCACAGTGGCTCCACAAAAAGAACGAATAATTTTAAAGGTCAAGTAAGTGTAACAGTTTTGCCTGAGTCAGTCTGACTTCTACTGCGTGTTCATTGCTAAGGGCTAAAGTCTGATAATCCTCTTCTCATTTTGACAGCACTCTATAAAACCACCGGCAATTGGCACCTTTTAAAGTATTATTTGAATTCATTTGAACCTTTTAATATCCCTAAAACTTGCAGTTAAGCAGATTAAAGTAGCTAGTGCTTTCTGGAAATCCAATCTGGGCAGAAATTAAGCTTAAGACCTAGATGCAAATGGCTGTGACAAAAATCCTACTTCAGTGGTGTCCAATAGGGTCTTTCCTGGGTTCTAAGACAGACTTCCTTTGGTCTGTGCTGAGCTCTGCTGAAAAGGAATGATGTAGGGGGTGGGGGCATGGCCCTTGAGTCTGCAGTACGGGGATCTCTTTAGGGTCAGATTTAGAACCTAAGAAGTGCCTTGCTGGATCAGACCGAGGGTCCATCTAGTCCAGCAACAGCACCCTCCCACCCATGTTCCGCAGCAACTGGTGCACACAGGCTTACTGCCTCGGATACTGGAGTTAGCACACAACCATCAGGATGAGCAGCCATTGATAGCCTTCTCCTCCAGGAATTCATCCAACCCCCCCCCCTTTTAAAGCCATCCAAATTGGTGGCCATCACTACATCTTGTGGTAGCGAATTCCATAATTTAACTATGCGCTGTGTGAAGTAGTACTTCCTTTTATTTGTCCTGGATCTCCCACCAATCAGCTTCATGGGATGACCCTGGGTTCTAGTACGATGTGAGAGGGAGAAAAATGTCTCCCTATCCACATTCTTCATCCACAGTCTCCATTTGGCCTCCTTTTTTCCAAGCTAAACAATCCCAGTTGTTGTAACCTTCCCACATAGGAGAGATGCTCGAGCCCCTTAACTATTTTATTTGCCCTTTCCTGCACTTTTTCCAGTTCTATATCTTCTTTTAGGTGTGGTGACCAGAACTGTACACAGTATTCTAAGTGTGGTCACACCATAGATTTGGCCCCTGAGTCTGAAGTTCTTCACCCCTGAGCTAGATAAGAAGGTAGAGGGCATCAACAATGAAACTGGCAACTCCCAACTAGAGAGACTCATGGCATGCTCATCTCCATCAAAGCAGGGAAAATATTCCATTCTGTTGCTCCTTCCCCATTAGTGCAATTTCCTTCTAATTCTAGAGGAGGGAGCCAAATGAGATGTGAATTGCAGCAATGGCATCAATTTTGAGGGCTCTTGATGTTTTTCCAACATAGATCTTATGGCAAGGGCACAAGATGGCATACAACCACCCCTGTCGAATTGCAGGTCATGAAATCTCTGATGGTTTTTATCTTGTCATTACTGATGTTCTTAAAAGACAAAGTCTTTTTGGTGTGTTTACAATACACACAGTGGCCACAGGGATGGAATCCCTGGGGTTTGGGTAAATTCCCCACCGTTGTTTGTGTTACTGTTCTTACAGAGTTCATAGTGTGGTCGGAATGTACCAACCAGTCCTTGAGATTCTTAGTCCTTTTATAGACCACCATAGGTTTATTATCCAGACCAGGTAAGTCTTGTAAGATGTGAATGAGATGTGAATTGCAGCTATGGCATCAATAATGGATGCAGGTTAGGGAGACACTGAATGACAGTCTCACTTCTCATTAAAAACCGCAGTGGTTACCTATCCATGTTCCTCAACTACTGGTAGATCCTTAGTACTTAAAAGTGTGGTGTAGTGGCTAAAGTGTCAGACTCAGAGTTGGGAGATCCAGGTTCTAGTCCCCACTTGGCCATGGAAACCCACTGGGGGACTTTGGGCCAGTCACAGACTCTCAGCTCAACCTACCTCACAGGGTTGTTGTTGTTGTGAGGATAAAATGGAGAGGAGGAGGATTATGTACGCTGCCTTGGGTTCCTTGGAGAAAAAAAGGAGGGATATAAATGCAATAAATAAATAATAAATAAATAAAAATAGCACACACTCAGCGTTTGGTTGGGTCTATATGTACAGAAACAAGATGAGATGGTGTAAGGAGAATTCAGCTTTGACCAGGGAGCCATAGGCTTCAGTTCCTGCTCAGCCATGTAGTTCGCTGAGTGACCTTATACTTTCTCATTCTAGCCTACCTCACAGGGTTGTTGTGAAGATAAAATGGAACAGCCCCATGTATGCCGCCCTGAGCTCCTTGGAGGAAGTGTGAGATCCAAATGTAATGAAGCGATAGACACACACCCGCACTATACACATGGACTTTTGTGACTATTAGCCATAATCCACGCAGAGTACAAAATCAAGGCTGCATATGACCAAGGAGTCACCTCTGACTCAACCATTGTAATCCTGCCTGAGGCTGACCACTTTATTTTTCAGCTTGGATTGTGTCGTGCACATGGGAGATTGGTCCCTGAATCTTCATCATGAAGCCAATTACATCTCAGAATGGCCCTGCTCAATCCCTTCCTAGAAAGGTGGCAGGCGAAATATACAGAGCAATCACACGAATAGCACACGTTTGCAAATACATACAAAACAGTTCCTAGCTCACAAAACGTACCTGTCCACACAAGCACATGCCCTTTATCAGTGGTAAATGTTGCAGTGCAGCTGATCATCACGACAGTCCCCATAGTTATGCTGCTAAGGAGATTCCAAAAATGTAGGCAGCTGTCTTGATTCACATCAACAAACCAGTTCTAGCAGTTTTCATTCCAACAGGAGCTGGTCTTTTGGAAAGCTAAACCACCCCAAGATTCTTTGCATTACAACAGGATTAACTTGCAAGAATATATTGTTGGGAAAATTCATTCCTCCCACCCACCCATCCCACTCCATCTCTGGTACTGTGAGAATTGTAGCTAAGCTCAGAGGTAAGAGGGGGTGGGGATAGTAGTAGAGTTTTGCCCTGAATCTCCAGAGGGCCTTCAAATGGGAGGGCTTCGATTTAATTGGCCTTACTTCATGAAAGCACAATTACAAGCATAGTTTCTCTGTGTTTACTGTTCCTTCACTTTCAGAAGATAAGGAGCCATCTTGGCTGCCGCTTTTCTTACAGCTGCTCTGTGTATGAGGGAAATATGACAATAGCTTTCATTGAGAGGTATAGCAAGTGCTTCAGGACAACTGACTTTCCAAGTCAACAACCAGCTTCAGAAGTGTGCCTGAACAGCTTTCAATCCCAGCTAATTAATTAGCCTAGCAGTCTGCAATGGTTCATGTTTAGCACAGCACACACTCGGGCACCTTTCCATTTGAAACAGCACGTGCACAGTCATTTACAAAGTCAAAGCAAGTCCTTACACAAAGCCTATTTCTGAACCACTCTTGAATCTCTCTCTGTTATGTTCGTCTGATAGCTTTATCACACCAGCGTTATACTGTGCAATCACTGTGAATTGCATGCAAAGGACTCTGAAGTTTTTCAGCTTATAATCTTCATTGACTGTGAAGTATTCCCAAGCATCCTGCTTTATTTGTGCTATAAAGCCAAAAGAACTGACTTATTTTACTACCCCTTTAGGAGTGAATCTTTTGTTGTTTCGGAAGCAGCCACTGGGGACACAGGAGGTGGATTTGATATGTTTAAAGTACGAATTAAACAAATGTTTACATCTGCATAAATTTTAAAGATAAAGACATCAAAATAGGCACAGTAATGGATATTAAGGAGGGCTTTAAGCATACCAAATTGGAATTGAATTGTGCCATCCATTGGTTTTTTAATGATTTTTTACATTTCTCCCCCTTAAAACCTTTACCTGGTATGCAAAGGATCTTAGGAGCACCACTACCCAGGGGTGTGATTTAGCTAACAACAACAGCTTTACGCTATGGGGATAATTCAAGGGAAACGGGTACATGGGAACTGTCCATTTGATGTGGATAGCTGTCGATCAGCCTTTCCCAACTGTGGCTACCTGAATGTTGTTGGACTACAAATCCTATCATCTATGTCCATTGGCCACTCTGACTGGAGGTGATGGGAACTGTAGTGTTCCAACTCCCTTTAGGGACTCATGATTGAGAACAGCTGCTGTATGGAATGAAGGGTTCTTATGATTGAGGTTTGGAACTTCAAACAACAACAGCATACTGCAATTGACTTCTTAAGATAAACTCCAATTCTTGACTCAAGTTAAATATCTGATAACATCTAAGGTAGAGACCCTCCAGACGATTTGGACTACAACCATTCATTTAATGCCTTGTCTAGTATGGCCCTTTGATTCAATCATATATACTCAGGATGCTTCCAGACTTGGCTTTTATTGTGTCATCACTGTGCCTCTTTCATAGAATTATATGGAGATCCAGATGAGGTTGCCTTCCATTCTTAACCCTCCTGTGTTTTCCCACTTCTGCCATAAAGAGAAAGAGACAGAAGCAGCCTCAGAATCATGAAAGCTAACAGCAATAGCAAAAGAATCACTAATATCAATCCTGGCCATTGCAGAATCCCCTCGGTTTCCTATGGGAAATTCAGGCATATGGGTGAGTCGACTTGTACTTGTAGTTCTAGCATTGCTTGAATGGGGCTGATGGAACAGCAGAGACTTGGCTAGCATGGAACCATATATCAGACCTTCAGCTCATAAATCCAGCTTGAAGTCTTCGCAGTCAGCTGGAAGGAACCTGAGAATGAATACAACAGTGAGGTGTAGGAACTCCTTCCAAGCTTGCTGCAGCCACTTGTGGGTACCAATTTTGGGCTACCAATCTCTCTTTAAATTGTCCACTTTGGCATTTGAAAGTTGATTTAGATATCCTTAGCATAGAAATGCACGAGACTGGAATGGAATCAAATAAGGTATTATTCTGGTTGCACTTTTAAATTGTAATTTTAAGCTTTTATCTCTTACATTATTTTACGCTGTACCTGGAGGTTTCAAATTTTGTGAACCACCCAGAGAGTTTTGGCTGTGGTGCAGTACAGAAATGTAATAAATAAATATCAAGAACTGCTATGATTTATTGGTAAAATGTAGCCCATGCTTCGTTTCTTTCCATTTTTGAAAATATTTTGTGCTATTTGAAATGTGGAATAAAAAGCTAAATACTTTGGATACTGTTTAATGATTCTTAAACAACCTTGTTAGGTTGATATGAGGTGAGTCAGGTGGCTATGATGGAGATGACCTTTTCAGTGGTGGCACCCCACCCAGAGAGGTTGTCTGGTGCCTATTTTGTGACCTTTATTTATTTATTTATTTATTTTATTTATTACATTTTTATACTGCCCAATAGCCAAAGCTCTCTTTTGGGTGCTTGTGAAGACCTTTTTATTCCCCCCTCCCCAGGGCTTTTTATTTCTTCAGTTTGTTTTTAAATATGTGTTTTTAGATGTTTCCCTGCAGCTGGTTTTACACTGGTTTTATTCTGCTTTAATTTTTTTTAAGGTTTTATATTATGTTTTATAATGTTGTATTTTAGAGATTTAATTGTTGTGAACCACCCAGAGATCTTTGGCTATTGGAAGGGATAGATAGATTTACCCTCACAGAATTTACAGTCAGTTTGATGCGTGTAAAAGGGAATTTCATTCTGTGAAATAAGCCTATGCTCCAGGTGAAAAGTTAAGAACTGACCCCCCCCCCATTCCTTCATGGCGGATTCTAAGTGCATCTTAGACAAAGGAAAAACTTTCAACCAATCAGTGTTGAATGTAAGCTGTGACGTATGAACTGTATTCACCTTACCTTGTATTAGTAGTGTAACCTAGTTTGTTTAACTCAGCATGGGCCAGTAAAGTCCATTAGAGATAAGCAAACTGACCAATTATGTCTTCTAACAAGTGATATAATCAGAGTCTATATATTCCAGAGGATCCCTTTGTTCCGGGAGCTCTTAATTTGCATTTCCCGCTGGAGCTCCAATGTTGCAACATTTACGAATAAACTTTAACTTGCATTCTCCAACCCGGTGTATTCATTGGCAAAGTATACACTGAGGGAGTGGCCAGTCCTGCTCTCGGGTTTGAGGGCTAACAAGTTGATGACATGGATTCTTATCCATGAAAGCTTATGCCACCCACCCACCCACACACACACACACAGACAAAAACCTTGCCTTTAAGGGGTCACTTGCTGTTTTTGCTTGGAAGGAGTTTGTTTTTATTTGCTTGTTTTCAAATGCAAAGGAGCATTCAGAAATGTAATCCCTCATCCACACTTTGAAGTTATTTGGGAAACTAACCAAAATTTAAGCAAAGTTACAGAGATATTTTATTTACAGCAAGTTCAAATTATGCAGTGTCCAAGCTGAGCTGTAGGCAGCAGACAGAGGTGAGCCGAGCGTTGAGTCAGAGCCAAGGGACACACAGAAACGCACCAGAGCCAGGAAGACGTTTTTGCTCAAGCCAGGTTGTCAGGCCCAAACAGGAAGCTCTTTATTGCCCTTTCTGTCCAGGAGTATCCAATGGCCAGCCTGGATGAGTGGGGCCAATCCGAAGCTTTAGAACATTTGATTGCCTAGGAAAACATTCTAAGCTACAGTCTCAGTGGCTCAACACAGAGAGCTGGATACAAAACTGAAGGTTCTTGGTTTTTCTAGCCCTCACACCTATTGACATGTAGAATTTTGACATAATGTGTTGGTTTTCTAGAACAGAGTTTAAAATGTGGTGTGCAATATGTCAAAAATCGGGGGCCTGCTCAGATGAAAAAGAAGAAAAATCATAGTTCAACCACTGAGATCTGGGGTGTGTGCATCTCTGGATCATGGCCAGGGTCCTTGATGAATTCAGCATGTTTTACTAATTGAAGTACAAATCATTCCTTTTCAGCAAATGAACAATATGCTCTCTAGGGCTAAGCAGTGGCTTTGAAACAACTATTTGCATAACCCAAATACAAAGGTCTAAAGTGAATTACAAAAGCTTTTCAATATTTCATGTATATAAATAGTGACTTGTCTGACAAGTGTAATCCCAAGAGGATATTGTCTAGTCAAGCAGGTTGCTAAAGCAGCACATATGTTCAAATAGTTTGAGCCCGGTAGTGGAAAGGTCAAAAGACTGAATCAGAGGGGTGCCAAGTTGGTTAGTCCCACTGTTCTTGTAAATTTTTCAAGCACTTCTTAATGTTGGACTCGTCAACTGGCCACTGTGCTAGGGCGTTTCCAGTGCTCATCAAGAACAAGGCACGAAACGTACAAGAAGTGGGTAAAACATTCATTTTCCCTCGTCGGATACTCCCTGCAATGATTCCCAAGATGAAATTCCCATCTGTTTGGGAAAGCCAGACTGTGGAGGACTCTGGTGGAAGGAGAGGGTGGGCTTAATTGTTGGGGCCCCAAACGCCCCCTGCACCATAATTCTATATGGAGCACCCAGGAAAGTCCAAGACACCGTGATCGATTTCTCAGTTTTCACACCTCACATCTTCCAGGTTAATGGGGGGAGAGGAGAGATGCACTGAGGCTACCTTGACCAAAGATCTCCAAAAGCTAGAGCATCCATCCCTGGGCTGCAGCCCTCTTGCCTGTACCATGCCAGCAATGAATTCTTATGGGAATATTGCTGTAGGCATGGTTGCTTGAATCATCCTGGGGTGTGGAAAACAGTGGATGGTTTACAGCAATTAAGTATGGGCCAACTCACCCTTGTCCAATCCGTTGGATGCCCTGGAGGATGGCAACAATGTATAAAAGACATGCAAATTACTGTGAGTGAGGAATCATGAGTGCACAAAGTATTTCAAGTGTATCAAAGCAGCAAGGTCACATTAAGGCAAACAGCTTTACAAGAGGGCAGGGTTATTTTTCTATGCACAGCAGCATTTAGATTTGAGACCTATTAATTTCTCCTTCTTGCCAGTTCCTGGTCTTTTCTCATAAGCCTTCTTCACCTTCAACTACTTTCCCCTCAGATTCCGGTTTCTCAGTCAATTTCCTGCTCTGCATATCTCATTTAGCTACTTTCCTTCTGTGTTTCTTGCCATTTATCCTGCCAATTATCTTGGTCCTTTTCCTGTTCTTCAGCCTGGCCCTCAAAGCAGTGCATGCTATTTAGGAGCTGCAGGAGGTTTATTCTGAGCCAAACTGACAATTTCTTCTTTCCTCAAGAATTGGGCTGCAAACATTCCCTAACCACTTTGTTCCTAGTATTATAAAGTTCAGCTCAGCCAGTCACCATCAGAGACTTTACAAGCGCAATACAATGTAGATGGGAATCCTCACATAAGAGTGGACTCTTGCTTTATCTCATGTCGAGAAAAATAGGGTCCAAATAATTTTGCTTCAATGTATTTATAATCATCTGTAGCTGAAATAGTAACCATTATCAGTGACGTTTGCTGTGCTAAAAGCAGGGGAAACCCTGTTTTATAATATTATCTTCCCTTCTTTGAACATTTTGGCTAAGGACTTTCCTACACAAGGCATTTATTTCCCATTCATCATTTCCTACTCATCGTATTTTTATAGGTTTTTTAGATTATGTCATGACCTGCCCAATTTCTCTTCTGTGTCTAACCAGCACTTTCTGAGAGGTTTTTTTGTAAGAACATGGAAAATGCAACATTTAATTATAAAAGTGAAAGAAAGTGCAATTTCTTCTTGTGTATTTGCACTATTCCACACTATACCACAGTGCTATCTAGAGGTTACATAGTGGAAAAACAGTAAATCAGATACTGCATTTTAAATCTTTGCACTGCTGCTAAGTTCTGTTTGGTTATTAGTTTTATTTTTATACAATAATGTTAAACGTTTATATTGTATTTTATCATCTTGAATTTTATGGTTTTAATTGTTGTGAACTGCCCAGACAGCTTCTGGGCAGTATAGAAATATAATACGTTTTGCAGTATAGAAATTGTAATAAATATATAAGTATATTTAGATACGACTCTTCCTTACATAAGCTGAGTTTACCTGCTGACTACTAGAATACAAAATGTGTGGTTAGCATAGTTAGAGGTGAAACTACAGGGTTGGGCCTTTCAGGTAATTGTGAAAACTAACTTTATTACCCATGCTATTTAGTAATTAAAAAAATTCACCAGTAAGAAACTGTACATACGGACTATTTGTTCAATAAAGGTTTGAAATGTTCTGCATATTTCATTATGAGATAGAATGGCTGTAAGATTGCATCACAATGGGTCCTTACTTACAACCTGGAAGTGACATAAGATTTATGGCAAGAATGAAAGAATGTAGCTATTGGAACTGTACAGCAATGAAAGGAGATTTCAGGCATCTGCAGTGATATGTAAGTGAGCTAATACGTTTTAGTGAATGAGCAATGAAACAATCAGAGGAATGCTAGAATTTCCTTTATGAAAGGATCCTGCGGTCTGTTAAAGTATGTGAATGGCAGTATAGTAGTTCAGGGGTGGACAAATTGTGGTCCTCAAGATGTTTTGGTCTACAACTCCAAGCAACCCTCACCATTGTCTATGCTGGCTCAGGCTGATGGGAGTTGTAGGCCAAAAATCATATCCTAGTGACCCTGTTCAGATGACACACTAAGCCATGGTGGTTAAGCATTTTGAGCTAAACATTATGGCTTGGCGTGGCATGTGAACCATTTCTAACCATGGTGGCCACATAACCACGGTTTAAATTTGTTTACTAACCATTTGCTGAAAAGGGGTTGGCAGCCTAACCATGGATTAGTGTGCTGTCTGAACAGGCCCCGAAACAGCCCAGGTGGTAGATAGAAGGGATTAGAAAACAAACAAAAATGTATCAGTTAAAAGAAAAGTCAAGCAAAATCTTGGAAAGTATTAAAAAGGTAATTGTATATATGCCCAAATTAAAAGGCAGTAGGTGCCTGTAGAATATATATGATGAGTCTAGGGTCACCATATTTTGGAAACCAAAAAGGAGTACAACATGGTCGGCCCCCAAGGGGACATGTCCAGCACCAAGGGGGCGTGGCGTGGCGTGGCCACCCGAACATAGCCTTGGTCACATATCTGATTTTATAGCACACATTTAAGACAAATCTGTTCTACATAGCATCTTAATGTTAAAATTACTGAAATAAAGAACAAGTGAGAGATTCAATGTATCTGAAATTAACTGCACTCACTCCTACTTTTGTAGGTTTTGCTGTACTTTGAAGCTTTTGCTATGCTTTGTGTGATACAGTCTCCCCTTCCCTCAAATACCTTTTCTGACTGTATCTTCACTCATTGCAAGCTGCTGTTGTTGTTAACAGGGTTTCCTATTGGCCGTCCAGATGGCTGGCTTTTTAAAATTTCAATTTTTTAAAAAAGCTTGTGTATAATTGTCACAAGTTTCTCTACTCTAACATTAGGGTGGGTGTTGTGGCAGTTTACCTAAAGACTGGAGATCCCCTTAATGCCAAGGGCTGAAACTGGTCAATATGCAAAACCCCAAAGAGGAGGTTTGACAACCTGAGTTTGAAGGATATGGCTCCAGCTGTTTTAAAACAATAATTTTAAAACTTTGAACTTTTAAAAAAATCCTTAAAAAACAATGGATGAACAGATCTGATTCAAACCTGGCATGGCTAAATCTCTCCTTAAGAGCTATCATGGTGCCAACTTTCAGCCCTTTATCTTTTAAAAATGTCATTTAAAAATAATAATTTTAAAACCTCAAACTTTTAAAAAAATTCCTAAAACTCAATGGATGGACAGATCTGTTTCAAACTTGGCATAGCTAAAGTCCTTGTTAAGAGCAATCATGGTGCCAAGTTTCATCTCTTTATCTTTAAAAATAATTTTTTTTAAAAAAAAATTAAAATCCTCAAATTTTAAAAAAATCTTAAAAATCAATGGATGAACAGATCTGTTTCAAATTTGTTATGGCTAAATCTCTACCTAAAAGCTATCATGGTGCCAACTTTCAGCTCTTTATCTTTAAAAATGATGGTTTAAAAATAATAATTTAAAAATCTCAATTTAAAAAAAATTCCTAAAAATCAATGGATGAACAGATCTGTTTCAAATTTGGTGTGGCTAAAGTTCTACCTAAATCCTATCATGGTGCAAAGTTTCATCTCTTTATCTTTAAAAATGACAATTTTAAAAATAATAATTTTAAAACCTCAATTTTTAAAAAAATCCTAAAAAAATCAATGGATGAACGAATCTATTTCAAATTTGATATGAGTAAAACCCTTCCTAAGAGCTACTATTGTGCCAAGTTTCATGTCTTTATCTTAAAAAATGTTGGAGTTATAAGCATTTTTGTTAATTCCCATTAGAGCTGCTCTTTGGAAAAATCCGGATTTCCCCTCCCGCTCCCGGATTTGTCATCAAGAACCCGGGCAAATCCGTTCATATGGTCACCCTAGTTTGTCCCTGATATAAATTGGAGAAATATAACAAATGTATTGATTGTGTCTGAATATAAATGGTGATGTTACTTTATGCTGTACTTAAGATAGCCTAAATAGTTTGATCAGTTTTGAATATGATCACATTGCTATGATTTAACAGAAAAATATGATGACATTTGAATGAGAGAGCTTCACCTATTTGGTGGTATAGAAATGTAATAAATAAATACAAATCTGAAAGTATTACCATTCTGTTTTATATGCAATTTTTTGAAATAGTCAAATGCTGGAGGTTAGACTCTATAACCTCAGGAGTTATCATTCCCCCACATTCTTACCTGAAAGAAAGAGCAAAGTACTTTTTTAAAAGACAAAACTGAACTACCCCCATGAATCTCTCTCTTCTTCTTAGTCTTAAAAGTTTGTGAATTTCTGCATTTCATTAAAAATGCATTCCATCTCTGCTTTTCCTCAAAAACATTTTATTGCCATAAATATACACAATGTTGACATTCTCTGAATGGGAAAAAGATCTCCCTACATTTAGCTCACTTTCTCATACATTCGTTCAGGCTGGGAAGCTGTGTCTTCTTTCATGAGATAGTCTTCCGTTCCTGTGGGAACTGTCCTCATATTACAAGAAGAAAATTATAATCTGGAGTTGTAGCAGAATGGATCTGATTTATGACATCATGGCTCCAGGGACTAATTGGTTTTATTAAAGCCAATGCTAAAGTGTACTGCTGCACCTGAAAGAAGAGTGATTGTGTTGCTTCCAAAGGTGTTGTAATGAACATCTTTGAATCTGTTTGTAGAGGATTCTCAGAAAAGGAAAAGCACTGTTGAGTTCCTAGAGAAGCATCACTGTTGACTTCCTACTGTTGAATCTCAGGCCTTAGCTAGGCTGGGCAAAATCCCGGGGCGAACCCCGTGATCATCCCTGTGCATCCACATGACGCACAGGGGATCCCGGAATTAGGGAGGGATGATCCCTCCCTTGCCCTGGGATCTAGCCCTCCACTTTGGGCCTGCTTTTTCCGCAGTCTCAGGCTGAGCCCAAGACCGTGGAACATGTGGCCTGTTGTCACAGCTTGACCCAGCTTTGCGCAATTACTCGTGCAGGGCTAGGAGGAGTGCTGTGCCCATCGGGGGTAGGTGGGGGGAGCAGGGAAATTAAGTTAAAATTTTAAAAAAACCTTACCTTTGCGCACAACTGTTTATGCACTCCGTCTTCTTTTAAAAATGGCGGGCACGATGCCTCTCCTCCTGAGGCCGTCGTGCCTTATGTGTAAATGGAGGAGGGATCTTGCATTAATCACAATGTGAGATCTTCCCTCCTCCATCGTGGGATAGAAAGTAGGTCTGGCTAAGGCCACAGTTTCATATTCTTGTGGTGCAAGTAGGGATTTGTTAAGTCTGTTTTTGTTTGTGTTTTGCAGATTGTCCAGTATCTTTTGTCCCAGTATTTGCTCATTGAGAAAATCTGTTTGGTGGCGGGGGTTGAGGGACATTTGAGAATTTCATGTCACTTGCAACACACACACATTCAAGAGAAGGGGGGCTTCTTTTTCCCAAAGATGCTTGAAGCATTGCAGGCTGGGAGATCAACCACTCTTTCTCTGAAACCAGAGCCTTAACATGGAAGAGGTGTCTGTCAGCTTTTCTGTCAAAATCAAGGCACAACACCATTATCTTTTCACTTTATGAGGTAATTGGGCAAAGGCTTAGCAATGTACAATTGTTGACATTTTGAGCTGTACTTGCTTAGAACCAGTTAAGGCATGTGAAAGGCCTGCTTCATTAACTATAAAGCTGCTGTCCAGGCTAAACTACACATGTCTCTAGGTGGCTACCCACCAGCATATAGGAATGTTGTGAAGTCTGCCTTTTTGCTTACCAGAAAACTCACTACACCTAGGTGCAAGCGGTTTCCCCCATAAAAATGATTCCTCACTTTTCATATTAATATGGTGTTTTCATATTAATATGGTGAAGAAGAACTTGTCTGGGTGGGAGTGGGGTGGGGTGGGGTGATTAGCCTATTTCCCATGAGAGAAGAAAGGGGAAACTCAATGCCCCTCTCCCTCTGACTGCCCCTCACAGAAGAAATAAGATGGCAGATGCAAAATTCTGCCTTCCTGAATTAAGTTCCAGTCTTGTTTTTTCTCCTCATGCCTCTTCCCACAGAGAAGATAAGGGTGAATGGAGGGGAACTCTCATTCATGGCGTGAACTCCCATTCAATCTTCTCAGGCTCCAGTTTAGGAATAGTGGAGAAATTTGTTGCATTCGCATTTTAATATAAACTTACCAAATTTTGCACTTTTGAGTGATCTCTATGAACCGAAACTCAGTCATCTTTTGAAATTTGCACTTCTCAAATTTTGCAATGGAGTCATCCAATCAAAAATGCATACAAAAGTGTGCATATTAGAGGAAATATTGGGTAAAATATATTAGGGAAATTGCTCACAAAATTGTGTATATTAAGCACAGAATCAGTACAAAAACACCTAGATCTTCATGCAAACTTTTAAAAACAAATTCCCAAAGACTGAGATGTATCAAATTTAAGATTGAAAAAATGAGAAACTCAGAGAATCCAAAATTGATAGATTTGTCCGCCCCTACTCCAGCTGCTATGATTGTTTATTATTTAGAACAGCCTTCCACAAACTGTTGCTCTCTAAGATGTTTTGTACTACAATGGCGAGCCAAGGGCCATGCTGGTTGGGGCTGGTGGGAGTTGAAGTCCAACATCATCTGGAGTTCACCAGGTTGGGGGAAGGCTGATTTAGAGACATCATAAGCCACCCATAACCTAGTTATGGGGTGGTCTTTGTCACTTAACTTCTAAGTCCTTCTGCTTCCTTTATAACATCTTCAGAGGGTATAACCCAGGCCCTGCACGGTCTTGGTGTGGATCTACACTTCCTATATCGATTTTTGGAGCCTTTCTTACGTTGTAATTTGTATCGCTACCTTGTATACTGTTGCTCAGTAGTGTTACTTACCTTTTCTTGTAACGTTGTTGCAGAGCACACTGTTCGTTACCCCGTTGTCTGTGTTGTTTCTTCTTGTTGTTTCTGTGATTCTTGCAATTCCCAGACTGTCCTTTCTCTGTGCCTCCCACTTCCTTGTTTTTGTATTTTCTGCGCCTCTCTAGCTAACATTCCTTTATGCACATGCTCTTAATTTCAAATATTTGTGGCAGGAGTTCTTCAGAGAGAGTGGTTTGTGGATTGTCGGAGTTGTCTGTCTCTTGAGGAAAGTGTAGGGATGCCTGGTGAACAGAATGTGTTAAATCTTTCTCATTTTTAAAACATTATTTCCGTGGCATTACATGCAACCTACCTCGGATAAAAACCTTTTTTTAAAAAAAATATATTAAAGGATGCGCATATGTGCATAGCCAATTTCTAATTTAATTTATTTTTAAAAAAATAAATAAAGGATGCGCATATGCGCATAGAATAGTTCTAACAAAGAAACAGTTACTAAAGGCGCATAGAGGAAGTTACATCAGACAGGAAGCCCGGTGAGGGATCATGTGACATTAGTTTCACAATGTGACACAGAACATCATAATAATGGAGCACATTGAAAGAAGTCTAACAATGCAGAAGTGTTACAATGAAAGGTAAAATGGTACAAAACCTTTCTGTATAACATTATAAGGAACACATCACATGATCACTGACATCATCCAGAGCTATCTATAACGTTACAGCTACAGTAATGTAGATACAGGGACCACTGATATTCTCCATTCTTCCTCTAGTACAGACTGAAGTTTTGTTCTTTGTGAAACAAAAGCAGACCAATTGCACCCAGAATATACTTCTGTTATAAAACATTTCCCATAGAAGATGTCAGCTGCTTATTACAGTGCTAAGAATTGGCCTAGTCCAACATCTATCTACCATGAAAAAATAAATAAATAGCAGGTGCCAACAATACACCTGTATGTAGACAATCATCAGCTTGCCATTGTTAAGACAAAACACTGCTGTTCTGAAGATGTTCTTCTTCCCACTTGCCAGATATTGTTTGTAGAACCAGTCCCCAAGACAACTAACGCAGATGTCCCCTTTTTTGGTTGTTTGCGTTAGCTGAAGTTGGATTGCATCCATCTGTACCTTTTCCCAGCCTCCTGCTTGACTCAGACTGTGTACATCAGCCATTAAAAGAAGCTCACTGAGATTTCTCTCTGAAGCACATGCTGATATCAGTGTCAAGGCTATCTTTTGAAGGGTGCATTATCTGAACAGAGGACTTGTTTAGGCAGCTAAAAAGCAGAGGTTTCTCCTAGCTGTGGGGATAAGGAACTCCAGGCTATTTCATCCACACCTTCTTGCTGACTATTTATTTAGAATATTTCTATATCACCCGTGTGTGTGTGTGTGTGTGTGTGTGTGTGTATACATATATACATCACATACACACACACATTCCTGTGCAGTTTACAATTCAAATTAAAAATAATAAAATGCAAAAACAACAAACCAAATGCAACCCCCCAAAAACCATTAAAAACATTTTAAAATGCCTGAGTGAGTTATACAATAAAAACCACCAGAGTTTAAAAAGTAAATAAGAGGTAGCCTAAAAGCCTAGGAGAAAAGCAATGCTTTTGCCTTTTGCCTAAAAGATAACAGAGCAGGCCCCCCAGGTGTGCTTCTTTGGGGAGGGAGTTCTGTAAATGGGGTACCATCACTGAAAAAAAACCCTCCCTGCCACCCCCTGCCTTATCGCTAATGGTGTAGTTAAGCAGAGAAGGGCCTCAATAGATCTTAATATCCAGGAAGGTGATGTAGGAAGAAGCATGCCTTCATTTTGTTGAGTCTTAACTTGGGTCAGTTTCTGAAGCTTTGTGCTACTTAACAGAACCGTGAAGGCAACTTGCCAGGAGTAACCCATTTGCTATAGTTTAGATCAGGGGTGTGGGTAGGCCAATGCCCTCCAGATGTTTTGGACTATAACCCCCATAATCCCTGACTACTGGCCATGCTAGCTGGGGTTGATGGGAGATGTTGTGGTCCAAAACATCTCGAGCCTTGTCCAAAACATCCGGGGGCTGGTTTAGATAATGATCCAGGATGAAAAAGAAGTGAGTCAACAGCCCCTGAACTTGCCATAGGCTGTTGACTCACTTTCAATTCTGTTCAAGCTCTGATTCACCTATTGAATAAATAAACAAACCTAGAGCTGATTTGAGTGCAGAAACAGCTATCCCACAGCAAATGGTTAACAGACTTGGCCCTACAACAAGGCAAGGTTTGTTTATTTTATTTAAAATATTTCTTAACTGCCTTTCAGGGCAGAAATCCTCCCAAGGCGGCTTACAACCATACATAAAACAGTATAAATATTAAAAGCAATAAAAGCATAGATGGTTAAATATCAGTTAAAAACAATGAAGGCTAATGGTAAAAACTAACAATAAAAAGCAGTAGCAGCAAAACAGTATTCATTTATAAGAAGGCCATAGAAAAATAAAATGTTTTTAAGGTCACCTTAAAAGCCTGTAAGGATGGTGCGTGGCAGACCACCAGTGGGAGTTCGTTCCACAGGCATAGGGCTACTCCTGAGGATGAGGTGGTTTGCTTTGGGTAGCCCTATTTTGAGTGCCACTAAGGGTGGAATGTTGGGAGACAGAAATGTCAGACCTGGCTCAATCCAACGTCCTTCATTTAAACGGAGCTTCCACAGGATGTCTAAATCAACTGAGCCTCATCTGAATTAATGGGAGGGAGAGCCATTTTGTCTGCCTTGGAGGAAGGATGGTGGTCAGTGGTAGGGTGACCATATGAAAAGGAGGACAGGGCTCCTGTATCTTTAACAGTTGCATAGAAAGGGAATTTCAGCAGATGTCATTTGTATATATGGGAACCTGGTGAAATTCCCTCTTCATCACAACAGTTAAAGCTGCAGGTGTCTTGCCCTCTTTTAAATCTGGTCACTCTAGTATAGCTCCTGCACTTTAACTGGTGTGATGAAGAGGGAATTTCACCAGGTTCTCCATATATACAAATGACACCTGCTGAAATTCCCTTTTCAATACAACTTTTAAAGATACAGGAGCCCTGTCCTCCTTTCCATATGGTCACTCTAGTCAGTGGCAGCCAAGGAGGAAAGGTGATGGCCAGTGGCACAAGAGACTTGAAGAATGATGAGGATGTTCAGGCTGACAGGATGGGATGGGGGGTGGGGACTATTATGACACCCAAGTGGATTTTGAGAGCAACCAGTGGCATGTGGGAAGGGAAGTGGGGAAAACTTAGCCTGAAGGAAAAGGTGGGATAGATAAAGTAAACACACCCTTTCACAAAGACTGGATTAGAAATATCTAAAAAGAAAAAGGGCATTACATAAATGAGTGTTAGCCATTTTATTAGGGAATACCTCTACACAGCTACCAAAAGGTGATGAATACCCAATTTTAAGCTGGGGGTGGCAAGCATGAAGTTCCTTTCCGCTCCTTTTTTTCTTTTCTTTTTTTAGTTTAACAATATCAGTACCACAAAAGAGAAGTGAGTGTAACTATGCAACGTGCTTTCTAGGTAGCCAAGACGAAGCCCACACCTTCCCACTCTTTGCAAACGACGTGCCTCTGTACACAAGACTCGCATGCAATATTTACCTCAAACCACAGGCAAGGTGCAGGGCCAGCTGATAGTGTGTTCTCTTACCCAGGTGGATTTTCTAACAGGCCATGTTATTTGACATTGCTTCCACTGACGCCTCTCACATTCCGCCTTCCACCCCACCAATGGGCTTCAGCAGCACAATGCTATCTTTGTGTGAGAAGTTTTGAAGAAGTGGTTCTGACTCACTGTCTGCTTTATGAGTCAGCGCTTCTAACAGGCTGCTATGGCTTCAAACATGGTACACCCCAGGAAATGTACGCTGTGGGTGTAAACCTATTTTCTTGCCTTTGGAATGAATCTATCTATCTATTTGTCTCTCTCTATAGTTTTGCTAGGGTGACCATATGAAAAGGAGGACAGGGCTCCTGTATCTTTAACAGCTGTATTGAAAAGGAAGTTTCAGCAGGTGTCATTTGGATATATGGGGAACCTGGTGAAATTCCCTCTTCATCACAACAGTTAAAGCTGCAGGAGCTATAGTAGAGTGACCAGATTTAAAAGAGGGCAGGGCACCTGCAGCTTTACCTGTTGTGATGAAGAGGGAATTTCACCAGGTTCTCCATATATACAAATGACACCTGCTGAAATTCCCTTTTCAATACAACTGTTAAAGATACAGGAGCCCTGTCCTCCTTTTCATAGGGTCACCCTTTTTAAGTGAATCATTATTCCATATGGGTAAATTGCACTGCAAAGGACAAAGAGTGCACAGCCCACTGCTATACCCAGTGACATGGGAGTAAGCCCCCATTGGACTCAATTCTGAGGAGAGGATTGCACTGTTCGTAGTTAAGAGATAACTGTCTTTCTATTGCATAAACCTGAGTGTGCTTCAAAAAATAAAAATAAAATAAAATATACATTACTGGATCAGGCTAAAGGGCCTAATCTAGCATTCTTTGACCCCCCCCCAAAAAAATCCAACAACCAACAGATGCTAGATGGTTAACTGGAAAATAGCAAGTGCCAAGTGCTCCTCCTTTTTCTGCTCTCTGACATTGATGTTGCTACTATTACATCAACATTTATTCTGAAAAAGGTAGGTGCTGTTTGATTTAAGAATGCTAATGCATAAAAATGAACTTAAATGAAATGCTGTATCCTGTTCTGGTCAATGCAAAGTGTGGTTTTTCAGCAAAATCTTGTATGTGTACTCAGAAGCAAGTCCCACTTAACTCAATGAGACTTACTCCCAGCTGGTAAGGGTGTGCAGGAGTGCAGCCTAAGAGGTACTGAGTGTACAGTGCAGTAAAATGTGAACAGTGTGCAGAGTGTGCAGAAATAATTCTTAATTACTGAAGGTTGAACATGCCCAGAAATCTGATCTAATGCATGCCTTACTAAAGATTTTTCTCTCCCTCCTAAAGCCTGTTTAAATCTCATCAGGTTTACTTTTGTCTCATTAAGATTCCTCCCTTTTTTTAATCAATCCAGGGAGAAGTCCCAAGTGTTGTCTTTTTTAAAAGCCTGTTAACATAGGCACACTTATTTGAGATTTGGGATTCAATCCTAAACTCACTTGCTAAGGAGTAACCCTCATTGGAAACAGCACCCTGAGATGGAAGGGAAAGAGCCCTCTTGGTCATAGTGGCAATCTCACAAAATTATGCCTGCAGTCCTATTACGTGCATTCTTATTTTAAAGAGAGAGAGAGAGAGAGAGATGATACAAGTGCCAGGATATAATAAAGACACCTGCATTTAACTAAAATAACAACCAACTTCTCATTTCCCCCTGTCTGGTAGTACCACCGTTCATTCATACCTCCTGTTTACCACTGAAGTGATCGCATCCTTAGGGGTAACCATATGGAAAGGAGGACAGGGCTCCTGTGTTTTTAACAATTGTATAGAAAAGGGAATTTCAGCAGGAGTCATTTGTATGTCTGCAGCACCTGGTGAAATTCCCTCTTCATCACAACAGTTTAAGCTGCAGGGGCCCTGCCCTCTTTTGTATTTAGTATAGCTCCTGCAGCTTTAACTGCTGTGATGAAGAGGGAATTTTACCAGGTGCTGCAGGCATACAAATGTCACATGCTGAAATTCCCTTTTCTGTGCAACTGTTAAAGATACAGGAGCCCTGTCCTCCTTTCCATATGGTTACCTTAAGATAGCCTTTGGAATGATGTCCAAAACAGCAGCAATATTATGTCTTTCTGACTGATTTAATCAGATACTGCTTTCTCGCAAAGTCAATGTATGTGCTGACATAATTTCCGCCACCCCCCTGCCCCCGATGGGAAAAGAAGGTCAGGATGGTTAAGTGACTTTCCCCAAGGCATCACAGTGTGTCTGTGTCAGGAGGACCAAGACTGGAACCCATTAACTGACTGTATTTATCCTCCAGGCTATGCTGACTCTGCTTGTTACAGCATCAACCTCTAAAAGTCATCCTGACAGTGACGAATACTAAACTAGCTCACATGCAACAGAGCGGTTCAGTGCTACACTCAAGGGCAAACATTTCATTCTATGGTTACCTAAACCCAAATCCAGCTATGCACCTAGTAGGATTAAGGTGCAATTTAATTGTCTACTTGAGTTCTTCATTTCCTTGGCTTATGGTACACAAGGCAATAATTAAACTGGCACCTTCCCCAACTGCCTTTCATTTCCTAGTTCCTAGAAATATATTTCTGGTTATAATCAACCAGTGTAATAATGACTAGGGGTGTGCACGGACCCCCCACTCCGCTTCACTTTAAGATCCGCCATTTTCGGATCGGCCCGCTTCGCCCCGCCCCCACTCCGCCTGTGCCCACTCCGCTCCGAGCTCCGGATCCGGATCGGAGCTCCGGTCCCCCCCCCCATAGGGGGGGTTACCGGGCCCTGCCGCCATCGCCGCCCATCCGGCGACGGCGGCAGAGCCCGGTAAGGGACCAAGGGGGAGGGGGCCTTACCTGCCTCCGTCAGCGGTCCGTCGCCGTCTTCAATTGAGCCCGTGGTTCCACCAGGAAGTCTGGGCCGCAAGTGCGGCCCAGACTTCCTGCTGGAACCACGGGCTCAATTGGAGATGCTGACGGACCGCGGACGGAAGAAAGTAAGGGAGAGGAGGGCGGGGGACGTTACCGGGCCCTGCTGCCGTCGCCACATGGGCGACAGCGACAGCGGCAGGGCCCGGTAAACCCCACTTACCTTTCCGGCGGAGCTCCAGATTGAGCCGAAGGATCCGCCTTCACCTCGATCCTCTTCGCCACGCTCCGCCGGCCCCCCAATCCTCTTCACCTCCGCCTTAAGGGCAGGCGAAGCCCCCCGCTCCGCTACTGCTTCTCCGGTCCGATTAGAAGCGGAGCACATCCCTAATAATGACCCTGTTCAGGAGACACCTTAAACCATGGCTTTAACCACAGTGAATAAGGGGGAAAGGTGGTTTTACCGTGGTTAAAGCCGAGGTTTAAGGTGTCTTCTGAATGGGGCCTTTAAGACCTAAATCTACAGCTGACAGGCAGTGCAATCTTATAGATGTTTACTCAGAAGTAAGTCCCACAGTTTTCAGTGTGGCTTACTCCCAGGAAAGTGTGCATGGGATTGCAGGCTTTAGGCATGTGAAGCAACAAAACAAAAAAGTTCACTTTACCCGACACCCTTAAAACTACGTAGTACTTCATAGGCATACAAATGAAGAGGGAAAGAGAGAGGCATAATTCTATACCAAACAAAACATTCAACTGCATGAGGAACTAAAGATGGTATGCAAATAGAAACCCATTTTCATAAAACAGAAAAGGGTACGCTATAGGTACAATCGTCTTATGTGTTTCTTTTCCGAAGTGATGCAAATCCACTTTAATCATTAACTAGCTGTCATTGACACAGTACCTGAGAAACGGCTGGCTGGAAAAACATTTCGAGATGCGTTCCTGCTATTAATGGTCTGTAGCCTTCTGAGAAAATGAATTATTACACCTGAACCGATAACAAGGTGGCCTTGGTTTGGCTTCGCCCGGAGCTACCAAACTGCATTGACTTAAATAAAGCCATTATGAAACAGTTTAATACATGTAGAAATGCCAGAGTATAAAACCTGAACAAAGTTGAGGGTCAGGGGAGTGGAAGATTCAGAGTGCAAATTGCATGCTGCACTCTGAATTTTACGTTTCTTGAGTTTAGACATATCTACTGAGCGTTTCTCTAGTGCAAGTCCCATTCAACTGATTGATATTCATTTTTAGCATGTATGTAATTTTTAGAGCATTCGGAGCAATTCAAATGTGTTCAAAAGATTACCTTGTAATTGTTACAACTCATAAGATAGGTATTACCTCTATATTGTTATGTGTGTGCACTCCACTTCCAAACACTGAAATGTTTCAAGACTTCCCTGAAATGATTAGTTCATAGTTCCTTTACCAACTAGAACAACGTGAAGCACTCCCTGGCCTAGGTAGTAACAGCGGCAACAGTGGAGCGAGCCCTTTGAAAGAGCATCAGAGGGAGCTGTTAGCAGACACAGGGTGAAACACCCTCTGGCCCAGGTGATAAGCAGCTGATAGCTAAGCTCTCTAAGCTCTAGTGATGGTGGAGAAAGCAGCAGCAGAATGGGAAGGATGTGGGGAAAGTGTAGCTAACATCCTTCTAATTGAAGCGAGGGCAGATGCCTGAGGGATTGTTTCTTTGTTTCTTTATTTAGTATATAAATTTATTTATTTCGTGCCCACCTTCTCCCATCACAGAATTCAACACAGAGCGCACGGGATTACGAGGTCGTCTCCTATCCAGGCACTATCCAGCCTGACCTCTTCAGCAAGGTTACATCGTGTGTCCTCAGGCTATCAGGCCCTCGAACCAGCCTTCTCGAACTTGGGGGCCCTACAGATGTTTTGGACTGCAACTCCCACTGGTCGTAGCCAGTGTTGACTCTGGTTTTAGAAGGTTCCTGGGCAAGACACCCTCAACAGGCCCCCCTCCTTCACTGGGTCTACCTTCTAGCAGCCATTGTCACCAGCTGCCCTTGATTCTCATCTTCTTTCTCATCATTGCCGCCACTCCCTTGCTTGACAGGCTGTGAGCCAGTGAGCAAGTAGGCAGTGGCATCTGATACTCCTCCTTCTCACCATCGGTTTTGTCTCGGCTAGAGCAAGAGGCAAGTGAGTAATTGTGAACAGGACCATCTCCAGGGCCCTCTTGTCAGCGGGCCCTCGCTGGGGTGTGGGCCCTAGCCGAGTGCCCAACTATGCCTACCCTGGGTGCCAGCCCTGGCCCCAGCCAGAATGGCCAATAATTGTAGGCCAGCACAGCTGGAGAGGGCACCAGGTTGGGGAAGGCCACCCGATGTCTTCGAGTGCTTGAAAAAGCCCACATGGCGCAAGCCTCCGTCTTTGTTTCTCTTTCCTTGTGGAAAGGAAGCTTCAGATACTGTGGATTAACATTTAAGCACCCTAATGGGAAGGCATGGAGGAAGTCTCAAGGTTTATTTTTAAAAAAGCATTTCACAACAAGACTGCTTGTGAGAAGGCTGTGAAATATTGCATTCCTTCTCCCCCGCCGCCCCTGTCATGTGATTTCTAAATGAAGGAAATGGCTCGCAAATCTTATTTATCTAGGAAAGCTTCCTGTGGTTCATAGTGAACAAATCATGCTATGGTAGGCCAGCCTACCCCAACCTAGTGCCTTCCAGATGTGTTGGACTACAACTCCCATTGACCCACATTGACCCACATCCTTCTTTTATCTAAACACCTCAGGACCCTTGGCTGGGCATTTTGGAAGTTTCAGAGCGGGCTCTGGGACTTTCCAGCCGCCCTTGGTGACGCTTATCAGGAACAAAATTTAACACTTGTACCCTATAGCTGCCATAATAATAGAGCACTGTTTATGTAGGATAGTTTCATTTTTGGAACATTTATGGGACTTGCAGGGTTGGGCAAAGCTCGTAATAGGCTCAGGCCAGATGGGAAATGTAGGCCCCATTTCAAACTGCTCATTAAGTATTTTTAATCACTTCTAAATACATATGAACTAGAACAATTTATAAAAAAAGTAATGGCAGGCACTTTTATTCAAGATGTATGTAAGACATCACTTCTTCACATTCAGAAATGCTTTACATGCTTTTGTCTCATCTCTGCTGGAGATGGGGGGTGAAGACACCTTGGCTTTTTGGCTGTCTCAAAATGGAGTCAGTACTGCTCACTCACAGGAGAGCTACTTTGTAACAAATCTTTACTAAAGGGTCCCCCTTTGGTTCTACCAGGGGGACTCAGAGTAGGCCCTCTCAAAATCGTAGGCCCATGCCAACTGGCCCCACTGCTCCCCCTCTGCCCAGCCCTGGGAACTCGTAATCAATCATGGGAGGGAGGGGGAAAATATGAGTCCAGCACATCTGGAGAGCCCCAGGTTGGGGAAGCCTGAGTGAGGGGTGGAACTCTTGCCCTGGGAAGGGTCTAAGGGCCCAGAGTATCCCAGAGCCAGAGCTCCCTAGACTTAGTTCAATAAAAAGTCCTGCAAAACTGAGTCAGGGACTAGGTTGAGACGATCACGGGTTGTTTTTTTTAAAAAAGAAGCCATTGTGGCTTCTCCCCCCCCCTACAAGTGTTGTGTGTATGACAGCAATTTGCATAATAACCTATGATGCAGTGCAGGTTGAAGTGTTGTCCGAATCCGGTGCAGTGTGCAAGGGGGTGGGTTCTTCTTACCCATGCCACAACCAATGGCTTATAGTAGGGGTTGAGGCATGAACAAGAAGGCACCCCTGCCATGCACCACTCTCAGTTCAGACAACACATAATCACGGGTAATTATGTAAATCATGGTCATGTGCACCACACATGAGGGAAGAAGTTTCTTTTACCCCCATGATCGCCAACCCCCCCCCCCCCCAGGGTTTGAAACTTCTTTGCCCTAGAATAATTCCTTTTGATCATAACAAACCAGGGTGAGAGGCAGGAAGGTATCATGAATGTCACCCTCAGACCAATTGTTTGAGTGCAACAAACGAACTGACTGAATGAACAAATACAGCTATAAATAAACCAGGTCTTTAAAGAAGATTCACTCAACAGCAAATCCTATGTTTCACGGCCCGTGCAGTTTTGCCTTGCGTTTGCAAGGCACGGATTTGGAGAGTCATAACAAGAAAACAAGCATCCCGTAATGTAAAATTGTTTTTATTGTTATGAACAAGGATTGGTTCAATACTGAACCGGCTCAGCAGTGAAACACAACATTTCCTTCATAATCAGGGGGTGGGAGTGCAGGAGAATGATGAGAATAAGAGATATTCTGTCAACATTTGAGAAATCTGGAGGATGAGTATAGCTTGGTCAGCGGGGCCTTGTGTCTGCCTCAGATGGATGTGCGCGCGCTCCCTCAGGCCTGCTTCAAGCGAAAAATAGGGTCAGGGCTGTGGCAGGTGTTTCCTTTCAAAAATGTCTTTGTCTGTGCGTGTGTGTTTGCTTGAGGAGTGCAAGGCTATTTTGTTTCAGTTATTAACCCAGAGGGAATCAGGTTCTTGCAAGTTCAGCATTGTGTTAAAGGGAAAACAAGGGGAAGGGGTTCTGTACAGTTCACCTTTCCTGTTTATATTAGTAACACATCCATACTTTGAACAGAAAGTGACTTGCAGCCCAGTATGAACACGTATTAAAGCAGGCGTGGACAGCTTGCGCCCTCCAGGTGCTGACGGACTGCAGTGCAAATCACCTCAACCCTCAGCATTGACTATGCTGGCTAGGGCTAGAGGAAGGCCAGAAGCTGCCAAGCCCTGTATTAAAGCATCCTTATGTAGGGTGACCATATGAAAAGGAGGACAGGGCTCCTGCATCTTTAACTGTTGCGTAGAAAAGGGAATTTCAGCAGATGTCATTTGTATATATGGGGAACCTGGTGAAATTCCCTCTTCATCACAACAGTTAAAGCTGCAGGAGCTATACTAGAGTGACCAGATTTAAAAGAGGGCAGGGCACCTGCAGCTTTAACTGTTGTGATGAAGAGGAAATTTCACCAGGTTCTCCATATATACAAATGACGCCTGCTGAAATTCCCTTTTCTATGTAACTGTTAAAGATACAGGAGCCCTGTCCTCCTTTTCATAGGGTCACCTTACCTTATGTTCCTAACTGTCCATTTGAAATTGTGGGACGCCTAACACATTTCAGCCCCTGGAGAAGAGGGGGCTCCAGTAATATATGAAATAGGAACAATCATTACTTAATTAACTAATTGTTGCACTTCTGTTTTATTTTTATAACAGGCCTGAGGAACCTTCAGCCTAATCCAGCCTGTAAGGCAGACCCTCCTTGGAATTCCCCATTATCTCCAATTAGAGATTGGAAATAACGGGGGAGGGGGTAGTTTTCACTGCATGCCAACCCATCCCAGTTGGTATCACCTGGGATGGGGTGATAACAGTGGGAGTGTGGGTAAAGCTGGACTAGGCCAATACTGGGAGCAATTCCTTTCAGTGCAGGCAAAGTCCTTGTAGGAGTCTTGTAGGAGTCTTTCTCCATTCCCAATGCAAATTCCCTCTGCTCTCTCTTATGAATCTGTCAGATGGGGACAGTGAGAGGTGCACCAAGGAAGCCCCTCACCTGGTGTCTGACCTCCTCTCAGCACTGGCAAGGTCAGGTGCCCCTCCCAGCTGTTCCACCCAGCACAGTCAAGTTGTCCTTCATAAACCTCTCACCACCCCTGATGATTATGGCAAAGGTTGCGCCTGAGTCAGCCAGCGCTGGGGAGTGGCTCCCCTCTTCAGTCCCAGCTGAATCAGTTTGCACACCTACCGCTGTCTCCACCTGGAAGATTCTTCCATCCTTACGGAAGAGAGCATAGAGAGGATTTGCATTAGAAATGGAGGGACACTCCTACAAGGGGGAAATATTGAGGTGCTCTGGTTGGCTTATTTCACTTAAGGTGCATTTCCCCAGCAGCAATACATTATTGTGAGCTTTCACAGTTCTAATGCAAAGTATTTTGGGGCAGCTTGCCCATTAAGACCCGTTTGCTTTAGAAAAGGCCTGGTCCTTGTGGAGGTGATAACTGCTAGAACTGGCTTGTGGATATGGACCAATACGACTGATTCAATTCGGGGACTTTCTTTGGGTGTGTGGCTCCTGGAGGCATTGTTAAAGAGGCAATGTGCACTTAGTCCCTGAAAGTCCTTCCTTTTTTCCTCATCAAGTTTCTCATAGAGAAAAGTCAGAATATATCCTGGGTGCCGTCTCTTCAAGAAAGATTAGCCTCCTTCTGCTCTGCTTCTTTTCTGCCCCAGACATGTTGGCAGCAAGTCTAGGACGTGGACAAATAATCTCCTTCTGGTTGTTAAGCAACCACAGCACACAAGCCTTACCCATATCCAGGTCAACACAAGCCAGTGTTTGGGTAAGATACTAGAACAAATCTCTCTGTTTTCATGACCGTTGTTCCGGGCTGCCGCTATTTGGTCTGGAATGGGGTTGGATCACTTAGATCCAATGTGGTCCTCCCATATGCCAGTGCAGAGGCAGTTCCTCGATATTTACTCTGAGCAAAATGCAAATAGTCACTCTCTTTTAATTTACTTTTTGTTGTTGTTTAATACTGAAGTGCTTAAAGTCTCTCAGATGAGTGTTTGTATACATTTAACCACTCTGCCAGTACAAACCCTTTTCTGATGTAACGTTAAATACAATCACAGCCCAGTGTTGTATACAAAGGTACGGGTGTGTAGTGGATCCAGGACTCACAGGGATGCAGCACTGCCATTTTGTGATTAGCAGGGATGCTGACATGATCTGCCGCCCCCTCTCCCCTCAGGCTTCCCTGTGCCCTCTGAGCTTAGCTGCTTTCCTCACAGGAGCCGGGGGAGAAATTAATTTTACCGGCAACAAAATATTGTTCCCTGTTGCAATGCAAAGTGTTTGGGGATGACTAGGGGGTGCCTATATGCCATGTTGGACAGTGCTTAGCTCAAAAGATGCAGACTATGGAAATGGGCAGTTTTGGGGGGAAAGGCCGCGAGTTGGCGGCTGCACAGCCACTATGGGGTTAATAGATCGCATAGATACCCGTTTGGTCTTGAATAGGCAATTAAGACCCCTTAGCTTTAGGAAAGACCTGCTCCTGGTGGAGATTGCTAGAACTGGTTTGTTGATACATTTTTGGACTCTTCTTGGAGGTGTGCCCGTGGGGACCGATGAGCAACTGCATGTCCAAATTTACCACTACACCACAGTACAGATTGTATAACTAGGCCTCCCGCCTGTCACACCTTAGCCCTATGTAAACTGCCTGGAGTCCCTTTCCAGCCCTCTGAGGTTTCCCAGAGGTCCGTGCTCCCTTCCGCTGGCTTTACCTTCTTTCCCCTCACTATTGGTGGCTTCCTGGCTATTGCACATTTTCTTCCTATTCTAAAAGGCCAAAATGCCTCTCCCAAGGCTTACTGACCGTAAGAGCTCTAAACTAAGATATGTGGATGTCTTTGGTATTTTGACAAGCCTTTTTGCCTTTGGCCCCAGCCACACTGGAATGTGACCCCGAAGGTAGGGTGACCATATGAAAAGGAGGACAGGGCTCCTGTATCTTTAACAGTTGAATAGAAAAGGGAGTTTCAGCAGGTGTCCTTTGTATGCATGCAGCACTTTGTGGAATTCCCTCTTCATCACAACAGTTAAAGCTGCACAAGCCCTGCCCTCTTTTGTATCTGGTCACTCAGGGCAGGACTCCTGCAGCTTTAACTATAGTAAGAAAGTGAGTGGGCAGTTTTAATTTATGTACACACTGAAGGAAGGCTAGCTGTTTGTCGTAAAATATATTTTTAAAATTGTGTTCTGTCCCATTGTATAAACCATTCTTCTGAAAGATTAATGCTTCAATCCTATACCCATTTACCCCAGAGCAAGCCCCATTGAACTCAATGGGACTTATTTCTGAGTAGATGTGTATAGGATTGTGCTGTAGAACAGAAACCTGCTTTATTCTCCTGCCCTTGGTGACATCAAAGCTGCAGTCCCAAGCAGACATCTTAGGATGTCAGTCCCAATAAGTTCCATGGGACTTTGAGTGGTACCACATTTGATGCAACATATCAAGATGATGACTATTTCATATACCTTCTTTAGAAGAGCATGTTACACTTCAAATTGCACCAGTAAATCAAACAAATAGAAAGATGGTGGCTTGTTCCAAAGCAGCCATTAATAGAGATATAAACAGACACCCAGTTCCAGGTATCAAACCACACTCTCTACATTACATGAAGATATTGGTAATTCATATGATTCTTTTTTAAAAACTACCCCCAAAAAGGAGACTATGTTCTCTCCATCTTCCACGTATATAAACAGGCAAAAAGCTTAAAAGAGGCACAGGGCGACAGCATGGAGAGAAAAGTAATTCATTTCTGAAAATCAAGTATAGTCTTCTGTACAGAACTGGCCCATCCAATGGGCAAATGGTACATTTGTCCTGGTACCCATAGATGCCTCCTGACATTCTCTGGTAATAGCTTGGGCATTTCTGCTAAATTGATAACAACTTGGTGTTAGAAAACTGGCTGGGAATCAAGAGGTTTATGACATGAAAGAATGGGGAAAAGATTAGACGAGGTAAGGTGGAAAGATTGAAGTTAGTGGCTAGCACAGCCAACTTGGTGACGATGGCAATGAGAGAAGGATTGGGACTAAACTGTGATGGTCAAGAGTAGTCTTCCCCAACCTGGCGTCCTCCAGATGTCTTTGACTATGCAGATGCAATCGTTGGACTGTCCTACTCCCATTCTTTTGTTCTTCACTGTAGTTGTAGCAGACAAGCAGCAGATCTCCCACTCCCATATCCCCCCCTCCTGCACACATACTTTTAGCAGAGTTTCCTACCCTTCCTGAATACTGCATTGCTTTGACAGGCCTGGGAAATGGACCCATCGCTGAGCTTCTTTTCTAGTTCTTTGATAAGATGAAGAACACTACAGTAAAACCAAACAGAGTTATTGCTGTGCCTTAAGTGTATTAACCTGGTATAGAGAAAGGCATCTGTACAATGAGCCAGTGTGGTGTAGTGGCTAAGGTGTTGAACTGGGAGTCGGGAGATCTGGGTTGTAGTCCCCACTCAGCCATAGAAAACCTACTGGGTGACTTTGGGCCAGTCACATGCTCTCAGCCCAACCTACCCCACAGGGTTGTTGTTGTGAAGATAACATGGAGAGGAGGAGGAGGATTATGTATGCTGCCTTGGGTTCCTTGGAGGGAAAAAGGCAGGATATAAATGTAATGAATAAATAGATAAATAAAATGAAGAAGTTGCCATATAGCAGCTGCCCGGGCCATTAGGATGTAGCTAGCCTGCAATCGCAAACCATGCCAAAAGCAATTGCCCATGGCAAAGGCATTGAATCACATCTGGTTGAGGCTGCAATCCTCTACACACATACCTGGGAGGAAGTCATACCTTGCTTCTGAGTAGGCACATAGATGATCGCACTGTTGATCTCTGTGGCTTTTCTCTCTTGGTAATGCTGGTGCTAAGAATGTGAAGCTCCGAAACGTTCTTAGCTTATGCACTTCCAGGCTACCTTTTCCTGGCCCCCGTTCCCTCTTGATCAGTTTGATGGGCTTGAATTCCATTGATGACAAACAAGAGTATTACAGAAATGAAACACTGAAACCAGCAGGATCTTTAGGAACAATATTTGTTTAAAAGCCTGCCAAACTCTGGAAGTTATGACAGTATGTGTTAAGTAAGAAAATGCCGTAATCCAAACAGATAAGATTCTGGATAATATCACTAGAAGGCGTAGCTTGCCTAAAACAGCTGTAATAAGGAAACCCACTTCAGTATGGTATTTTAAAAGCCAGATCGTTTAATGTTTTATTTTATTTTTATTTTTGTTCTCATCAACTTAGAGGAAGGAAGGGAGGAAGGAAGCCAGACTGCCTTGTTTCCAGACTTTTCTATGAAGAAATGTTGCTACTACCCTTTCTTGATGCCAAATGGTTTCTTTTTTAAAAAATTAATTTTAATTCTAATTTAAAAAAACGAACATGTTCAATTATCCCAGAAAAAAGTTTTTTGCAGGGTTTTGGATGCATACCAGAGACCGACAAGCAACCTATTGTGTATGCACATTTCACTTGGACCCCCCACATGCACCTTTTTTGCAATCGATGCACAGTTGTGGGTTATGCATGTGGGATTCAAAGCACAAATGATGGGAATATGGGTAGTGTTTTGAGATGTAATTCTTAAATACGAACATCAAAATATGGTCTTCGCTAAAGCTGTGCTCTGCTTCGCTTCGGATCATAGAAGCGATAGCAGAGCAGCCTGATTCGCCTCCGCCAAAGGCAGAGACGGATCGGGTTGGGGGAGCTGCAGATCGAGGCAAAGCAATTCACCTCAATCCAGAGCTCCAGACGCAGGTAAGTGGGGGGGGGGAGGGGGACTCACCTGGCACCGGCGCCGCTGCAATCCGTGTGGCAATGGAGCCAGGTAAGGGGGCAGGGGGGCTTACCTGTGTCTGTTGCAGGCTTCAATTGAGGCACCAGCATCAAGCCAGAAGAGGCCATGGCCTCCTCTTCTGGCTTCAAGATGGGGCCTCAATTGAAGCCTGCGACAGACCCAGGTAAGGGGGCGGGGGGAGGTTGGCTTACCTGCCGCCGCCGCCGCCGCCATCCATGCGGTGGCAGAGCCAGGTGAGGGGGCAGGGGGGCTTATCTGGCTCCGTCACTGTCTTCAACTGAGGGCCAGGCCTCAAAGCAGAAGCAGGTGGCCTGCTTCTGCTTTGAGGCCTGTCCCTCAGCTGAAGACTGCACAGAGCCAGGTAAGGTGGCGGGGGGGGGGGAGTTTGGCTCATTGCCCCCCATTTTGTCCCCCCTTCCCCACTTAATTGCCTCCCCCGAGGGGGAGGAATGGATTCACAGCCCCACTCAAATTGAAGCCTCCAGCCTCCACTAGTCATGACACTCCTCATAACCAAGAAGTATCTCTCTTTCCATGGGCTGGGTCCAAACAAAGGAAAGACAGGCTTTCTACCACAGAAGACTGTTTATCTATAGCCTCAGTTTCATTAAAAGCCATTCTGGTGGCCCTAAGGTTGCACATGGCCTTCAGCCTAATTTCAAAACTCATTTGTAAGTGGTCAGTTCAGACTTCTAGCAAAAGTGCTCTATCCCTCCTCTGGCAGCCTATTGGGTGTGGAGGGAGAGGGGGGAGAGGGAGAAGAGGTGACTCCACCCACTTTTACATCTGTTTCTGCCTACTGCTCACTTTGGCTCCACCCATCCCCATCATGACAGCTTGTACCTTGGGGAAAGTTGCCATCAACAGAACAAAATGTCCCCCACCAATATTGTAAGTAAATGGACTGAATTCAGATATAACTATGCGTGGGAATAAAGATTTCTGTTCTTAATCATAAAATCGTGTGTGAAGCACTCCTGCTTCTTTATGAGTAAATATCCTTATCTCTTCCGGCACTCACCAAGCTCCTTGTGCCTCCTGATTTTTATTTTATTTCTTAAGATATATTTTTTAATTAGAAACCATTTTTTTTTTAGTTGGGCAGCTGTTTTGCTGCAAAGAGAAGTGTTGCCCTCTAGTGTGTTTTGGAGCTCAGAACCCACCTCTGCATTGTACGTAGTTACTTTTTCTTTGAGTCTCAACAGTTTGCTTCTGGGAAAGCAGTATTTTTTGATCAGTCATGTGATAGCTATTTTATGAATGGACAAACCCAACTGCATGGTAGCCATTTTGTGGGAGTGGCCATGACACACTCTCAAAATTTGAAATGTGTCCACTGACCCAAAAAGTTTAGGGACCTCTGCTTAATTGACAGATTTTTACACCAAAACTTTGTTTTAATATATGTGTGTGGCTTTACTTACACTTTAAAATTTGATAACTTATTGGAAGTTCATTATATAGGAATAGAGTAGAATGTATTTTCTGCATATTTTCTAAACACCCTAAACCTATTTTTTTAATGTAAGATTTAACCTAACCAAAAAAGTTGCTTTAAATTGAAAATCACTTACCTGTTTTGATTCATCCTTTTGCTAGGAATCCTAGCTGCCAATTTCAAGGAATATTTGCTTCAATACTATTGTATTATCTGAAAAGTAATCAGTTAGTTATTCTTTAACTTTAATATTAAAAAAGAACAAGAACACATGACCGGGATTCTTTGCCCTGGAATGGCTCAGAAGGACGTGTTGGAAGCGAAAAGTTAGAGATAGCAAATACAAAAATAGCCTCAAGAACACAAGTCCTCCAGAAACATTTCCATCTCTAGACTGTGATCATACTCATACCATGACTTCAACATCAAGTCAGTATTTTTACCACCCCTCCCCTGCCCCATCGCCTTGTGTAACAACTTGCCTGATAAAAAGATCTGGAGATCTCAAATGTGCACATATATTTTTGTTGTCCTTTTGGTTGGTCTAATGGAGGTTTGACAAAACATGTCATCTGGACCACATGTTTACAGATTCCCTGGATCATGACCTGCCACAGAGTGAGGAGTTCTTACATGTCTTCAAATTTGGCATGAGGATGGTGATTCCTGCAGCATTACATCCAGAGCAGCTAGAGTTTTTATGCTGCGTTCTTTTCTGTTGGCAGTTCGTTATTTTTATTTGGGTTTTGATTAGGGTTGCTGTATTGTATTTTAGATGCACTGCGACAGTTTTTCTTTGAAGGGCAGGGTGTGCACATTTTCAATGCGGGGGGCGGGCGGGAATCGAAGGTACAAAATGGAACCCATTTCCAAATGTGAAAATATTGACTATGGAATGCAAGACTGAGAAGAGAACAACATGATACAAAGACCAACTGTGCCATGCTTAGTTTTACTTGCAAATTTAGTGTGGGAGTGAGGAAAGGATAGAAGACAGACTGATTGAGGATGGAACACTTCCTGGAGCTATTTTTGGTTTTAAATAGCACAATCAACATATGTAGCATTCCATGCTTCTTCCAAAACTATTAGGGAAACGACAGTTAGACAGTTACGTGTTGCTTCATATTATGCTCCATAAATCAAACCTAAAAGAACTACATTTACAATGCAATCCTATGTAGAGATGGGTCAGAAATTCCCTGAATTTGCATTTTAATGTAAGATTACCAAATTCACATCTTTTGGAACCAAAGATGAACCCAAAGGCAATTTGCAGTCATAGATCCATATATTTCTGAGTTTATTGTGTGTTTTGCAAACAAAACAAAGGCCAGATCTACACCAAGCAGGATATAACACTTTGAAAGTGGTTTGGAACATGTGTATGGAATGTGTCATAGGCCCCAACAGTTGTCATTGCACTTCAATAGTGTTTGTATTTTAATAAAACAATAATGTTGTATTTTAATGTTGTTCCCCACCTTGGTCTAGAGGGATAGACGGGTAAGAAATAAATATATTATATTTTATTATTATTATTAATAATAATAGATCCTGCCAAAATGCATTCAACAAATGTGCAAGGAAAAATGCAAACTTTTCTAAATTGCACACAAACATGCTGTAGTCAATGGGTGCAAAAATAGAAAAATATGCAGATCTCTCTCTCTCTCTCTTATTGAGATTGCATGAAATCAGGGTGGAATGAAGCTAGCATATATACCCATATATGTCTACCTGGAAGTCAGCATTGAGTTCAATGGAACTTATTCCTAGGTTAGGGAGTATAGGATTGCAGAAGTAAGTCCCACTGAGATCAATGGGGTTTTCTCCAAGGTAAGTGTTTACAGAACTGCAGTATTAACCACTGTTGTGCCACTCCCACCCAGTGCCAATGTTCCTGCATGCTTACTGGGTGTGTCATGTATGGAATAAGGTGTGTCTCCACTGTTGTTAAGTATAGAGGATTTCCCCCTTAATGCTACTTCAATAGAATGACATTCCAAGAGGCAGGTAGACTTTTTATGGCCTAGAAATACACAGCAAGGAAGAATTATATCATGTCTCATTCCCCCCCACCCCCAGGAAAGCAGCAGCTGTAGTTGATCCTCTCTTCTGGAAGTCACTCCCGCCAATATGTCACAGATGATAATAAAAAGCAAAACTCGCAATATCCCTATTCCCAGACTAAGGATCACCGCCCAAGGCCATCCAACACTTCTGGAAGCTCTGTTCCGCAGAGTTTGGGAGTAGGACTGTCCGGATTTTGTGAAATCCATTCTGTCTGTGTTTCATAAATTGTGCAGTGTTGTTCACTCTATTCACAGACAGACCCAAATCTTTCCCCCCGGTGTGCAAGAAAATATATAAAGAATTCGGTAAGAGGGTTCGCAACAATTTAGGCATTTTACATAACATTTATTGTATTGTTCTCTATTGCCTTCAACTTTTCCCTGTGTATATTTCCCAGGATGGCATATGTCTCAGCAGAAACACGCATATTTTCCTACAAATAAATTTGCATACATTTCGAGGTAGTACCAAAAAGACCCCAAAGTCCACAGACTCCGTGCAGGCGGAGGAGGCCAGTCAGCAGCGGATACCACAAGTCGGATTCTCATTTTAGTCCGATTCAAATTTCTCCAACATCCTAGTTGGGAGGCCTGTTTGGCCATGCTAGAATGCTACCAGGGAAGGGGGGCACACCGGAATGCCAGTGAATCTGCTGGGGGGTGGGGAGTATGTGTTTGTGTGGGGATGTGCCTTGTTTCCCAGCAGAATCGTGCTTCTAATAGCGTGTCAATAGCCCTATTCTGTGGAGAATTAGGGCACATGCTCCCTTCATACTGAATTTCCCAGTGGAATTGCTGGGATTTGGGAGGGGGGATGTGTTGGCAATGGCAGGGACCAGGTGGGAGCCACACCAATGGCCATGGCTGGCTGCATGTTGCCCATCCCTACTGTACTCCCTCTGTTGGTCTTCATCTACACAAAAACAGCATGGCCTCTACTAATTTAAGACCCCAGGGGTGTGTGTTTGGGGTTAAAGACAGGAACAGCCTGCAACCACTGTCCTGCAATCTGTCACCAACAGTTCAGTTGTGCAAGCTGCAGTGTGGAGGGGATGGCAGGCTACACACTGCATGGTGCCTTAGCCATTATTATTATTATTATTATTATTATTATTATTATTATTATTATCCCGCCTTTTGCCCAATGCTGGGCCTCAAGGCAGCATCACAAAATTTAAAACATATACATAAATAGAGATATACAAAAGTTAAAAGTATATTAAACATATTCCAATATTAAAACATTTAAAATTACATAAATGAGACTTATGTGCAGGGATTTACACTTGAGTGCCAATCAGAAGCAGTGTTAGAGCAGAACAAGCAACATTCTGAACAGTGAATTGCTGACACAGGCTCTTCAGAAAGAGTGTGCTTGTACAGTTGAAGTAGGACTTGGAGAGAGAGAGGGAGAGAGAGAGAGAGAATAATGCTTTCCTGTGTGATGTGCTCTCTCAAGAATTACCATTCCCTGAGTTCCCTATGCATAGCCAAAAAGGAGATACAGCTTGTGGGGTGGACAAAGTCACATAACAATCAAGGATGTTGATCCCAGGGACAGTGGGAGCCAGCACTGCTGGTAGGATTTACAGGCATCATGCTGTCATCTCTGGCTATAACCACAAAGCAGGCAGCCAGAAACCTAAGGAGGTTAAACAAAGAGAACTTAAAGAAGTTAAAGGATACCAATCCTCCAGTTTTCATTTTGGGGCACATACATGCATTGACTAAATCATGTTTTTACTCATTTAGAAATAGATGCGTATGAGTCTTCCTCCAGATGTTGTTGGACTCCAACTCCCATAAGCCTCAGCCGGCATGGCCAATGGCAGATGATGATAGCTAAAGCTTGGCAAAAAACAGCAGGTGATGCTGTTCTTCACACTGCATTTCCTGAGAACATAAGACCAAACATATGAAGACCATAGATTAGACCAAAGTCCTATGTAATCCAGCACACTCCCCCCCTTCCCAGTGGCTAACCCGATACCTATGGGATGCACACAAGTAGGATTTGGGGGAAAGAGCCCATGCTGCTGCTGCTGCTCTCCAGGAACTGGAATTCGGAGGCAGTGGTACATCATGGCTACCAGCTATTGATAGACTTAGGCCAGATCTACACCAAGCAGCATAAAACACTTGACAATGGTTTGAAAACTGGAGTGTGTCATAGGTTCCAACGGTTGTCAATACTGTTATAAACCATTTTAAAGCAGTAGTGTAGATCCTGCCTTATCCTCCATGAATTTCACAAATTGCCCCTTTTAACCATCTATGTTGGTGGTGATAATTATGTGCTATGTGAAGAAGTGCTTCCTTTTGTGAAAGGCTCCACCTGACATCATCATCATCATCATCATCATCATCATCATCATCGTCGTATTGTTGTATTTAATGTTGTTCCCTGCCTCAATCCAGAGGGAGAGGCGGGTAAGAAATAATAATAATAATAATAATAATAATAATAATAATAATAATAATAATAATAATAATAATCACCAGCAAACCTTTATTTGTTTCCCCACAATTGTAATTTCCTTTGGTTTAACCAAGCATTCAAGCAGCTAACATACCAACCAGTTGCTATCTCAGTATGTCCTCCCTCACCATTCATTTTTGCACAATTCAGTCTGATTAAAATATCTGGGTTTTTTGTAGAGTTCAGGATATTTTGACAAACTTGGCAGCGGCGCAGCCAAATTAACTTTAACGATGTCTCCCGGGACACATGACGCAGTAAAATGGTTTACTTCAGCTTGCCAAAGGGGGATGGGGGAACCAATCAATCACAGGAACAAAAGAAGTACAAGCAAAGTATTTCTCATAGTTATTCATTACTATTTCCAATGAAACCATACATCTTTCTGTATTTTAACTTGCCTTACTATTCAAAGGGAGGATGTGTAAACATGCCTGGAATACTGCTCCACTCGTAAGTCAGGATACAATAGGCTTATCAGTAGAGAATGTGCCTGCTATAAGAGCATGGATCCTTCAGGCCTACAGGCAGTCAGATCTGGAGCTACATGCTCACAACACTGCACAAAAGAGCTTAATGATTATAGGTGAGTTTTGCTCAACAGCCTCTGAATGAGTTCTTCACATTCTTTTACTTTATGTTGGCTTTAAAAAAAAACACCCTGCAACTGAGAGCTCACATTGCTGCAAGGACAAGGAAGTTATTGTAAGCCTCCTTATTTCATCCTCCGCCACTTAAGAGCACTTGTGCAAACCATTCAAAGTGTACCTGCTTGAGAGGAAATCCCATTCAAGTCACACTTGAACCACCTCAGTCTTCAAACAATATGGAAGACGCAAATGTAGTGGCATTATTTGCTATGTTTCCCAGCTGAATTATCCCGCCGATGTGGGGACAATTATATACACTGTCTGTTTTGCTCTTCCCCCAGAGATTTCAGCATGAAAACGTGATTGTGCTCTTCTTGTAGAAACGATCTAGGGTGACCAAATCCAGAGGAACATACATGCAATGCTGTGGTAAGCAAAGCTACATTCACATAAATTTCACAGAATATTATTTTTTTAACAACAGCAATAATAATAAGGCATCTTCTACATAATCGTTCCCCTGCCGGTGCCCTGTAGATCTGTTGGATTACAACTCCCACTATCCTTAGCTGCTTCAACCTTTATGGGTCAGTGGGCACATTTGGAATGTTGAGAGAGTGTGACACACTCTCAAAATGGTTGCCATAGGATGGGGGGGGGGGGCTTGCCTATTCATAAAATGCCTGAGACAATCTTTTTGCAAGGGCCACACTCATGAGTCTAAAAGAAAAGCAACTTGCTCAAGTCCTCCAAAACACAAAAACACTCTTTTGAACCCAAATACAGATGGTGCTGACGGGCAGCACTTTGCTTTGCGCCATTCCAGCCTCCCAGTTAATTAAAAAAAGACATGTCAAGAATACAATTAAAATCAGGAGAGGGAAGGGAGCCCAGAAGATGCCAACAGAAGGGGCTCATGGGTACAACATTGGAGAACCCAGTGCTAGGAGCTGTCCATCTCAAAGCATCCCAGCCTGGGCATGGAATTTCAAAATACATAAAGTGGTCTTTAATTTCTACAAATTTGCACATGAGCTGTGATTTGAATTGAAAATCCCAAACGGCTAAACAGAACAATATTCTATCTTTTAACCAGTTCTCACCTCGAATCCTCCCCCCCTCTCCCAGTCACCCAGTAAAAAAGGCCCATGAGCTCCAATGAAGCTCCCAAGCAACTAAAGATACATTATGGTAAATATATAAATAAATCCTGATTTGACATCTTGCTTTCTTTACCAAAAGAAATTAGTAACAGATAAAAACAAGTCAGGACAATCCATCCACACTTACCTCATTCAAGAAATGAGCAGCAAAAAAGTCCTCCCTATAATTCAGTCAATTGTCTTAGATTCAAGCCTGTTCTTGTCCGAATCATCCACTATAGTGATGTTGTCAAATTGTTCCAAATTTAAAGGCAGCCTCTCCAAATCCCATTTTTAAGCAGGAAGTAAAATTGCCAGAGAAATTGAGCCTGCTTTCCATCATTTTCCCTCACAACTTTCAGGATATTGCTTTTTTTTAAAAAAAGGAATCAAGTGAGAGCAGATTTTTCTTTGCAACATAGTTGGCAATAATTCATGCAAATGCCAATGAGAAATGATGGCTGATAGTACAATTAGTGAATCAGATTACATCCCAACATTCCTCCTGCTCCCCCCACACCCCACAAATATGATAAGGCTTTGAAGCACTGTGCCAACAGCTATGATATTGTTGAATTGATAAAGAAAAATGGCTTTCCTCCAGGGAACATTATCATATTAATCATTTTTAATTCTTCTTTTTCTGTTTTACTGCCAGGGAGCTGAAGTGGACTTATCTGTAGATGTAGAGGAAAGAAACATCTCCTTAGGGAGACATTTTCTAAACCATTTATTCCTCAATGGCCTGGTTCAAACACGCTAAACCACAAATTGGTTAATGAAATGCATTAAGGTTAATGCATTCCCTTAACCATTTTGTGGTTAAGCAGCATGGTTTAACATGTTGTCTGAACCAGGCCAGTATGGGTCAAAGATGAAATCAAACCACTTGAAGGAAAGCAAAATTCAGTTTCACAGTCTGGCCTAGTTTAAAACATCATGGTTTTCCCATAGTGCCTTTCTGATGCTGGGGGGAGGCGTGGATGGAAAGCTGTAGCTCGCATGACAAGATAATTATCACTTTTACAATAATTATAATAGTGTGCCTCTCTCCCAGAGTTATTAACTGTGAAATGTATGTCAAATATGCATGAAGATCCTCCTCCTCCCTCCACACCCCAGACTTGCTCCTGTGTATTTTATCACGGGTTGACATGGAGAAATTGAACAAGTGAAATTATCTCTGGCAGGGAAAAGAAAGAGGCAGGAAAAAATGCTAGTGCTGAATTCCTGGATGTCGAGCTGTTGTTGAAGCAACAGAAACGGGGAGTGGCTGTGCATCCTGGGTTACAATGGGCAGTCCTCTATTTGAAAATGGCCTCTGTTTGAAAGTGTCTCCTATTTGAACTTTCAGAAGGGGGCTTGGAGCTGCCCACCAACAATTAGCACCAGGACTGCAGACTGAGCAGGCACATGGGTCACTTGGTCACAGACTTTCCCATCACTCATTTATTTATTTATTACATTTATATACTGCCCCATAGCCGGAGCTCTCGGGGCGGTTTACAAAAATCGTCTGGTGAGATGTATGGTATTTCTATATGATTTCTAGTGATTATTTCTAAATTTGCATATATAATCAGCAAGTGTAAATACTATTTAAATAGGTGTCCTCTTTTTTGGTGCTGTGTGCCCTCTTTACTAGCAATGTTAAGTAGCCACCAGAGAAGCAGAATGCCAGTAACCTTTGGTCCGACTTCCTTAGCAGTCTCACTTCCCTTTCTTCAAAGTAGAAGAAGAATGAGCAATCCATTGTCCACATGGCTCTAGTGAGGATCAATGATAGCTTGGCAATCTATTCTAGGCAACTTCCATTTGCTAAGGTAATGTGCGGCAATGTTATCAAAACTGGTGGAGTTGCATCAGCTTAGAGGGTCCCAAGCTATGAAGGTTTCCACGCTACATAAGTCCTGTCTCCCCCACCCCCTCCCAATATGTCTAGGGCCGTTTCTACACGTGCCTCCCCCCCCCCGATCATCCCTGTGCATGCAAATGACACACAGGGGATCCCAGGAGCAGGCAGGAATGATCCCTCCATTTTCCTGGAATAATCCTTAGGTGTAGAAAGGGCCTAGGACACTTATTTTGAGCTCAAGGAGAAAAATCAGAAGGAAATTCTTCAAGGAAGGACACTGACACAATGACAAATCTTTATGAAAGCTAACAAAGTAAGGGTGCAATCCTATCTGGTCAAGAGGATTGGGCTCCTGCAGCTTTAACTGTTGTGGTGAAGAGGTAATTCCACCAGGTGCTATATGCATAGAAATGACACCTGCTGAAATTCCCTTTGAGTTAAAGATACAGGAGCCCTATCCTCCTTTCAATATGGTTACCCCAAGTCATGATGACTATGGCTAGATCTACACTATTGGTATTGAAGTGCTCTGATAACTGTTGGGGCACGTTACGCATTCCGTACACTGCTTTTTTGTGTTATTTCCCACTTTTTATTCCATATTATCCAAAATATCATAAAAATGTCATTGTGTGCACTATGAGGTATAAATGCACAAGTGGGATATAGCCTCACCATGATGGAATTGTAAAAAAAATGAGAAGTGGTGTAGACCTTCAGTAACTCTTGAAGGCACTATGGCTCTCAATGTTGGTTGCTGGGAATAGCTGAGGCCAAGATAGAGAACAGTTATATGGTGAAATGATAAGCCAAAGATTACTTTAAATCCTTCAGCCATGCTAGTTTAGTGATTTTTCTGTATGCCATATGATTTAACAACAACAACATCATCATAAAGGCTTAGTCTGGAGGAAATAATTTCACTCTCCATATTGCAAAGCATACAAAGAAGGGGGTATCCTGGGGTGAGGAAATAATTAAAATGCTAATTAAATTGGATGAAGCAAAGGTGTTAAGCCAGACATTCCGGGAAGGAGAGGAGTGTATTTTAAAGACACAATAAAAGTTTGAGCCAAAATATCTGTCATTATGAGAGGAAAATGAACAGTCTTTTATAAAGCATCAGTTACCTCAGTCAAGGATGTTGTGATGCCACCTCACCCTTCCAAGACATGTGGATTCAACTATGGAGTGAGGAATGTATACCACATGGGTACTGTTAATAGCTAAACAAAATGTTTTGTTAGGGGTTCTAGTATTAGAAGCACATGCCTTGAATACAGTTGTTGCAGAACAGCAGCAGGAGAGAGCTATTGTTGTTCACGAGCTCACCAAAATTCTCCAAATTTTATCTTGAAGCTCACTCCAACCCAAGTCTGTATCAGATTGCATTTTTCAGATGTATGCATCAACTGTGTGCCTCTATGAAATGTATCCATTATTCTCCCATTCATTAAAGCATATTTGTACACATTGTCAAAAGTACTTTTTTCATGTGTATTTTGCAAATGTCCACAAAGCTGTCAAACCAATTTTTCTTTTGGTCCACAAATCATGTTGCAAGTTCAGAAATGTAGAGACTTTGTCTGAACATTCTATCTGAGTCCATGTTTAGTCCAGGAGGTGAGAACTGGGTAAATCCTGATCAAAAATGAACGGAAACAAATTCCTTATGTATCCCTACTGCTATTGATGTTATATTTATACCCTGCTCATGGGCTTCCCAGAGGCATTTGGTTAGCCACTTTCAGAAACAGGACAAGGGACTAGATGGAGCCCTTCTCCAGCAGGGTTATTCTTATGAAGGAAAAGTGGCATTATTTCTGGTGCAAGAAACAGACTTCTGGACTTAATTTTAGATAGACAGACAGAAAACCTGGCTGGAACAGAAGCCATTATGCAGAGGAAAATTAATTTCTGGAAGTCAGAACAGTCATAATGGTACAAATGGAAGATCTCAACTAGGAGTTTCATTCATACCCATCTGTACCTCCTCTTGATTTTGGAACATATGAAAACAGATACATAAGAACATAACAAGAGCCATGCTAGATCAGACCAAGAGTCCATCTAGTCCAGCACAGTGGCTGACTAGCTGTTGACCACAAGCAGGAGACGGGTGCAACAGATCCCTCCAACCCATGTTCCTCAACAACTGGTGTATATAGGCCTACTACTTCTGATACTGGAGGTAGCATATAGTCATCAGGACTAGTAGCCATTGATAGCTTTCTCCTCCAGGAATTTATCCAACCCCCTTTTAAAGACATCTAAATTATGGTAGTGAATTCCACAGTTTAAGTATGCCCTGTGTGAAAAAGTCCTTCCTTTTATCTGTCTTGTATCTCCCACCAATCAGCTTCATGGGGTGACCCCAGGTTCTAGTATTTTGAAAGAGGGAGAAAAATGTCTCCCTGTCCACATTCTCCACACCATGCTATCATGTATCCCCTTAGCCTCCTTTCCCCCCCAAGCTGAACAATCCCAGCTGTTGACCAGATACAAAAGAGGACAGGGCTCTTGCAGCTTTAACTGTTGTGAAGAAGAGGGGATTTCACCAAGTGCTGCATCCATACAAATGACACTTGCTGAAATTCCCTTTTCTATTCAACTGTTAAAGAAAAAGGAGCCCTGTCCTCATTTCCATATGGCCACCCTACATTTTGTGAGAGCACCCACTCCATCCACATGTACCCATTGATCCAAAAAATGTTGGGAACCCCTGGTCTAGGCGGACTGCAGGCTGCTTCCCACTTTTGGCAATGCAGCTGGGGAAATGGAATTGGAAGGGTGAGGTTTTCTTTTCTGCAAGAGAAAAGGGGATGCTGCACCTTTTATAGCTCGGTTATATATGAAGGCCAGAAAACATGCTGCCTTCTGAAGTAAGTATAGGAAATGATGTTGGCAGCCATGCTGCTCCAAGGCCTTTTCAGAGGAGAAGTGACTTATGGCGCTGATGTGACAGAAGGAGGAAGGGATGCAAGAGGAGAATAAAGTCAGGGTTTCTCCCCCACCCCACCCACCCCACACAAATCAAACCTGGAAATATTGAGGCTCTGTGATGTAAAGATTAAATTAGGAAGACTATGTGCCCTACCTTACAAACGTCAGTCCTCTATTTGAAGGGCTTTCCAGTCCTGGGGGATGTCTAAGCACACAGAAAGTCCCGAGGTGGGTGCACCTTGGCGCTGTGTTAAATATACAATGCAGCAGCCACCGCACAGCCACCCTGGGGCTTTCTGACAAAGCTGTGGAGAAAAAAAGTCAGGGACTTACCCTGACCTTTTTCTTCGGAGCAAGACAATGCAGGGCATCTGCTGACTATCCTCACTCTGGAGTCACGGTGGAGGCATGGTTGGGCGGATGGCGACCCCTGATTGGTCGCCATCCACCCGAGCTGGGGACAGGGGGCTGCCGGAAAGACTACACTGCTATCCTTCATCTAGATTACTTGCCGCCACCCTGCACCAGCAATATTACAGGATTTGGCAGCGGACTGGCACCAACTCAGCGTCATGAAGACAACCTCCAGGTCTGCTTTAAAGAATCATCAGAAGAGGGGCCTTGAAGTTGCCTGTCAAAATAGTATGTCTATTTGAATTACAGTAATTCTAAATCTGCATCTCTGCCTATAGAATAGCACATGCAAATTTTATGCAAACTCTGTGTCCTTTCCCCACTCCTCTTCTCTTTTTCGGTGAGTGTCAAGTGGCCAGTCCAAACTGATCATCTGGCAGCTCCTCTATTGTTCTAAGAGTGATGGAGTTGGCTGTGCTTTCTCTAACCCACGGAGGTAAAAAAAATTAATTTTTTTTAAAAAAAATACCATCTAGTCTCACAGCGAGGAAAGAAAAGGCAGATGGGGCTAATCAGCCAGGATGCAATTGTATCCAAGGTCAGGAAGACATCTTCTCCAAGGGCAATGAGGTCTGTCTGGAGAGTGGCAGATGGCAGATTGTAGACTGTAGCATAAGACTTCAGTATCAGTTCATGTCATTTATCACAGGTCAGGTCTGAAGAGCTGCTTTTCTTCCCCCTGGACTTTTCTAAGCAATAACCATTTGCAGGAGTAAATAACTTGGCTACTCCCTCAGCCTGCCCTTTTCTGCCGCAGATTTCAGAATCAAAATGATACCTGCGACAACACACCCTTCCATTCTCTCCCCGCCCCACAAAGCAGTAAGAAAATCATTGGGCCCCAAACCAGCAACACTTTTCAAACCTTTCCGAGTTCCCTACAGCAACAAAAGCTGCCTTAGTGACTCATAGTTATGACTCATTAGGAGGAAAGAACAAGGCGGTCAGCCTCGCTATATCGGTTGTCGCATCTAGGGTGTGGGAATGAACGTTGAGGTCAAGCGGAATCTTGTGTGATGTGGCCACTGGGAAGGGGAGAAGAACATCTTAATTATTGTGTTCTTTGGCCCTTCAGGCAATGGGACTTGACCTTTGTTATAAGGGTAGAGAAACACTGCAAAATAGTCACCATTCACTCAAACGGCCTTTACTTTGTGATTCCAGGTAAGGGGCAGAGAACAGTTTTTAAAAGGAGCTGAAAGGAAGCAAAATAGAGCTACACAGGGACCTTATGAGTTTTTTTGGTTTTTTTGTTCCTATTCAAAGAGGTTCTACAGGTTTCAAAAGCTCTACTGAAGTTTCTTGGACCTCAATATAGCAGAACAAAAGAAATGTGTATAGGCTAGCATAGGAACATTGGAAGCTAACTTATACAGGCTATGTGTTGGAATGGGGTGCAAAACCTCTGGCCCATGGGCCAAATCCAGACTTCCTGAGGGCCAAATCCAGCCCACTTGGGTTCCCCATAATGCCCCACCTCCTTTTTCCTGGCTACTGATCATGTACTGGTTTGCCAGCTTCTGAGGAGGGGAATACTGCAAGGCCTAGTTACTGGCAAAAACAGTTTGAAATTTAAATACCCTGGCATTTTTTGCCTCACCCCTTTTGCCCCATACCTGCAGGAGCTCTGGAGGAACTGCACATAGGCAACCTGCAGCATTGCCTTCAGCTGTGTATAAAATGAGGCTCAGCTCAACATCCCACTGCCTGAAAGTGCAATCCTATGTCTGTTTTATCAGAAATGCTTCAGCTAGTTCAATGGGACTTATTCCCAAGTAAGCATGCATCGGATGGCAACCTTAGCTCATATGCAGTTTCAGGCTGCACACTCTGTGAAAATGGTGTGCGGGAGGGGCGGTATTCAAAAGTGTGCAACTTTACCTCATAAAATTCTAGCTACTAGCCCTGAGGTAAACAAATCTAAATAAACAAACACATCAAAAGAATGCAGAGGAGAATTTACAGGAGCAAATCCATGCTGGCTTTAAGCATGAGTCACCTGTAGTGCCACAAGCATGTATGAGTCAGCTCTAACAAACACACTACAATTTCAGCAACCACAGAGCTTGCTGCATGTGAGTAACCCTGTACGACTCATCTCCTGTGCTAAAACGGTTGAAATCTTCACCTCAAAGCAACTAAGCTTACACTAGTTTCCTTCTGCACCACCATAACTATGCTTTCTCATGCTAGGTCGGCAGTCTAGCTCATTCCTCCCAACACTGGCAGGGTAATGTGAGAAACCCTGCTTCATACAGAAAGAGTTCATGTTGGTGGGCCTTCCCACACCAACATTGCCTCAGTTTACAGAACAGCATCTTCTTGAACTCCTTTCGTTTACAGAGGTGCTCTTGCTTTCTTCTGCTTGCTCCCCTTTTTTGCTCTTTCCATGTGTCTTGGGACCAGGGCCAGGCCAAGATATTTGGTGCCTGAGACAAAGGACAAGATGGTGCCTCGTTCCATGTATATAAGTTGACTGGACTGGCAGTCTCCAACACTGGAAATGGGGTAGCATCCCTCACCATCCCCGAAGGCAGCAGGTTAGCTGAGAGGGCAGGCTGCCACCTCCCAGCATTTGCTGCCTGAGACAACTGCTTTACTTTGCCTAATGGTAGAGCTGGTCCTGTTTGGGACTTTACATTACTTCAGCCATGTGAGAAATAGCAGTAGAGTAACAACCCAACCAAAGATCTGGATAAGCCTTCCTCAACCTGGCACCTTCCAGATGTGTTGGACTACAAATCCTACGACCCATGGTGGTGGCAGATGATGGGAGTTGTAGTCTCACATACCTGGAGGGCGTGAGGTTGGGGAAGCTTGCTCCAGCAGGTAGGGTTGTAGCATTCTTATTCTTTTTACTGGCCCTGCCTTTAACTGTAGTCCAGCATGCTCAAACTTAGTAGGTGAAGTTCTTCCTGTTATGTATTCTTAGGGGACAGTAGTTGAAGGGGGCACTCATAAATATGTCAGTGTATTCATGACTGGAAATGTGTGTTTGTCTGCATCACAGAGTTGTTTTAGCTATGTGGGGACAGTCAGAATCATATAAAAGCATTTTATGTAATAAATCCCTGGAGTTCCTTTTCCTTTCCTTTCCTTTTTTTTTTTTTTTACACTATTGTTCTGTAAAAGCCAAAGAAATTGAACCAACAAATCCCCTCACTATTCAAAAGCATAATTATGGTTCATTTTTCATATGAAGTAAGTCTCTGGAGTTTATTTTTCTTTTCATTTCTTTTACATTGTGGTGTAAAAACCAGATCAATTGAACAGAACAACAAAACTCCTCACTATTCAAAAGCGCAATTACTTTTGATATAAAATAACAAACATTTGAACCAAAATGAAATAGGCCACTCCCATTCAGAGCTTTCCCTCTATTGTGCACTTTATCCTTTCACATTGTGAATAAACAATGGGTACATTTACAAGGGGGAGGGAAGCTTTCTGGGGTATTTTTAACCATGAATCATGGTTAAAAATAAACTCTTTCACCTCATTTACTCTCTTTTGTGGGGGAGACCCCAGTAATTACTAAAACAACCAGCCATGTATTTACCCCAGGTAACAAGCTATAAAAATCTGGGGGAAATGTCTTATTTGGGGTTGAAAATAAATCATGGTTCTCAAGGGCTCAACCCTGGAACCTGTGTTAAAGGCTATAGTACAGTCAAATAATTATACTATTAGCTCCATCACACCTGAACGTTTGCTCTTGTATTATCCTCCTCCGTTTACTCAGTGTTTGAAAGCCTTACATTTCATTCATCTTCACATCTCTACTCAGAATCGCTGTTTCCCCCCCACACACACACACCCCAGATCTCATTTGTACCTCCCCTTACAATCTATTGGTTGTTCGCAGGGACACCTCAGCCCTGGCACTCTCCCTCCCTTTCATCAGCAATGCCGCCTGCCCTCAGAACATCGGATTGAGTATGATGGGATAAAATACACGTAGAGGGTCGAGCACATTGCTGGAAAAACGTTCCTTCCCCGCACTTGAAAACCTCGCATTAAGTGGGGCGGAGAGAGCCGAGATCAGGGCAGGACATGGACAGCATCATCTGAGTCCTTTGTATGCAGCGCACCATGACAACGGGCTATAACGCTGGTGTGATGGAGCTCTATGTCTCTGAGCATATGCAAAGTGAGGCACCGACCCAAGCCATTTCGAAAATGAACTACTAAGGTTCTCACACTGTGCCAAATATAAACTTAGATTCCATGAAAGTGTTATAAATATTGTGGAATATGAACCAATTGAATCCAATAAAAAGCATCCAGATGCAGGTTTTCAGGAAAAGGCTTTATTTCCACAATCAGGTACCAAAAAAACCCTTTGCGCAATGGGGTTCTCTCCGCAGATCAAAATGAGAGAGACCACAAACAGAGATTAACTTTTAGTTTTATACAGAGGGAAAAACATCCTACACTTACAATTGGCTACTAGCCCAAATCGTCACCTTTTACGTCATCTGACATGCTCAGCTGGGAAGGGAAAGGGGTTAATTCTGCACAATCTCCCTTCCTGCCCAACCCCATTCGCAATGTCCCCTGGGACATTCCTGTCCCACCTTGCCTACGTGGCAGAAACTTTCCCACTTCAGCTTCCCTCCATCCAATCAGTATTCACTATCCCTTCCCAAATTCCCGCTGGAGCGTGTGGAAAGGAAGGTGAAGAAGCCCTCAGCCCCCCAAAGATGGCGCCTAACACTCCTTTTGATGGGCGAACTTCCCACCTCTTATTTCTCTCCCTGATTTCCTGCCGAGCTGTGGGGAAAGGAAAAAGAGGTATGTGTTGTATGCCAGCTGTGCAAGCGAGCGCCTGGCGCTTTTAACCAGCGGCTAGGTCTCATTCCTTACACTTGAGTAAGCGACCTTACCCAAATAGGTAAATGGGGCCTTTCTTCCCTACCTGGGAGTAGAGGGTCTACTCTACTCATCTAAAACCAAAGGTGGTAATTCGGGGCGGAGAAGGAGGGTTTTGGAGAGAAGAAGAGAAGGGGAGAAATGGACGAAGGGAATCCTTGGAAATTAACCAAATTTACATGACAAAAGCATGAAAGCTTAATCTAGCGATCCAAGAAATCCCTTCCAGGTGATCTGTGATAATTATGCATGTAAACTGTTATTGTTTTTTTAAACATACAGTTGCTCAAAGAAAATGAAGTGTAATCAGTTTTCAATTAAACAGTTACCCGATGTTTATTCTGATCAAAATTCAGGAAAGCAGGAGGGCTCAAAGGGGGATGTGTCAGAATAAACAGGCATCCTAGAACACGTGCATTTCCTCCATAGTGTTTCTTGAGGCCCTTTCACTGAGCCTTTTTTGTGGTATCCGGATAAGATTTCCATTACTAGCTTCATTAGCTACATGGAAGCAGTTTTTCAGAGGAGACAGTCACAATACTCCTTAGAATGAACTTGAGAGCTATTCAGCCTTATTTTGTTCCTCTCACCCTCTAGGGCTGATAATAACGGCCTACACCACCCTCCTGCAAATAAATGCATTTTAGGGTGTAATCCTAAGCATGACAGAAAAGAGTCCTACAACTCCTAATATGGCTGGCTGGGGAATGCTGGGAATTGTAGGATGTTTTTCTATCTAAACATGCCTAGGATTGCACCTTTTAAAACTGAACTAACCAGGGACTTTAACATGGCTTGGAGGGCAAATTTCCTCTCCAGGATTCCCCAGGTTCCCTTTTACTTGGCTTCATCCCCTTTCCCCTAACCATCAATCTGTGGTGGTTTCCCCAGCTTTTGTGCAGTTTTTCCTCTCTCATTCTAAATGGTTGAAATGCCTCTCCTAAGGCTGAGTTACTGGCAATAAGAGCTAAAATATGCTGTTATTTTGCCCCGCCGCTTCTGCTTTCAGCTTCTCCCAGCACTGGAACGCCACCTCCGAGTGCTTCTCCAAAACAGAATTCAGCTCTCAGAGTGAAAGAGGTTCAAAAAAACCCCCTGCTTTACTGTCTTTAAATTGACAGAGAGCTTCAGCTATTGGGTGGTATTCAGAGATATAATAAATAAAAAGAGTAGCACCTAGTACCTCAGATGTATAGCTGCCACATTTAAAGCTAGAAAACCATTAGTATACCTTTATATCTCACAATGGAACAGAAGGCCTTCCCTTCCCAACCCTTTTGCCCATTCTCCTGTACTTCACAGGGGTGGATCAAAGTAATTGAGAGAGGTGCTGTAATTGATAGGGTCGCAGATATATGCCAGCAGGGGAATGTAATAGGGGAAAGAAGCCATGATTGCCTTTTGTGAACCCCACCCAGAAATGAGGAGGTGAGTCACACATACTGAGTAAACTAGGGTGGCGACAACTTCATCTACTTATACCAGATCTACACCAAGCAGGATATACGTTTTGAAAACTGTATATGCAGTGTGTCCTGGGCCCCAACAGTTGTCACTCCTGTTATAAACCGTTTTAAAGTAGTAGTGTAGATCCTGTCCTGCAATGGAATTGACTGTAGGATTTATCAGTGTTATGGGTGAGCTTGCCCCAGGTGGTCCTACTGGACTTGGACTGGCCAGTCCTTCAAATAGAGGACTGCCTATGATAAAGGACAATTGGCCACCTTAATCCCTCATCAGGGATCAATTTGGATGTCTCCATTACCACTGCAAAACTAGGTTTAGTGCAAGTGTCAGTGAATTGGAAAGGAAAATGGGATCTTCTTTAGATGGGCTTCATCATCATATGGGAAGCCCTTAGTTTTTGACAAATGCAAGAGCAGCTCCTCATGCACCCGCACACACACACCACCGGTTCCTTAGTGTCAAAGTTCTTCCATCTATGACAAATGTGGCCCAAACAAACTCAGCATGAAAGTGTCTGGGTCTAATTTCATGATGTGAAAATCCAGCAAACATAAGACAAACTGGTGATTAGGTAATGGAGTGGATGGTTCCATCTGCTCTGGGCTTTAACACAGCAACATTATCCACCTGATGCCACCTTGCCTCTTGTTTACTGAACTCAATCTGTTTATTATTGCATAGTTGTTGCTATCATGGGTAGGTAGTTTTGTGTACTAAAAAAATCTAATTTCAATAAACTAATTTTGTTCTTATGGTGCAATTAAATTATTTTTTTTATTAGATTGCACATCGGTAACATGATTTTCACTCTTTGGGTGGGTCTTGTACTTCCTTGGAAGATCACTGTTTTATTATAGGATTTTTTTTCAAAAAAAAGCCACAACCATAATATTTGTTGTATGCCCTCCTGAGAAAACCCAGTAATAGGATGGCCTATAGATACTGGAAATAAATAAATTTAAGCCTTTTAAGCTCTAATCAATGCCCATTTACCTGAGAGTGATCCTCGTTGCACTCAATGGGACTTAATTCTGAGTAGACATGTATAGGGTTGCACTATATTAGAGACAAATGGAAGGGGGGGAAACAAGAAGCTGAACTAATGACTGATTGATCACAATTGGACTTATTACTACTCATATGAGCTATCAGGACCACTTGAAAATATCTCAGCAGCTGCCTGTGCAACACCATTTCTTCAGTTAGCAACTCCCACTTCGCAGTACTCATGTGAATACGTTGTTTGTGGGGGCAGCGGGGAGATCATTGTCAGTAATCTTATGCACTTGGAAGAAGTCCCACAGAACTGAATGGGACTTGCACCTGGATAAGCTTACAGTCCTATCCACACTTGCCTGGAAGTCAGCCGTTCTGAGCACCATTCTGAATAAAAATGCATAGGAATGTACAGAATTACGGTTCAGTTATATGTATGTTTAATCAGAAGCAAATTCCACTTGTCCAGTGAAACTTACTCCCAGGGAAGCATGCATAGGATGGTAACTCTCTCTCTGTTCGGCATCTCTTCTGAATCAACAGTATTCACTCCTTTTTCTGCTGTGGTCACGTGCCCACAAAAGCAGAGACCACCAATACCTGATAGACTGAAACAAAAACAAAACAAAACTTCAAAGATGTTTCTATTTTTTTTTAAGTGCTTAAATTTAAAAGAAACCAAATTGATAAAACTTTTATAAATTCCCAAAGAAGAATTCCAACCACTAAATGCACATCACTGCATTACAGAGAATGGCTTTGGGCGTTTCAGGATGCATGACTAAGTAGGAAGATACAAGAAATGGCAAGTATATTGAGACATTATTGCCAGTACCGGGTGCCATTGTTTTTGAAATGGAAATATACTTATCAAGGTTTTCCATGAGTCACCCGTTTATAGGATTTTTGATACAGACTATGAAGACTTCCAGTTTATTTGCTAGTGCCATTGTTAAAAGGGTGCAATCCTTCCTTAGCTCTCCTTTCACTTTTTAGCAATCTTCAAGCTGTAACTGAAGAACCAGAACTCCAGATGCTTTCTTTCTGTTGGCTACTCATGAGCAACAAAGAAAGCTAGCCTATCTTTTCAAGGCCTTTGCAAATCGTCAAGGTCATAGAATCATAGAATAGTAGAGTTGGAAGGGTCTTATAAGGCCATCAAGTCCAAGCCCTAACTCAGTGCAGGAATCCACCCTAAAGCATACCTGACAGATGGTTGTCCAGCTGCCTCTTGAATGCCAAAATGGTGGTTTGTTTGTTTTAAAACAGTTAATGATTAGTTTCGAGTAAAACCTTGAAGGACAGCTCAAATATTTAAACTACTTTTTGGCCCCACAACCACCCAAAAAATAATACCCTGCAGCATACGTTACAGAATGGTTACGCCATTTAGAATCTTTTCTCCATATGGGAATCTCTTCTGCATATGGATCACAACCAGTCTTAGGATCACTTGGGCTAGTTTAGCTATGTGGGAGTTCTAGAACTGTATTTGAGTCAATATGTCAAATGTAGTTCAATAAAACATAAAATAAGAATTATTATTTAGTCCAGCACTGAACCAGAGGCCACAATGTCAGTCTTCAGAGAGCCTTCAATTAAACCAGTGTGGTGCAGTGGGAGTTGGGAGATCTGGGTTCTAGTCCCCACCCGGGCGTGCAGCGCACTGGGTGACTTTGGGCCAGTCGCTGACTCTCAGCCTAACCTACCTCACAGGGTTATTTATGATAAAATGGCGAGGTAGAGGTCTATGTAAGCCACCTTAGGGTCCTTGTAAGAGGGGGAAAAGGTGGGATATAAATGTAATAAATAAATAGACAGAAATGCTAATTCCTGTGTGAGAAAGTCAGTGCTGTGGAAGAGTAATGCAGGTATTTCATTCTGCATTTATATGAACGTATGCCAACAAAAAGAACTTTCCTGGACATCATTCAGCTGCAATCCTATGCTCACTTCCCTGAGAGTAAGACCCATTGAAAAGGAGCTCTATCTCCCCTTTTCATCAAATGCAGATGAAACAGTGGGTAATGGACTGGGTAAAGGCCAATAAACTGAGACTAGGTTCGGACAGGACAGAGGTACTGTTAGTGTGTGGCTCATCTGCCCAGCTAAGTGGTCTTCAACTTGTTTCGGAGGGGGCTGCACCTGTTACCACCTTAGGTGGACATACCAAATATAACCATACCTGGATAGAGATAGTTTAGCTAAAGTTACCCATTCTCTGGTAACCTTTCATGTGGATTACTGGAATGTGTTATATAGGGTGCCTTTGAAAACAGTTCACAAACTTCAACTGTTCCAAACTAAGGCAGTAAGATAGTTAATGGGAACTGGCCAATATGATCATATTATACGAGTGCTCTGTGATCTGAACTGGCTTTTAGTTCATTTCCAGGCCCAATGCAAAATGCTGGCATTAGATAACAACAACTTCTTATCCACCTCTCCCTCTAGATTGAGGCAGGGAACAACACTAAATACAACAATACAATACATCAATGGCTCAGAGCCAGGATCATCCCATGCAGAATGTCATCCCCACTTGCTCATCTTCAGAAGCCTTTCTCTGGGTGCCTCTGCCAAATGAGTGAAGGTGGGCAGCTACTCAGGAGAGGGCCTTCTGGTAGAAAGAGCAGCCCAGAGAGGCTTGCCTGGCACCCGTGTTGTACTCTTTTGGGCACCGGGTGAATACAGTGTTAATTTCCTCAGTCCTTTTAGCTCTTCCATTTGTTTTCTAGTGCGTTTTTGTGTTTTGATCCTTGCGCAGCTGCTCTCAATTAATTTGGTTTTTATTCTGTTTTAAACTTCTAAAGGTTTTATATTTCATCAAGTCATATTTTGGGTTTTTAACTTTTGTGGTGTGCCCAGTGAGCTTTGCCTATTGGGTGGTATAGAAATTTAGCAAATAACTCCATATTCAATGGGACCTACCTCTGTGGAGACATGCATAGTATTGCCATGTTTGGGTAATTTCCCTCCCGTTGTACCTATAGATTCAAATTCCACCCTCTCTCATAATGCAGAGAGACCGGCCAGAACCTGTACTTTTAAGGAAGATCCCTGTATTTAATCCCTCCCAGCTCCAATTATGGATCTAAGGCAGCGGAGTTAGGAAGACCTCTGAGGTTTTGGAGAGCAAATACCAATAGTGTGTATATACAATACTGCACTACATAGACCAATGTTCTAAGTCAGTATAATAAACCATCTGGAGTTTACAGTAATCCTAAGTGGACAGTAAGCTTGCCATACTCCTATTTGGTACCTTATTACACAATCTCATGCATTTCTACTCAGCAGTAAGTCCTACTTGAGTTCAATAGGGCAAACACCAGGATAAGTGGGTACAGGATTTCAGCCTTAGCACTGAAGTGGGAAGTATTATGATTAGAGGAAGTCCATCAAAAATTAGAAACAGTGTAGAAATCCCCATGCGAATGTTTCACCTCACTGTGTAATAGACATTCAATTAGAAACTGTGCTGCAATGGCTGGGTCAAGGTGAACCTGGGGGCCAACCCATTTAGCAAATTCAGCAGTCAGTCAAAAGGTCAAAGCACAGTTTTATCAGTCCAACCAAAGGGCAATTCAAAGCAGAAGTAGCCAGGAGGCAGGGAAAAGGTCAAGAGCACAGAATTACCAGTCCAGCACAAAGGAAGTCCAAAAGTAGGTCTTCTCAGGGTCCAGTGATCACCCACACAAGAAATCAACCCCAACAGCAAGGTTGCAAGGTACCAGGAGCTGAAATGAAGTTACTCCAGCAGCTAAGACGTCTCAGCTGAAGCCCTGCATAGCTAGGTCTCCTAGTCCACACCCAGATACAGCTGCAAGGCATTTGTCTAAGCTTCAGAGCCTCCCTACCTCTGAGAAGACCCTTGCTCTCAAGTAGATCTTTACTCTGTGTGCTGCCTCCAGCATCCGAGGCAGTAAGCCGGTGTGCACCAGTTACTGGAGGGGAGGGTGTTCTTGCACCATGTCCTGCTTTGTTGGTCCCTGGTCAACAGCTGGTTGGCGGCTGTGTGCACGGAGTGCTGGACTAGATGTACCCTCAGTCTGATCCAGCATGGCATTTCTTATGAGGTGTGCACTTTGCTTCTAAGTAGTGGCTTGTGCCAGCACCAAACTGGCTCCCTCTGAAACTGAGTGATTGCTCAGCTGCCGCCTCTGACACTATGGGTTTGGCACATTCCTCAGAGCCCCTGTCCATTGGTTCCTTAGGATCCACCACTGTTGAAGGGCATGGTTTAGCTTCCCTACAGATGCTGGGGGGTGGGGTGGGTTAGAACTAGAATTAGGGGGTTCCTTGTGGTCTTCAAGCTCTCCACCTGAAGAGTCTGGGACAGCCATGACCAATTCATAGAACTGGATGAGACCTTGTCTGCCATTGAGCTAAAACATTACCCAGCAGGTGGCTGTCCAGCCTCTTTTTGAAGGCAAGGGAGAACCCTCTATATAATTGGTTCAGTTACCAACCTGAAAGTGGATAGGGAGACATTTTTTCTTCCTCTCTCATAATACTCAAACCCCAGGTCCTCCCATGCTGAATGGTGGGAAATTCAGGACAGATAAAAGGAAGGACTACTTCACACAGCACATATTTAAACTATGGAATTTGCTGCCTCAAAATGTAGTGATGGCTTTGTATTTAAAATTTGTATTTTTGTATTGCTGCTGTTTTTATCTGGTTGAGCTTTTATATTGTATTTTATATTATGCTTTTATACTGTTGTTTTATACTTGAATTGTCTTAATTTTGTAAACCGCCCAGAGAGCTTCGGCTATCGGGCGGTATAGAAATGCAATAAATAAAAGCGGGTTGGACAAATTCAGGTAGGATAAGGCTATCAGTGGCTACTAGTCCTGATGGCTCTATACTACCTGCAGTATCAGAAGTACTGTTGCTCGGGAACATGACTGGATGGTCACTTGTGAACAGAGTGCTGGGCTAGATAGACCCTTGTTTGATCCAGCATGGCTCTTCCTATGTTCTCTTACAGTCCAGATGTTCCTCCTAATTGGTCCCCATGTGCTTTGCAGATGGATAGAAGAGTTGAAGAGAGGTATTTTATAGGTACCTCTGGGCTGGATGCACAAAAATATGTCCAAAGATGCAATAGCACAGAAATCTTAGGTAGCAAAATGAATTCTGGGGTAACCAGGATAGACTCTTTGTATCCCCGTTCCAGTCCAGTGTGTTGTCTGCTCTGACCTGGAGCAGCATTCCAGCGTCTCAGATAGGATTCTTTCCCTTCACCTACTGAGATCTTTTTCACTGGAGGTACCAGGATTGGAATCTTCTGCATGTAAATGGTTTTATCCAATGTTCATCATACTTAGAGTAGACCTCTTTGCAATGAACAGGACTTAAGCTAGCCGTGGCCAGCTTATGTCCTATTTATTTCAATGGGTCTACTCTAAGTAGAATAGAGATTGGATAAAATCCTTTGCAGGTGCTTTACCATGGAGCTATGGTTCCTCCCTGAGTACTGGACCTGAGCTTCATCCATTTCTAACTCATGGATATGACCTGTAGAAGATATGAGACTGATTGGATGATCAGTCTTGTATTCTTTCACCCACCCCAAAAATTTTATTAGTAATCCTTTAGGCAAACCACTGTCTTCCTTCTTCAGGATTCACTCCCACATCTGCAATACAGAGAGAATAATAGTGACCTACCTTACAGGGTTGTTGTAAGTTTTCCTGAAAGAAGGTATGTGAAGAACTCTCAAGCACTAGGACATACATTTGTGTATTTATTACATTTTATAAAATAAACATAGGGAAGCGCATTCTTAATTTTTACAGAAAGTAGGTGACATTTGCAGTGACTTGGTTGGTTTTAGCTTTCTTTCCCTCCCTCCCTCCACTGCTTCAGATTGCAGTACCCAAAAATAGAATGGTTTATTAAGCACAGATCAGAAGGTTAATAAGAACATCAACAAAACAAATGTACTAAATTAGAACAATGCATTAACATTCATTAGTAGCTCTCCATTGATTCCTTTGGCATGCTGCTTTTGCTATTGCATTAGCATCCGGCAATAATTGTTATGTCAAAAGACGGGACCCTCACAGCTCAGCAAGAACCCTCTGGGAGATGTCCTCATATGAAAGTCAATCAGAAAAGGGATCCTGTGAGGAAACTGTTCATCCACCAGGCTCAACAGCTTCTTAAAGAAATAGCTTTATATCCTGAAAAACATTTTGTTAAAGAGTCCCAGTTAAACCTTCACTTATTTTGATTGTGAGGTCCACCCAAGTCTTCAGTGATTATGAATCATTAATGCTGTAGCAGACAGGAACTGATCCATTAACTCAAGTGACATGGGCAGACATTTGCTCTAACAAACTAGGTAAGAGTTCATATACAGTACATATGAACACATCACAATCCTAGACTCTAGTTATGCAGGTTGGAAGGTTCATCACACGAGACTGAAATCCCACATGCTTACCAGAACATTCTGCTTTCGGAGTCTTTGTGGGATTAAGATTGGCTTCTTTACACGGGCAGAAATGTAGTTTGCAATCCAGAAACTCTGTTCTAAGTAAGTTCTCTATGTTTCGTTTTACAACTACTAGATGGTGCTGTGATTATTATTTATTTATTTAAAACATTTATATCTCATCCTACATCAATAGGATCTCAGGGCGGCAGGTAAAAGCATATAATATAAAACAGTAAATATACACACCTAAAAACAAATTAAACGATAAACCAAGTTAAAACAATATATAATTTAAAGCAGTAAAACTTTTAAAATAGTTAAAACAATATGCCAGCTTAGTGAATTCAACCATTAAAAGCTTTGTTAAAAAGCCATGTTTTCACTTGGCGCCGGAATAAAATCAGCGTTGGCACCAGTCAGGCCTCCAAGGGGAGGGCATTCCACAGTCGGGGTGCCACAACAGAGAAAGCACTACACTATCATTTCACACAGCTGATGGATCAGATTAACATCCCTTATCGCATTATCTCCAATCTTTTTGAAAGTGGGATAAAGGTCATAAACCATGGGAGGGGCCCTGGAGGTTGATGACATCATGTAAAGGACTTGTAAACTTCTGTGGGCAACCAATCTTGATTGCATGATATAAGCCCTATGTGTAGAGGATTTGGAGAGCTTTAGGCAGGGCCGGTGCCAGACTATTTTGCGCCCTAGGCAAGGCGAGCTACTTGCACCCCCCCACACACAAATTGCGCGGAAGTCCGAACGTGTGCGCCGAGTGGAGAGCTGGGACTGGCTCACTTCGATTTGGGACCGAGCCGTCTGGAATTCACCAGAACTTACTTCTGTGCGAACGCAACCCACTATGCATCCTGGCGTCCCGATCCCCTCCGCACGTTTACTCAGGGGAATAAAGCTTCCAAGTAAGGAGGCATAGGCAGATCGGGCCGCACTGGTGCCTCCCAGTGCAATGCTTTGTCAGATGCAAGTCCCGTTGATCCACGCACGCAGGATCGGGAAAGCCGGAGAGTTTATCTTCCGAGGAGTCCACAAGTCCCTAGCTTTCCTGGGGGAAGGGAGAGGGAGTCCTGCTTGCTCACCTGCCTGGACATCGTAGCCTGTTTGAGGAGAGAGGCGAGGCGACCCGGAGCCCTTTCCTCAGGAGTAAGGCAGAGGCTGGCTTGAGCCAGGGTCGAGCTCGCTACGTGCTTTTTCTTCTTCTTCTGGCGGCAGCCTCCCGGCTCTGGGAGGGCGGCTTCCAGGTGGCTAGAGTGGCTCTGGGAGGGCGGCTTCCAGGTGGCTAGAGTGGCTCTGGGAGGACGGCTTCCGGGTGGAAGTCCAAATGTGGAGCTGCCACCCCCACACCAGTGCCCCTGGCTTCGCTTCGGCTGGGGGGGGCGCCATCTCACCCACCCAGGCCCAGCTGAATCCTCGGGCCGGGCCAGGCCAGCTCACAGCCAACAACGCGTGTGAGTGTGGCGCGGTGCCCCTCTTAGCTTGGCTCTCTAGGTGGCCATCTGAGTGGCCTCTGTGGTAGCACCGGCCCTGGCCTTAGGATCCTGAGTAGACTATGCCAACAGTATACTGACATTAGTGGGTTACCAATGCAGTAGGATCAATGCAGATGGGACAGGCCATTTGATGCTGCAGTCAAAAATGTCCTGCAAGTAGAAATCTAGATAAAGGTTCTAGTCACTGTTGTGTTAGATTTCTACTTGCAGGGAGGTTTTTGAATGCTGCCCTGTGTGACTGCATGCAAATAGAAAGCTACATGGCAGTGACTAGAACCTTCCTCTCTGATGTGCTAGTTTTCTATTTGAATTATTATTTTTTATGTGGTAGGGCATGCAACAATGATGAAGTGGTACAGTCTGAAATGATATAATTAGAAGTGGTACAGTGAATTCTAATTCCTTGGGCCTGACCATCTCATTTAAAAATGTGAACTGATTCCCTACCTGCATTCTGCACCCCGTTTTACACTTCAAGACTCTTATCACCTCATTTTCCATCTCATTCTACTGCAGCTCTGGTCCTGCCCTTGCCTGACCTCTCATAACTGACTCAAGGAAGTGAGCCAAGCTACATACTAGAAGGGACAGACATACTGTTGGGAGTTAACTGAATTTATTCTTGGCCATCTTCTGAGGCAGACTTTTTACAGCCTGTCACTAAACCAGGTAGACGCTTTCTTGGACCGTTCATTCCCTGACTAATCCAGATGACTTCTCAAACCACAGGAAGCTTTCTTCTGTAGATGACTCATACTTTTCAACGGATATTTATGAAGTTGTAGGCAGTCTTTTAAAAGTGCTGTGATTTTGGAAACAGAGGCCAGATTATGTTCCTGCCTTTGTATCTCTAGTGCATACCTCTATAATAACTGAAATCACCTCCTGCTTGTTCCTGTTTTATTGTACAAATTGTTTTGACAAGCTCCCTGTTTTATCTCGAGACTTATATCTAATGGGCTTAAACAAGTTTGCACAACCTGGTTTTTGTGTGTAACATTCCTACCCATCAATTACTTGACTGAAGAAAAGAAAAGAATATATCGTGCAAGTTAATTAACAGACAAGGACCTGGCATCTCATCCCTTGTTCCTTACAAGATACAGACTCAAAATATAATAAAGAAACCAAGCTGTTTCTAAATGATTTTGTTAGAATTTACACTAGTCCAGGAGATGGCTGATAATCTAGGTGCTGCTAATAATGTTGTTGTTGTTATTATTATTATTATTATTCCAAACAGAGAGCAACAATGGGATGCTTTCCTTTTTTTGTCTTGTAGAACTAGGCCTTCGGGAGATGGAAAGATGTGCCTTTAACAGCATGGCAGAAATTCAACAATTCAACAAGGGAAGCTTTTCTTAGCATGGATATGAAGTGATGTCCTCAGAGAGGCAATCGTCCTGGTTCTCTCTGCACTGGCTGCAAGGGGGAGGGAAGCTCAGATTCCAGGAGCCAAGGTTGGAACAGTCTTGGATTCAGGTATTATTATTATTATTATTATTATTATTATTATTATTATTATTATTTATTTATTTATATAGCACCATCAATGTACATGGTGCTGTACAGATAACACAGTAAATAGCAATACCCTGCCGCATAGGCTTACAATTTGTCCCACCAGACTCCGTCTAGGGCCATAGGACTGCTTCCTTGATATCTTCTAGCAGTTCCTTGAGGACCGCATCTTGACTAGCTAGAACAGGCAGACTGTGCCAAGTAATTTAATAGCAATTGGATGAATCCTTTCCTTATAAACCTTTAAGGCAGTTATCCTATACCCACCTACCTAGGAGTAAGCCCTATTGATCAACTAGCTCAGAGTTACTTCTTAGCAGACATGTATAGCACAGGGCCCTCAGCCTTATCCTGTAGCCTCTGGTGTCACCCATTCCCCTCTGTACCTTGCCATACTAGCAGCCACTGCTGCTGCCACATGGAGAATGAGAGAGTGACCCAGTTTGCACGATTGCGGCTGGGATAATAAGCCAGCATTTCCCCTGCCACATGTACTCAAAAGTTGAGCCCTCCAACAGCATAGGAGTGTGCTGTTAGTACATTTTCCTGAAGGCTGGAGTTCTAGCCAGTAACCAGGACAAACAGCATGGTTGGGAACTATACTGGGCCATCCACCTCTTTCAGCTGCAGGTGAGGAGAAAGAGAAGAGCTAGATAATTTTCTGCAGGGGCAGTGCCCCCACGTCACTGTCTCACTTCCCGGGTCACTGTTCTGTTTCTTAGCCACTATGATACACTAATTATAGCATAGCAGTGGTAGCAATGCTACATTTCACCCTCAGAAAGAGCAGCTTACAATCATGCTCAATTTTCTTCTTCTTCTAGAAGTAACACAACTACATCAGATGTCTATTTTTGGATCATTGAAAACTTGTGCGGGGTGTGTGTATGTGGGGGGGGGGGACGCACAGCTGTACCAGGGTGGGAAAAGGTCACATCTTGTATGATAACAGATTAGGATCCCCCAAATTGGAGAAGGAAACAAGATGCAGGCCTCAACCCGACAGATGTTCACGATGTTACAGATGCCATAACCCACCCGTATGTTTCATGAGCAAGCTTCTGCCGCGACGGCTAGAAGATAGAGATCTGCTTCAGTTACCAAATTATAAAATGCTCAGCTGCTTGAGCCAAGCTGAGCTCATTCTGCAGGGCTGCTTGTGCACGATAGCAACCGGCACAGTGAGCACATGGAGTGGCAAAGCTAGCGCAGATCTTGGGACCGGATGTTTCCCGCACACCACCTTTTCCTCCCATTCATTTGTGAGACTAAATGGCCGATCACTGGGCACCCTTTTGGCTCTTGAAATAGCTTTTCTTGGCATTGTTGTTCAGCCCAGCCAAATTAGTGCCCTGAGCATCAAGATAAGCTGCATCTCAATGTCTTAAAGAGAAAACACATCACTTGTCAGTGGTGATGCTTTCAAAGACGGAGGTAATTATCTATATGGCACATGAAGGACTATGTTCCGTAACAAATGCATGGTTGCCTGGAGATTTTCCTCAGGGGAAACATGAGCCAGAACTGCCAAGAGGCAACAGATATGATTATCTCAGTAAAAGCAGGTGGGCCTCAAGGGAGATATTAGAAGTGATACTCCCAGAAGAGCCCTGCCTTATTGATGGTAATGGGGGTTTGCCAGGTTAATGGAGTGATCAACAGACCTATCCAGATTGATGATCCCATTATATAAGAACTAGGGTGACAAGCATTAATCGGTTTAATTGGTAGATTAATCAACTAAACTTTTAGTTGATTAATATGTGGGAGCACATACTTGGTGGTAATGAAGCCAGAGATCACATTTGTTTGATTTTGTGTTTAGATTATTTTTATTGTGATAAGTTACTTTTTCATTGTAATTGAAAAATTGTTCTGATAAGTTACTTTTTCATTGTAATTTTACTAATTTATCTCACACTTTGTTCCATATCTCACAAAGGCACCTCTAGGGACAAGGTAATCAGCAAATTTACTTACATCCAACTGATTAATCCATTAAAAGCTCTATGCTTAATTATCTAAAGATGTTTTTATCAGTTGATACTCTTAATAAGAACATAACAAGCCAGTGACCTTATGAAAGGGCATTTGTGACTGAGATTACAGTCTATTAAGTCCACAAAAGGAACACTATCAACTTATTTTAACTTTTATGAACCACAACCCAGGGAATTTTGGCTATTGGGCAGTATAGAAATGTAATAAATAAATAAATACTATTTGGGCGGTTGGATGCAGACTAAGCTGATCTGACTTAGTGGAAATCAATAGGACAAATTAGTTGTAACTCCCATAGATTTCTTTGGGAACTAAATTCAAATGAGTTAGTCTGCATCCAGTCCTATTATGTCTACTGTATGATAACAGTGACTTAGGCCAGATCTACGCTGAGTAGGATATAACACTTTGAAAATGGTTTGAAACTGTACATGAAGTGTGTCATGGGCCCCAACAGTTGTCAAAACCATTTTAAAGCAGTAGATCCTGCCTTAGTAAACATTTTCACTAAGTTTAGAGTTAAGATTTTTAGAGTTTAGTCATCAATGGAGAAATTCAAGAGGATACTTCCTTTACTTATGTTCTCAAGTAAACATTTATAAAATACACAGGAATCTACTGCCTCTTGCCCAACATAAGACAGGGGCCTTAGCTAGACCTAAGGATTATCCCAGGCAAATGGAGGGGTCGTCCCTGCCTGCTCCCGGGATCCCCTGTGTGTCATTTGGATGCACAGGGTTGATCCCGGGACGATCCCGGGATATAGGCCTGGTCTAGCCATGGCCTTAGCCTTGACTTTAGTAAGATCAAATTACATAATAGAATATATGAATATTCTATTACTTCAACAAAATATTTCTATTACTTCAATAGAATATTTCATATATTTAATGGAGACTGCTGCATTCTCTCTCTTTCTCTCTCTCTGATACACGCACACAGACACACACCCCTTACTAGACATGTAAATGTGTTTATAAGCAACGTTACCATCTCACAGAATGATACCAACTAATAATGTGAGATAGCCATAGCACCAAAAAAAAAAAGATAAGAGATGTTGATCTCTAATAGGATAATAATTCCTTAATAGTTAAGCTTAGACAACAGAAACAAGCAGGTTACACAAAACATGAATGTCAATAACTCTTTTGAGATGACACTCTAAGCCAAAGTGGTTTAGCATTTTGAGCTAAACTTTATGGCTTAGCATGCTGTGTGAACCATGACTTAGCATGTTGTGTGAACTATTCCTAACCATGCTAGCTACATTTATTTATTTATTTATTTATTTATTTATTTATTTATAATATTTATTTTGTTGTTTTGTTGTTTATTCGTTCAGTCGTTTCCGACTCTTCGTGACTTCATGGACCAGCCCACGCCAGAGCTTTCTGTTGGCTGTCGCCACCCCCAGCTCCCCCAAGGTCAAGTCTGTCACCTCCAGAATATCATCCATCCATCTTGCCCTTGGTCGGCCCCTCTTCCTTTTGCCTTCCACTTTCCCTAGCATCAGCCTCTTCTCCAGGGTATCCTGTCTTCTCATTATGTGGCCAAAGTACTTCAGTTTTGCCTTTAATACCATTCCCTCAAGTGAGCAGTCTGGCTTTATTTCCTGGAGTATGGACTGGTTTGATCTTCTTGCAGTCCAAGGCACTCTCAGCATTTTCCTCCAACACCACAGTTCAAAAGCATCTCTCTTCCTTCGCTCAGCTTTCCTTATGGTCCAGCTCTCGCAGCCATAGGTTACTACGGGGAATACCATTGCTTTAACTATGCGGACCTTTGTTGTCAGTGTGGTGTCTCTGCTCTTAACTATTTTATCAAGATTTGTCATTGCTCTCCTCCCAAGAAGTAAACGTCTTCTGATTTCCTGGCTGCAGTCAGCGTCTGCCGTACTCCTTTCCCAATCTTAAACCAGTCCGTTGTTCCGTGGTCTGTTCTTACCATTGCTACTTGGTCGCTATACAGATTCCTCAGGAGGCAGACAAGATGACTTGGTATCCCCATACCACCAAGAACTTGCCACAGTTTGTTATGATCCACATAGTCAAAGGCTTTAGAGTAGTCAATAAAACAGAAATAGATGTTTTTCTGGAACTCCCTGGCTTTCTCCATTATCCAGCAGATATTGGCAATTTGGTCTCTAGTTCCTCTGCCTTTTCTAAACCCAGCTTGTACATCTGGCAATTCTCGCTCCATGAATTGCTGGAGTCTACCTTGCAGGATCTTGAGCATTACCTTGCTGGCATGTGAAATAAGTGCCACTGTCCGATAGTTTGAACATTCTTTAGTGTTTCCCTTTTTTGGGATGGGGATATAAGTTGATTTTTTCCAGTCTGATGGCCATTATCACTAAGATCTCAGGGCGGCGTACAGATAAAAACATACAGTATAAAACAATAAACATACACAGTTAAAAACAAATTAAACCATAATCCAAGTTAAAACAATATATAATTTAAAAGCAATAGATGCAGTTAAAACAGTTAAAATAATGTGCCAGTGAGTTTAACCATCAAAGGCTTTGTTAAAAAGCCATGTTTTTACTTGGCGTCGAAATGCAATCAATGTTGGTGCCAATCGGGCCTCCAAGGGGAGGGCATTAAACATAACCATGGTTTAATCACACTCACTAACCATTTGCTGCAAAAGGGTTAGCAGCCTAACCATGGCTTAGTGTGTCATCTGAACAGGCCCAGTACTGTGTGTAGAACGATGCTGGGCATTCTGCATTGGTTAATAAATGGTATCATCAACAATTCAGCCTATCACAGGGACAGCAACGTGAGGGCTCTGTTTCCCTTCAATGATATCATTCCATATGATTGGCACCATAACTCTGTGATGTCCTCATGTGATCCCTGATTGGCTGGGATATTGCCAGAAAGAACAACACGTGTCTTGTTTTGTTTTAATGTGCAGAAGGAACTGCTAACTGGGGCCATAAACAGTTGAAGACTAGCACAAAAATGTAATCTGGAAGGGGCGGGATTCAGTGAATATTTCAACCCCCACGGTTCCCCTTTTCTGCAAAACTATACACTAATGATAACTGCAGCAGGAATATATTTTTGAACTATTTTTAAGCTATGTAAGGGTCTGCTACCTCATCTTTCCCCATTAAGCCTTCTCACTTCCTCAGTGCAACGTAAGTAGCTATTTTTATCTGACAGGTGTTGGAAAGATTGAAGGGACTTGTATGTAGCTATTTTAACTCGTGGGAAACTCTCAGCTGTTAATTACACATTTGTTGAAAAGTACCCTTTGGATTCATATGCAGTTGCCTGACAGATATCCCTCCTTTCCCCTTCACACAGTATGTGCTTACATGTGTGAATACCCCAGTAATATAGGGCGAAATACTAATGTTTTAAAAAATGAATAAATAAAATAATAATGTATGCCTATGATGTTTTGATGTGTACAGCAAAATCATGTGTGAATGCAACAAAGACTCATTTGCAAACATAAGAGTAGAGGTCTTGGCCAAACTACACCTGAAAACAGAGATCATTATTGGATCTCTTCATTATTTGGGGTTTGTTTCTTAAGACTTCAACAGCTATGGGGGAAGGGTGGTATAGATTGGGACTATGGTACTGGGGAAAGTGAATTAACCTTCTTCACTAGAACCATTTGACCAGTTTAAATCACATATACTAAAGCTGCTGTAAACTGTGAAGGGGGGGAAACGCAGATGCCTGTAGCATCATAGCCCCAATCCAATTCTCCCTCCGGCTCCCCATTGCAGAAGGAGAGCTGAGATGGAGAAAGACAGTGACTTGCCTAAGGCCATTAAGGTCCCAATCTTATGCCTGTTTAGACAGAGAAAAGTCCTACAACTCCTAGCATTCCAGAGCTTGCTAGAAGTTGTAGGACTTTTTTTCTATCTAAACATGCATGGATTGTGTCCTTAGTGAGTTTGTCGCTCAGGTGAGATTTTTCACTTCCCAGCTCACTCTGCTACACCAGCTCTGTGTCAAAACTCTGTCAAACAAATCATCACAGTTTCTGGATTGAACAAACAAAAGAAACAGGTATCGTAAGAAAAGAATCTGCTCTTTCTCCTATGAGCAGTTTGGCAATTCCGTTGCTATTAGAACTAGGGCTGTGCTCCACTCCGTTTCAGTTCATAGAAGTGGGAGCGGAGCGGCCCAATTTGCCTCCACCAAAGGCGGAGCCGAATCAAGTCGGGGGAGCTGTGGATCGAGACAAAGCGGATTGTGACAAACTGGATCGCTTCACCTCGATCCGGAGCTCTGAAAACAGGTAAGTGTGGAGGATGGGGGGCTTACCTGGCGGTGGCAGCACAGACCATGCGGTGACGGGGGCAGAGCCAGGTAAGAGGGGAGGGGGGCTTACCTGCCTCTGTCGCGGTCCGGTGGCAGCTTCAACTGAGGCCCAGGCCTCAAAGCGGAAACAGGCCTGATTCCACTTTGAGGCCTGGGCCTCAGTTGAAGCCTCCACCAGACTGTGACGGAGGCAGGTAAGTAGGGAGGAGGGGGGCTTACCTGGCTCCGCTGCCGCAGTCCATGCAGCGGCGGCGGCAGAGCCAGGGAAGGGGGAAGGGGGGCTTAACTGCCTCCATCATGGTCCAGTGCCGGCTTCAACTGAGGGCCAGGCCTCAGTTGAAGCCAGCGCTGGACCACGACAGAAGCAGGTAAGTGATGGGGGTGAGGGGGCCTTACCTGGCCCCACCACAACTGCAATCCATGCAGCAGTGGATTGGGGGACAAAATGGGGGGCGAATAAGTCCCCCTCCCCCTTACCTGGCTCCGCCGTGGAGGCAAGTAAGTGGGGAAGGGGGGCAAAATGGTGGGTGAATCTCAATCTGACCCTTCGGATCTCGCTCTGGGATCCGATCCGGAGTGGGTCAGGGGAGGGTTGGATCGGCCCAAACTGGTTCGGGCCCAACCCAAAAGTTCCAGATCAGGCCACGAAGCGGTTTGGGGAGCTGCTGCACAGCCCTAATTAACCCAGTTCAGTGCAGGCAAAAATCCTTTTCCTGGCAACAAATGAACACATACACACACACACACACACACTAATATTTTTTTAAAAAAGCATCCACAAACACACAGTTTTGATGACTGAGGAATGTTGCAAGCTGTTCCCTTTCATCCACTGAGGCCAGCAAAATGTGAAGCTCAAACATTCAAAAGCATTAAAAGCAGACATCACTGAACAAAATTTATCTTGCCATATGTTTGAGGCTTTCACCACATGGCCCTACCAAGCGAAGAACGTCCTTCACAGTGAATGGGAGGAGATAAATCTCCCTTATCAATTGAGATCTTTCAGCATTACTGCACGAACATCTGGCGACATGGAACTATCACTTACATTTAAGTCTCTAATGCTCCTTCAGCTACACATTTTACTGTCCACATGTTCACACAATTTGCACTCATTAGCAAAACCCACATTTTGTTGATGACTAGTCTTTGACAGCAACCTTCTTCTTGGGCCCATTTACCAAAGATTAACTGCGATCTTTATAACTCTCTACATTTAAAAATAAAGTGGCATCCTGCGAAAATACTGCTGAGGAAAGAAACAGCCTGCTTCAAATATACCATATTTCTTCGATTCTAAGACACACTTTTTTCCCCATATAAACATCTCTAAAAACGGGGTGCGTCTTAGAATCGCGGGTGCGATTATTATTCTTAGAATCAAAGCTTTTTTTCTGTTGATGGTACTGAAATTATTGTGCATCTTACAATTGATGGTGCCTTACAATCGAAGAAATATGGTAGTAATTACCTGGGAGCAGTCTTGATGAGGGGTTTGCCCCAGAGTGGATTTGGAGTGGGGGCAAGTCATCTATATGACGCAGCTGCCACTCCGAAGCCATCCAGGGGCAAACCCCTAATCTCCGCTCCAAAAAAGTCAGGCTCTTAACCCAACTTTTTTGGACACGGAGGCATGCCACAGCCGATGGCGACTGCTGATTGGTCATCATCGGCTGGAGGAGGGCCGGGCCGGATGCAGCGTGTCCCTCTTTTCTTTCCCCTCTGGTTGCCCCATTCCTTCCCTTCCCTTTTAAGCATTTTTTTAATCTATAGATGTGATCCTTCCCATCTATAGATAAAAAAATAAAAATAAATAAAAGGGGGAAGAGGAACAGGACAGCCAGAGGGAGTGAGGGAGTGAGGGACTCCTCCTTCTCACTGTCTGGTTCCGCTCCCACCCCGGTTTTTAATATATTTTTTTATTTCTTATCTATAGATGTGATCCTTCGCATCTATAGATAAAAAACAAACAGAGTTTGTCTGTGGAAGGAATTGGGCAGCGAGAGGGAGGTCAGAGGGAGGAGAGCCGGTTCCCATCCCTGTCTTCCTCCCCCTCTGGCTGCCCAGTTCCCCTCCCCACCCCCGAATTTTTATTTTATTATATTATGATGATGATGATGATGATGATGATGATGATGATGATGATGATGCGAAGAATCACATCTATAGATAAAAAATAATAATAAAAAGGTGGGGGAGAGGAATGGGGCAGCGAGAGGAGGAGGAACACAGGGATGCAAACCGGCTCTCCTCCCTCTGACCTCCCTCTCACTGCCCCATTCCTTCCACCACCCCTTTTTTATCTATAGATGTGATCCTCCGCATCTATAGATTAAAAAAAAATGTGGGGGAGGAATGAGGCAGCCAGAGGGGGGAGAGCTGGTCCGCATCCCTGTCTTCTTCCCCCTCTCGCTGCCCTGTTCCTCCCGCCCTCCCTGGTGCTCGGCGGCGGCAACTCTGCACTTGTGCTCCTTGTAGTGCAGGTGCCAGGAAGGAGCATGAGTGCGGAAGCCCGAGGCCTCCGGGCACCAACTCGCTGCTGTCAAGCCAGGGCCCTCATATAGTTTCTCTCTATGCTTTCTTTTACTTCTCTGGAGTATTTTCTCTTTAAAGCAGCTCCTAATAAGTCTCTATTATGCTTCGAAGCCATGTTCTGTTACTCCATTTGTAGGGTGACCATATGAAAAGGAGGACAGGGCTCCTGTATCTTTAACAGTTGTATTGAAAAGGAAATGTCAGCAGGTGTCATTTGTATATATGGAGAACCTGGTGAAATTTCTTCTTCATCACAACAGTTAAAGATGCAGGTGCCCTGCCTTCTTTTAAATCTGGTCACTCTAGGATTGATCCTGCAGCTTTAACTGTTGTGATGAAGAGGGAAGGTTCTCCTTCCCTCTTCATCACCAGGTTCTCCATATATACAAAGGACACCTGCTGAAATTCCCTTTGCTATGCAACTGTTAAAGATATGGGAGCCCTGTCCTCCTTTTCATATGATCACCCTATCCATTTGTTTGCTTGTTAATTTGGGCAGGGGCGGGGAAGGTATTTGTATCGTGCTTGGGTGAACTCTCACAACCTGAGAACAAATTTATTTATTTATTTATTTATTACATTTCTATACCGCCCAATAGCCGGAGCTCTCTGGGCGGTTCACAAAAATTAAAACCATTCAAAGTATAAAACAACAGTATAAAACCATAATATAAAATACAATATAAAAGCTCAACCAGATAAAAACAGCAGCAACGCAAAATTACAAATCTAAAACCATGTTATTTAAAATTTATAGTTTGTTAAAATGTTGGGAGAATAAAAAGGTCTTCACCTGGCGTCTAAAAGCATATAACGTAGGTGCCAAGCGAACCTCCTTAGGGAGCTCATTCCACAACCGGGGTGCCACAGCAGAGAAGGCCCTCCTCCTGGTAGCCACCTGCCTCACTTCCTTTGGCAGTGAGGCAGGTGGCAAATGCTTAAGTTCTCCTGTCAGCTCTAATGGCTGCCATGTTTCCTTGCTCCTGCCCTTCTACTTCGCTGGCTGTTGCCTTGAGACCTCAACAGGTGGCAATGCAGGAAGTGGTGGTATGGTGGCAAATGGGGGAAGTGGTTGAAAACAGGGGTGTTTTAAGCTTTGTCATACCCTCTGGTCAAATTGCTGAAATGAATATGCTCAATGTGGGTCTTCCCTGAAACCTCATGTACAACTCTCCTAATATAGCTTACTTTTAAGTTTGGATATTATCTTATTCAGTAAAGGACTATATATTATGATAGATTTGTGTGTGAGTTTGTGTGTGTGTGTTTCCATGTTTCCTGTAGTGCTTGGCTCTGAAGTCCTGGAAAGAAAGACAAGATGGAAAAAGAGATACTTATTTTATTTATTTATTTATTTATTTATTGCATTTTTATACTGCCCAATAGCCGACGCTCCCTGAGCAGTTCACAAAGACTAAATTACTTCCAGTGTTAGTGCTATGCAGGGCCAGCCCAAGACATTTTGCTGCCTGAAGCAAAGGTCAATAAGATACCACCCTGCATTTCACATCCTGAAGGTAACTGGACTGGCAACTGAATCCGACTTCAACACTGGCAATGAGATACCATTTTACACCATACCTGAGGGAAGCAGACTCATTTAGGGGTTTACAGCAGGCTGTGTGGATGTCTGGGGGGCTCAAGGGGAATGGCTGACAGGCTGCCATCACTGCCCCCAGCATGTGCCCCCTGAGGTAGTTGTCTGACTTTGCTTCATGGTAAAGCTGGCCTTGGCACTATGAGGCTTTGCGTGTGCAAAGCATACACCTCTCAAACGTGGACAACAAATAAGGATGAGTCACTGCTCTCACATGCCAGCAGTTATCAGCCTCTGTCTTGTGGTAAACAGATGGATAATTAGGATGACTCTGAAGACTTACGGGATTTCTTTGTAAGGCCCTAAGCCATTAGTTTTCAAGATTTTAGACCCAGGACCTAACGTTAACCCACTTTTATTTCTATTTCACACTTTATATGTCTGCCTTTGTCCTTCTCTCTGTCTTTGTTCCTCTTTCTCTTCCTCCTACTTAGCTCAAGCCCACACAACTTGTGACCCAACAGGCCACACGCCACCTGTGATATACATGAGTGCATCTTTAAAGAGGCCACTTCCTGTCCCTCCTGAATCTCTGTAGGTGTATCTCTCCCTCACAGTTTGATTCTGGCAGTCAGCCATGTTCTGTGCTGTAGCTGGAATAATGGCTGCTGTTCTCTTGTTGGATCTGCCTGATTCTTGACTCTGAAGACAGGTAACCCACTTCATGCATTCTCCTGAATGAGTGAAGGCTGAAACCTGAGACAGGGCTGCATGTGCTGCTCCTGTCCCCATGTGTGCATTCAACACAGAAGTGAGGGGTAAGGCAGCACAAATGGGGATGTTGGGTGGGGGCAGTAATCCGGCCCTATAAAGGGGTGTTTTTTTTCTGAGACCTTAGATTGCATGAAATATGTATGTTCCCTCCTGAACCCACACATTAACAAAAATATACGATGTCAGAAATTCTTGAAGATAATCACAACGTGCACCAGCCATGTATGGTGGCCTATCAGGGGTTTGATGATAAACCTCCTGTTTTTGCTGCCTGCCACGAACTAAAGAAAGAAAGAAAGAAAGAAAGAAAGAAAGAAAGAAAGTCAAGCTTTCTTTGGGGGAGACTGTACTGGATGGCTGCATCCATCTTTGTGAGTTGCATTGTACAGAGTTGTCTCCTACGTTTACATATGCTCTCTTATTTTCTTATCCCCCTCTTTTTCTGGGCTGGGGGTTTAAAAGGAGAATGATGAAAGTGTCACTTGACTTGCTCAGCTTATGAATGTATAGGGTGGAGGCTTAATGAAATCCACAACCTTGACTCCTGTCCCCTAATTTTAGCCCAGTCATTTCCCCCTAGCCTTCTAAATCAAAATCCAGTCTCTAGGAAGCATCTCTAAAGGAAAGGCCTAGCCTCCTGTAATCCCCTGTGATTCTAGTGTTGGTCGCTTCCCCAACCTTAGAAGTGTGAACAAGTTGTGAGCTACAATGGCTTATTAGCTGAAGACAAGAAGTCTTAATGGTCTCTGTCAAGCAGCTCCATTAATGGTGGAAATAGGCCATCTGAGGAATCTCAGACAGCTGGATTGAGACCTCAGGTCTGAGGTTCCTCACTCTTGCTCTATTGACTATAACCCTTAAGGGAGGATCCTTGCTTAGGTACCTGCTGTATGCAAGATTATGGCTTGCATAACAGGGGGCTTTGCTTCTGTCATCCCTTTAGGTGAATATTTCCCCCCAAAAAAGGGCATTGAAAATCAGTCCATTGTTGTTCATTCATATAGTACCACCATGCAATACACAATGCTCTGTTAGACTGTAAAATCTTTTATTCCATTTTTATCGATTACCCTGTTCAGACAACACACTAAGTCATGGTGTTAACCATTTTGAGCTAAACCTTATGGCTTAGTGTATCAAGAGAACCATTCCTAACCATGGTGGTTACATAAGCACAGTTTAAACATGCTCACTAACCATTTGCTGCAAAAGGGTTAACAGCCTAACCATGGCTCAGTATGTTGTCTGAACACACCCTATGTAAGCTAGGGGTGCACATCCTGCAGCCCATTAGCCAGGTATCACCCCCATGACTCCCTGCTACTGCTGCCAACACCCCAGGGTTGCTACTTCTGCACCACTAATGGCGATGGGTAAGCAGTTCTCCCAAATGAGGTCACTGGGGTAGGGCAGAGGCTGTAGCCTTCCCCTACCCAAATGACCCCAAAATGCCTGGTGCATACGCTCTGCTGTCTTTCACAGAAAGTGGAGCACTTTTTCTTCAAAAAGAGAGAGTTTGGCCAATCCTTCAATGCCTGTGGGGAGGCATGCCAGAAGGACATACACTGCATGGGACATAAATTGCATGGGAAAGATGAGCAAGAAACAGAAATGATATATTCATGTGCTTTCCATAGGACAAGTATTCTTGTGAGGTTACCTTAAGGATATATGCCCCCACCCCACAAGGATCTATAGAGGTATATCAAATCTAACAGAAACTGTTCTTGCTTTGAAGGTGGAGAAAATACATGTGGATACTTTTTAACATGGGGTGAATCTTTCAAACCACTGCATTATAATAAACATTGATTATCATGGAATCTAGACACAGTCGTCTTTGTGGCTATCAAGACAGCCCCCTATCAGTTCCTGACATCCAACAAAGACAAAATCCTTCAAAGCAACCTGGCACATTGACAACATGCCACAATGATCATCCTTCTGAATGAAATTCATTGACAAGTGGCTGAGATAATGCCAAGAACTTCCAGAACCAATTCGCCTTGCCTCTAACTTGAGTGCGGAACAAAGGGACCCATTGAATTGCACTTTCTGGACCAAGAAGCAGGCAATAACAGAAGTGAAATAAGCAAGAATAAGGTTGGGAGGAAACTGCTTAGGTCAAAAGGAACATATTAACTATAGCACCACCAAGTGACCACATTTAAAACATCACACGCAGATGTTGCAAAGAAATAGAAGTGGAGGAAGGCATACCAAGAGCTGAAATCTACATGAAAAAGCGAGTTCAGTGCTGAGAGTTCAATATCTACATGAAACTGCTGGGAAAGGTTATGCTCTCCCCAGATATGCTCACCTGGTACCTGCATTATGTTCTTCTTATTTTCCCAGGTGGTTTAGAAACTGTTTTTTGTGCTTTCAGATGTTTGCAAGGTTTTGCCCTGGTCCTTGGTTTTATTTTTGGTTTTTGTCATGTTCTACTGCCATTTTTACCCTGTTTTTAACTGACTTGTTTTATTATTATTGTTTTATTTTATTTTATTTATTTATTTATTTATTATTTCATTTATATCCCACCTTTTTTCCTCCAAGGAACCCAAGGCAACGAACATAATCCTCCTCCTCTCCATTTTATCCTCACAACAACAACCCTGTGATGTAAGTTGGGCTGAGAGTCTGACTGGCCCAGAGTCACCCAGTGGGTTTCCATGGCCGAGTGGGGACTAGAACCCAGATCTTCCGACTCCCAGTCTGACACATTAGCCACTGCACCACACTGGCTTTGTATTTTACTGTTGCTTTGTATTTTATATTATAATTTGTATACTGCTCAGTGAACTTTCGTTATTGGGTGGTTTAAAAATCTATTAAATCAATACAAATAAATGGATTGCTTAGTGGGTATCTTTATATGGGGCTAACATCAGCATTTATAGATTAATGTTGTAGATCAGGGTTTTCTTTGGCGGTGGAGAGGATTGTCCTCATGAGGCCCTAAATGGGCTGGATGATGTCAATGGGCATAGCCCTGCCTGTTTTGCCTTTCTCCATGCTGAAGCTGAGAAGAACAGCTCTTCGCCCACCCCCACTGGCTTAGTCTGTTGTCCCCACGAGGGCAGCTAGTGCCATGCAAAGCCACCCAGCTCTCCCAGCCAAGTACCCTACCACCTGCATCCCCACTAAGATTGGAGATAACAATGGATTCCTCCAGGGTGCAGGGCTTGGAGGCCATGCCCTGCTCCTTGGAGGAACCCAAGAAAGCTCCATGGGCCAGACCTCAGCAAGCCAAATTTGGCCCACAGGCCAAAAGTTCTACATCTCTGATGGAGACTGTACATAGGAATAGAAGGTAAGAAGGTACTTGCTGGGTCAGACCAAGGGTCTATCTATTCCAGCATTCCCCAACCTAGTGCCCTCCAGTGTGTTGGACTATAACTCCCATCAGCTCCAGCCAACCTGTCCAATAGTTCGGGATGATGGGAGTTATAGCTCAAACACGTGGAAGCCACCAGCTTCTAGAAGGCTGATCTAGTCCATCATCCTGTTTCCAGCTGTGGAGAACAAGTTCCTTCCATGAATTCCACACATGGGGTGTCAGACAAGACAAGCACTTTGATAAGGCAATGCTAGCATTTTGTACATGAAAACAAATGTTAGTGCCACACATTTACTACATTACTAAAGGACTGTCTTCTTTTGTGTGAATTTCTTTGACCAGAAATTCTTTGACCAGAAGTTGCCAGGGTGGCTTTACTTTGAATTAGCGATGTGGCCGAAATTTGTTCTGTTCACATATTAATGGAAACTTACCTAATTTCACACCCTGAAACCACAAAACTGAGAGATCCTTCGAAATTCACACTTATCCGAAAGTTGCAGTGGAGTTCTCCAATCAAAAAATGCGAGCAACATGTGTATTTTAGGGGAAATAATGGTCAAAAATACATTATATTGGAGAAATTGTTTGCAAAAAAAATGTGTATGTTAGGCAAAAATGTTAGGAGAATTAGGAGAATGTTCAAGCAAACTTTATTTTTTAAAAAAACAAAAAAGCTCTCAAATTTCAGGATGAACTGAAGATTGGAAAAAGCTATCAAGACTGATCTCTTCCGGCAGGCTTATCCAGTAGAATTTTAGGATACTTTTACTAAGCTTTTAGGATTTTTTTTTAACAGTGTATACTATGTTTTTAATCAGTATTTTATGCTTGCTGTTGTTCCCCGCCTCGATACAATCGGAGAGGCGGGTAAGAATTTTTATTATTATTATTATTATTATTATTATTATTATTATTATTATTCCCATTCTTAAAAATGGAAAGCATTATTCTTGCTTGCCACTTTAAAGAAGGTGGGAAATGCATAGAGACTCTCACGTTACTGGATATACTGGGGAAGATGGATCATTTTAGACCCTGAACTTAAGGATCTTCTGGAGGGTGGAGGGGGGTTAGATATCCAGGTTGGGATGGGAACACCAGCTATTTTTCAGCTCATCTAAATTCTCCAAAAAATCACTTCAAAGCTCATTTCAGCTCAGTCTCATTTCCCTTTTTGAACAGCTTTTCAGGGCATTCAAACCAGAAATGTGCACATTTCAGTGTGTATTTTTCAGAAGTATGCACTTTCCCCATTGGTTAATGTGTGAAAATGCACTTTTAAATAAAAGTGCATTTCAAAGTGCACTTTTTTTTAAAAAAATGGATTTTTTAAAAATGCAATTGCAAATTTAGGAACATTTCTTGAAAAAAAGGGGCACCTGCTCACGTTTGCCTTCACAATTCCAATGGGACATGTTTACAAGATTTGCAAACAGAAAAGAAATTCTTATACCTTGCTACGTGTGGGTGTGAAGTATACAAGCAACATTTCTTTTACCCCACCCCCCTGCCACTACTACGACATTCCTCACAGCTGCTTCTACATTCCTGATATGTTAGAATAACCAAACTGTTTGTGAACAATAGAGATATATCCTGAGTGGGTGCAGTTTTGTATTTTAAGCTCCTTTGAGTCGTAGCAGTAGCATGATGCCAGGAATAAAATGGTGTTTGCTTCTGCTGCCCTCATGCCCACATTCCTTCCTGTTCTCTGAGTGGTGATTTGAGCACCTACTAAGGTGCAGGGCCCTTAATGTTGGCCCAAAGGTCCACTGCGCTGCTGCCTGGATCCACTTGTAAAAATTTCTGGGGTGGTGGTGGTAAAGTTGCCCATCTTTAGCTTAAAGCCTTGGCAGAAAGTCATGGGAATACTATCAAGTGGAAGTGAAGCCCATCTTTAAAACTGAGCTCTGAAAAAGCTCTGGAACTTCATATCAGGTCTCCTTGGGGCAAACAAGAGTGAAGAGACTTCAAGGCATGTGCTCTTCTTTTGCTAGCAGCTGGTGCATGTTGGTCCACTCTCTTTTCAAAGGAAAGACGTTGTTCTGTAAGTGAGACTGAAAGGCCAGCACTGCCTGCATCCTGAGATCAGGCTAAGGCCCCAGATTACCTTGCCTTTACAAAGTATTGCAGGGCTTTGCTTTGAGCCTCTTCCTAGTTCCAAGTAAGAGCAACTCTGTAACAATGTCATAACTCCAGTAACACTTCTTCTTCTTTTTTCTTTCCCCCTTTCTTTTTTTGGTCCTCTAAGAAATATTACCTTTTTTATTTTGTAACTTTAATTCACTGGATACAATTGAGCAGTCTTCCCCAACTTGACCAATCTTTTCCAAACTTTACTACAGTACCCATCATCCCTGGTCAGCTGGCTGGGGATTATGGAAACTGTATCCAAATATATCTAGAGGGTGCCAAATTGGGAAAGGCTGAAATAGAGCAACAAATCTCTATACCAATTGATAGGATATTTGATTAAGCACCGCAGAAAATCGATATAGACACAGGAGCGAATAAATTCAGTGGAACTTTTTAAAAAAGCTGCCCTGTAGGTGGAGCTACTCACTTAGCTATCTTATAGCCTCTTAGCATCCTCACTATTTGGAAAACAGTGACTAATGGTGCTCACGGAAGATTTACAGTAAGTACTGGCTGAGAATCAAACTTATTAACTCTGCCGTATAATGAAAAATGTTAATCTGAACACTAATCTAATTGATTGGCTTAGTAAATGCTGGATGATCCCCGCCTCCCAGTATTTATAATTATTAATGTTCGGTTCAAAGTGAGTGTACACAGCCTATAAATTGCAGCTCTGTTTTCATGCAAATTTCAAGCACAAGTAAACCAGAACCTGTATCATTATTAGAACAGTAGTGAAATTTCTAACATTTGTGTGTGTCTGCTTAAAGGGAGAACCTGTATATTGCAATGAAGTGCCTGTCAAGGAGACACACACTGTCAGGAGTAGTGGATGGGTTTTGACCCCAATGCAATGTTGTCTCTGAATGCTGGGCTGTATTTTACCCTGTATCAGTGGATGGCAGCTATTCATTTATTTGGAAGAAAGCGAAAGAGTATACTTAAGGTAGGGTGACCATATGAAAAGGAGGACAGGGCTTCTGTATCTTTAACAGTTGCACAGAGAAGGAAATTTCAGCAGGTGTCATTTGTATATATGGAGAACCTGGTGAAATTCCCTCTTCATCACCACAGTTAAAGCTGCAGGAGCTATACTAGAGTGACCAGATTTAAAAGAGGGCAGGGCACCTGCAGTTTTAACTCTTGTGATGAAGAGGAAATTTCACCAGGTTCCCCATATATACAAATGACACCTGCTGAAATTCCCTTTTCAATACAACCGTTAAAGATACAGGAGCCCTGTCCTCCTTTTCATAGGGTCACCCTAACTTAAGGACACCACTGGGGGTGAGGGCATATTCTGTCCTTCCCCTTGGTGATCCAGTATCTGGGGAGAGGGTCATGTTTTATCCCCTTCTGAACTGTGTTCCAGCTTGAAGACACCTTACTTTAACCCATAGAACTGCAAAAGAGCCATTGAGAACTGCACAATTCCTTATCAGCATAGCCATTTACATTCATCTTGTTATGGGCCCAGACTGAGAGCCTTTGGAGGTAGAGTCCTTGAGTGGTAGCTGCTCTGATGAGGAGTCAGACCTTCTTTCCACTCTTTCTCATGTATGCCCCCTAGATCCTGCACCCCTCCTCCAAACCCTGGGGTAGGGCCACTGCCATTGGACTCTGAGGAGCAGAGTCTCCAATGAGCAGGGAGGCCTTGAGGAACGTTCTGCACCAGCTCAATTGCCAGACATCAAACCTCAACCCTAAGAAGAAGCCAACAACTGTGTTAAAAGATACTGGCCCTTTAAGATGGCTAGATTCAACAGTTGAGGGGCGGAGCTTCAATGTGACTCTCTTGGCCAGACCACAAATCTCTGGCAGTTGCTCCAGGCCAGTGCTGGGTTACTTGTCTCCTTACCCCGTGGTTCTGAAACCCTGCACTGATCTTTGGATCAGCATTTCACTCTTGCCTGCAAGCCATGCTCCTGCTCCAAGGCAACTCTGATTTATAGCTTTGGCTCTTGCCTTTCTGTGGCAGAGGAAATTGTGATGGATCAAGAACAGGGGTGGGTGAGAATATTGTTTCAGTTTTGATAAGGATTTTGCAACATTTGCTAAGTTCTCAATATTCAGGACAAAAAGAACTTGAGATATTATTGTTGTTGTTGTTGTTGTTGTTATTATATGAATGTGGGAGAAGCTGAAACTGACAGACTCCTCCATCCAGGCCCAGGACTTGCTCTTTAAAGACTGGGGTTCAATCCCTGTGTGTTCAACCATTTTAGTGTTTAATTAGGATTGCCACCTCTTTTTTTTCTGACAACCCCCTCATCTTTAATAGCTACATGGAAGGCAGGTACACCACAGAAGTAGCTGTATCTATTGAATTTAGTTGGTGCAGATGGGCAAGAATTTTGTTTCAGTTCATTTTTTGAGAAGAATTTACCAAATTTGACAAGGTTCATCATTGTCATGTCTAACCCTACTGCCCCTGTTTTAGGAGAAGATGTTTCAGGTAATCAATCAAAATCAAATTCAGAACTAGAAGATGCAGCGCCAGACACCAGCCAGCCCGAACCAGTGGGGGAGGAAGATCTCACGGGTGATTCCTCAGCTGGAAGTCAGCCCTCTCCAGAGCTTATCTCCTCAAGGCCAAATCCTACACACTCAGGGGGAAGTGAGTTTTCTTCCGGGGGCGAGCATCCCAAAAAACTAGTTGATGCTAGGGTCTGCTGGAAGCTGAAATGCAAGGTGCGAAAAGAAGGCGTGAGAAAGTCGGAGAGATTATGCCATAACCTACCACTGCACCAGGCACTCTGAAGTTACGGGCATTTTGAGAAGTAGCTTTTTCTTTTTCTTGAACAGACAATTGTCTTGCTTAGTTTGCATAGTTTTGCCTAGGGGGACGTTTCCAAGAAGTTAGACTCTATTCAGGTAGAAGAGCCATTTATTGCTTAATAAAAGCTTTCTGGATCACTAAGCAAGCCTGTCATTTACCTCCCATCGAAAGTACGAGTGTTCTGGGAAACACAACAATCATGTACAGGAGAGAGAGAACTTGAGATTAACAAAATTCAAATGCAGGGGAAAGCAAAACTGACAGATTCTCTTATCCCGAGTCAGGACACATCTGCATAGCTCTATTGTTGGTTCTATTTTTTTATTGTTTATTTTTTAATGTTAACAGTAGAGCATAATGCTGGAGCAACAGTTCCATGAGATTCTCCTACAATGAAGTTGTTGTGGCTGTTATTGTAATGTATATGCTTCTGTTGTTAAGTATTACCTGGGTAAGATAGGTTTAATAGTGTGCTACAGAGTGAATGAAAGGTGGGAGGGGCTTGGGTGTGGGAAGCTTCTAAGGTGATAGAAAGGGAGATCTGACAGTTAGGCCTTAGCGAGAGCTACTATTTAATCCAGGATGGAGGAGGGAAGATCTTGTGTTGTATTTAAGGTGAGATCCCTCCTCCATTTACACGTGAGGCACGACGACCTCAGGAAGAGAGGCGTCGTGCCCGCCATTTTTTTTAAAGAGGAGGGAGTGCATGAATGCTTGTGAGCTGAAGGTAAGGTGTTTTTTTTTAAAGTACTTTCCCCACTTCCTCCACCCTAACCCTGATGAACGCAGTGCTCCTCAGGAGCGCTGCAGCCTGTGCACAGCTCCCAGCGAATAATTGCGTGGAGCAGGGTCAAACCGCGGCAACTGGCCACACGTTTTGCAGTCTCAGGCTCAGCCCAGGATGGTGTAAAAACCAGGCCCAAAGGGGAGTGCTCTATCCCGGGGAAAGGGAGGGCTCATCCCTCCCTGATCCCGGGATCCCCTGTGCATCACATGGATGCACAGGGATGATCCCGGGGTTCACCCCGTGATAAAGCCTGGTCTAGCTAAGGCCTTAGTCAGTTGGATAGGGCTTAGGGATTGAAGAGGCAACATCTAGTTAGTCAGATTTGTGTATAGAACTTTAGAAGGGGTAGAATAGGTAGGGAATTTAGGGCCACACATTGATTATTATCCATACTATATATTGCTTCATATTTTAAATAAATCTTTGTTGTTGTTGTTTAAAAAACATAAACTCCACTTGTTGACTGACTTATTATGCTACCGTTATTAAATCTATTTGCTTGTTATCTGTATTGGGTTGTGGGAACCAATAAGGCATATTGGATGTCTCTGGAACCCAGGGGGGGGGCTGATGCTTGGGTGCCAGTGGGACAACGGATCCAAGTGAAAGCAGATGTTCCTGAGGGGTTTGCTTCTCAATTTCTGAGGTAGAAATTGGAGAAGGGTGGAATTTGGGAAGGAATGCCACAGAAGTCTTCTCAGGAGGTCCTCAGTGTGAAGATCCTTCATGGAAGACAAGCTCCATTGAAAGGCAGCTTGCCTATCAATGTACATTTCCTCCTGCCATGCACAGGCACAGGCAAATGCTGGATGTCTTCTAGGATACACTGGCAGCTCATGTAAGATGACAATGAGACCCAATAGGTTTTGCCCAACAACAACAACACCAGTGAACTGAGTGTGCACCCTGGTGCAGAGGTGGGCAGAAGATAGACCTTCAGATGTTTTAGACTTTGTCTCCCAGCATTCCTGACCATGGCCATGTTGGCAGGGGCTTCTGGGATTTGAATTCCTAGCCATCGGCCCACCCATGCCCTAGACGATGCACAAGAATCCTCTGCAATGTCCATGGGATGTGTAGTACAATTGTCAACCATTATTTTCTAAGAGGGGAGAACAAAATCAGTTCCTTTAAAGCCCTAAGAAGATTTCAATTTAGAGTATATGTATATTGAGGCAACAATTTAATCTTGCCAAGGCTTTAGATAATCTGCAAACACCTGTCCTTGCTGTTTTCCCATCCCACAACTGTCCTTAGCTAAGGGGTGCATTTGTCTTTACTAGTGGCAGTGATTCTTCTGCATCTGGAACAAGTGGTCAAGGGGACGGGGGGAGAGGACATGGCCATCTGGGAAATCACAGATGTCTGGAGTGGGATCCCAGGAAGGTTGGATTCAAAGCCCAGGCCTGAGTTTTCTAAACATGTAGACTGGCTCTAAGATATAGGACAAGAAGTGTATATCTAGAGTGACCATATGAAAAGGAGGACTGGGCTCCTGTATCTTTAACAGTTGCATAGAAAAGGGAATTTCAGCAGGTGTCATTTGTGTATATGGAGAACCTGGTGAAATTCCCTCTTCATAACAACAGTTAAAGTGCAGGAGCTATACTAGAGTGACCAGATTTAAAAGAGGGCAGGACACCTGCAGTTTTAACTGTTGTGATGAAGAGGAAATTTCACCAGGTTCTCCATATATACAAATGACCCCTGCTGAAATTCCCTTTTCTATGCAACTGTTAAAGATACAGGAGCCCTGTCCTCCTTTTCATAGGGTCACCCTAGTATATCAAGAAAATGCTAACAAGTGACTGGATGTGCTGTTTTCGCACTGCTGCAGTACATTTTGGCAGGGTGCAGATCCACACAGTTACAACCAATCCTATGCACTATACTCAGAAGTTCAGTGGGGTTTACTCTGATGTAATTGTGCATAGAACTACAGCCTAAATGCATGTGTGTGAATCTGAGCTGTCTGCATGGCCGGATTCATCAGGAGGAAAGGCGTTTGTCTTTCCTGTGTTCCCTGGAGCAGGCTACAAAGGCCAAGCAGACATGGCTAGGGTGGCCATATGAAAAGGAGGACAGGGCTCCTGTATCTTTAACAGTTGCAAAGGGAATTTCAGCAGGTGTCGTTTGTATATATAGAGAACCTGGCAAAATTCCCTCTTCATCACAACAGTTAAAGCTGCAGGTGCCCTGCCCTCTTTTAAATCTGGCCACTCTAGTATAGCTCCTGCAGCTTTAACTGCTGTGATGAAGAGGGAATTTCACCAGGTTCTCCATATATACAAATGACACCTGCTGAAATTCCCTTTTCTGTGCAACTGTTAAAGATACAGGAACCCTGTCCTCCTTTTCATAGGGTCACCCTAGACATGGCAGAAAGCTGCTTTGCAGGTTGCTCACAATGTGGAACTCCAGGAGGGGTGTATTTGAGTTTGGAGAAAGGACATTGTAGAATGCCAGTAAGCAGCACTGGCTTAATGTACATTGAGCCTGTAGTGAAAAGGGGGTATGGTGACCATATGAAAAGGAGGACAGGGCTCCTGTAACTTTAACAGTAAATGTAGAAAAGGGAATTTCAGCAGGTGTCAATTGAAGAGGGTGAAATTCCCTCTTCATCACAACAGTTAAAGCTACACTAGTTATAGTAGAGTGACCAGATACAAAAGAGGGCAGGGCTTCTGCAACTTTAACTGTTGTGATGAAGAGGGAATTTCACCCTTTTCAATTGACACCTGCTGAAATTCCCTTTTCTACATTACAGTTAAAGATACAGGAGCCCTGTCCTCCTTTTCATATGGTCACCCTAAAAGGGGGCCATGCTCTCTCTTATCCACATGCAAGCAGAAGCTGGAGATTCAGTTCCCACTCCCCAGCCTCCACCAGCACTTTAGAAACCAATGGGATTTCTCTCTCCCCTCCCCCCAATTCATGGAGTAGTCCTATTGAGTCTGTTGAGACTTCAGTTTGAGTTTTCTAGTGCTTTGAGTATGCCATTTATGCTTTCCTATTTGCTTTGTTTAAAAAGGGAAGCTTCCAGCCCTCATGATTACAGGGAAGCAGTTTCCATTATTGCTGGGTGCTTGCATGCACAGAAATAAAAAGGTGGGTCAATAATGGAGTGCAGCTTCTAGTAATAGGAAATCTTAGGTGGGCTTCCAACCAATAAAAAAGTGGGGGGTTATACCAGGATAATCCATTGGGATCAAAATTGAAAATGAAGATGTTGCGTGTTTTTAATGCACCAACTTTGTATAGCACAGAAACTAATTTCATATAATGATTAAAGCACATTTTTAAAAAGTGCTTCTTGAGATATTGACTCCACATGGTTATACATGCAGTTGACTCAGTTTTGGGGGACCACTCTCATGCAATCTGCTACGCTGGGTGCACAGGGTGCTAAGTTTCTATGGCCATGGGACCACATACAAGCACACATTCATGGCAAAGTGTCTTCTGCACATAGCATGCCTGTAGATGTGTAAGTAATGTATTACAGTCTGTACAAGTACTTTAACACATTCTATGACATGTGCATTCAAATAGGGATGTGCTCCGCTTCTCCTCGAACCGGAGAAGCAGGAGCGGAGCGGGGGGCTTCGCCTACCCTTAAGGTGGAGGTGAAGAGGATTGGGGGGCCAGCGGATCGAGGCGAAGAGGATCGCCTCAATCCGGAGCTTCGCCTGAAGGTAAGTGGGGGGGGAGGGGGACTAATCTGGTGCTGCCAGTGCTGCCATCCATGCGGCGGCAGCGGCAGCACCAGGTAAGGGAGCAGGGAGGAGGGACGCTTACCTTCCTCTGTCACCGGCTTCAATTGAGGCCCCGGTTGAAGCTGGAAGTGAAGGCCGAGGCCTCTTCTGGCTTCAACCGGGGCCTCAATTGAATCCCGCGACGGAGGAAGGTAAGGGCAGGGGGCCGGGGCCGGGGTCTGGCCTACCTGGCGCCACCGCCGGTGCCATCCATGCAGCGGCAGCGGCGCCAGGTAAGGGAGCAGGGAGGAGGGACGCTTACCTTCCTCCGTCGCGGCTTCAATTGAGGTCCCGGTTGAAGCTGGAAGTGAAGGCCGAGGCCTCTTCCGGCTTCAACCGGGGCCTCAATTGAATCCTGCGATGGAGGAAGGTAAGGGGGCGGAGTGGGTGGGTGGTTTTTCTGGTGCCGCCGGCGATATAGTGATGGCGGCGAAGTCGGATCTCGCTCCGCGGAGCGGAGCGGGAGACAGGTGGAGCGGCACAAAGAGGATTGGGCCCGATCCGAATTTTCCGGATCGGGCCACGAAGCGGATTGGGGGGTCCGTGCACACCCCTACATTCAAAAATGGTTGAAACAGCAAAGCCTCTGCTTCAGCCATTCAGAGGATATATCTTAAAATATATTGAGATGTAGCACAAGACAGGCAGGACACAAATTAGGCATACTTAGAATAGACTCCTTGAAATCAATGGGATTTAATTTTAATCCCATTGATTTCAAGGGATCCACCCTAAGTATGACTAAATTTGGATCCAACCTGATGTTTATTTTGACTTGGGCATACCATTTTCATATGTACAACAGCAGATTTAATGTTGTTTTCCGCTTTGGTAGTTATAGTCATGTCTCAGTCTCAAAAACCTACACACGATATCTTTTTAAAGGGCAGAATGACATCGCTTGCAATCTGACCCTTTGCTTCTCTGTGCCATGATTCACACTGAGAATGCTGTGCGCTTTAAGGGCAGGAAAGAAGGCCTGCCAGGACAGAAAGCAATTTCCCATGGCAGGTGCAGGGAGCAGGTGGTACACAGCATTACCTGCAACAAAAAGGTAGCTTTGGCCTATGTTGTTGTTGTTGTTGTTGTTGTTGTTATTATTTATTATTATTATTGAACATGGAAATCTTATTGCATCCTGAGCCTCTCCTGGTGAGGTGCCAACCCCCCCCCCCCATGTCTGCAGCATGATTTATTATGTGGAAATACCACCGAACTAATCAGTAGAGTCACTAATTAATACGGATCTGCATTTTTGCATAAGCAATTAGTGCAAAGAGAGGGTGCAGGGGTGGGGGGGAGGAAGTTGGGCTTGTTTAATCTCAGCACCTATTCAAGTGGAAAGGCCCACCAGGGCAAGGCTGAGGCCTATCCACATTTGGAATTTCTTTCTTTTGATTAGTTAAAGGAACGTAAAGGTCAGGTTATCAATATTTAATTCAAATGGAAATGAGTTTCTTAAACAGGAAGTTTAAAAAAAAGAAAAAAGAACAACTCACACACCATACACAATATTTTATTTATTTAAAGAAGGTGAGACTCTTGGGTAAATGCCCGGATCAAAACTAATGAGATTGTCTGCTTACAAATCCTGTCTGAGAAGAGTCCTAGTTCCTAATAATAGAGGAGGTTGACATCAACGAAAAAGGCTTTTGGGGAGAGAGTGGGGGATGTTCTAGAAAGGCAGTGGTTCACCTTCCAACAGGGCTGTGGGCAAGTTTCAGACTTGTGAGATCTACTTTGTGTTTTTTCCTAGAATACAAATTTCTGCCCACTGGAACCTCGTTTAGAAGGCATTCACTTAAAATTAAAGAAGTTTTAGCCCAGGATTTCGTTTTGAATACCAGAACTGAACGGAGCCCACAATCCTTCCACACAAAATTCATTCCTGGTTACCCCAGCCTTCCTTCATTTCATGCAGAGTCATTTTGTTGCTGCAACCATTAGGAGATCAAAACCCTTTCTGATCTACAGCAAATTGCTAGAAATATATTCCAGTAGATCCAGATCAACCTTCCATCCACTCTGGTCT